>NC_057396.1:65128105-65451299 GCF_019320065.1 Cervus canadensis | reverse complement strand
CAGAGCTCTCAGACTCAGAAATAATACTCTTCATCAAGACAGTTTTATAAAGAACAAATATCTATGTTGGGGCGAGCCCAGTTTTCTCTGTGATAATCGAAAAGGATCTGAATTAAAATCATACTAGCTGTTTAAAAAAAAAAAATAGATCCAAAATTTCATGGCTCAGTAAGACACAAGTTTATTTCTCTCTCCAGAAATAGTCCCTCATAGATGTCCCTGCTGAGTGCTTCTAGGGATACGGTTTCACCTGCTTTTAGCTGGTGTCATAAAGACGGGCACAAGAGGACCATGGCAGGAAGGTTTTCATGACCCAAGCACCATTTCAATTTACATCCAATTGCAGAAAACTTGGTCATATGGCCACTCATAGCACAAGACAGGCTGACAAATTTAATGTAAATGTTCAGCCAAAGAAAAAAAGAACTCATTTGAGGGTGTATCTTACAGTGTGGAAATATGTGGTTCATTGCATCTATATATGACCAGGCATATATATGTCCAGACATCTATATATAGAACATACTTGGAATGGGTTCTTTACAAAGTAAAAGAAAAAGAGTTGTTTTGACTTTTGAAGTTGCTACATTGCTATCTCTATAATGATAATTCTCTATATTTGATTATATGTGATTAAATACAATAAACTGTAGAGAATACAGAGTGTGCTCTGTTATCCGTCTTTAGCAAGTTCTTTAATTTTTTCCTTTTTTAAGATTTATTTTTAACTGGAGGATAATTGCTTTCCAATGTTGTGTTGGTTTCTGCCATACAACAATGTAAGTCAACCTTAAGTGAAAATCATTCAATCATGTCTGACTCTTTGCAACCCCGTGGACTGTATAGTCCATGGAATTCTCCAGGCCAGAGTGCTGGAGTGGGTAGCCTTTCCCTTCTCCAGGGGATCTTCCCAACGCAGGGATCGGACCCAGGTCTCCTGCACTGCAGGCAAATTCTTTACCAGTTGAGCCGCCTGGGAAGCCCTGAGTCAACCTTGGGCCTCCTTCACATCCACATCCATCCCACCCCTCTCGGTTGTCACGGAGCACCAGGCTGAGTTCCTTGCATTACACAGCAGCTTCCCACTAGGTATATACTTTCCACGTGGTAGTGCTACTCTTTTTTTTTTTAAATTTTTTTTATTAATTGGAGGTTAATTGCTTTGCAGTGTTGTGTTGGCTTCTGCCATATATCAACATGAATCAGCCATAGGTTTGTATACACATGTCCTCTCCCTTTTGAATCTCCCTCCCACCCCTCAAGGTTGAGAGTAGCGTTGAAACATAGGTATTACCATATGTAAAATTAGACAGTCAGTGGAAATTTGTTGTATGACACAGGGAGCTCAAATCATGCTCTGTGATAACTAGAGTGCTACTCTTAATATATGTATTTAAGGAAGAAGGATGAGATGGCTCTGAAGTGTCTTCCATTGTTGTCACATGGCTCTCAAGTAGGTATCGGGTTCTGTGCTTATCATGACCACTGCTTAGAGGTTCCTCATTACTGATTAAAAAAAGATGTAATCAGGACCAATAGTTGGTTATTTTTTTTAGTCAAATAAAACAGGGAATTCTTAAAACTGGTGAAATTCATACCTTAAACATTTTATGTTAACATTAAATAAATGCACATTATCTTGTCAGTTTCTCAATCTAAGACCAAGGTCTACCTAATGGAGTGCTAAGTTTTCTCTCATTTGTAAACCAGACCTCAAAATGTATCCATAGTTTCTACTTTTTTTTTTCTTTACTTTTTGTGTGTGAAGCATCTGATGTACAATCTGAAATTAAATTCTTTTATTTCAGATCATGTCTCCCATCTTTATCAGTCTCATGGACAGCTAATATTCAGCAAAATTTCACTGATTATCCTTTATTGAATATTTACAAAGAAGCCAACTTATATTTCACAGAAAGAACTCTTTCTCTTTGCAGAGGTAGTTTTAGGCTTATGTAATATTTAATCAAATTCTTCAATTATATTAATAAAGGCAAAATTGAATAAAAGTTTTTGGATACAAGCAAAACATATTGTTGCTTAGCATACAAGTCAATTTTGGAAGCATAAGTGCAAAATATGCCATGGACTTGACTGTTACCCATGATTGGTCAACCAGCTGTGGACATCAACCATTATGCTTTATAGAGAAATAAGGGAGCTTTGATTAATCCAGCCAGTCTATTAAGTGCAAGTCAATTAAGAGAGCTTAGGTTATAATTCATGCCCTTTGGCTCTCTACCAGCAGTAATATGTGAGTAGTGCTGTCTTCTCTTCTCTAGAAGCATTTCCTCTGGAAGGTAAACTTTGTTATGCAATCACTTCAGTTCTGTTAAGTCGCTCAGTCGTGTCTGACTCTTTGGGACCCCATGAACCGCAGCACACCAGGCCTCCCTGTCCATCACCAACTCCCGGAGTTTACCCAAACTCAACATCCATTGAGCTGGTGATGCCATCCAACCATCTCATCCTCTGTCATCCCCTTATCCTCCTGCCCTCAATCTTTCCCAGCATCAGGGTCTTTTCAAATGAGTCAGCTCTTCGCATCAGGTGGCCAAAGTATTGGAGTTTCAGCTTCAACATAAGTCCTTCCAATGAACACCCAGGACTCATCTCCTTTAGGATGGACTGGTTGGGTCTCCTTGCAGTCCAATGGACTCTCAAGAGTCTTCTCCAACACCACAGTTCAAAAGCATCAATTCTTCGGCCCTCAGCTTTCATTATAGTCCAACTCTCATATCCATACATGACTACTGGAAAAACCATAGCCTTGACTAGATGGACCTTTGTTGACAAAGTAATGTCTCTGCTTTTTAATATGCTGGCTAGTTTGGTCATAACTTACATAAGGGATGTAATCTCTTAACATGAGATAAAGTTTTTAGTCCTTTTGGATAGGAAAAATCATTTCTTATAGAAGTCTAAAAGTACATTCTTGATTTGCAAAATTCCTGGGGACTTCCTGTGAATCTTAAATTTCTCCCTTTGATGGTAGATTGGGATATTTACTATATAATCACTGAATCCCTGCTATTATTTAGATTACATTAGAACTGATATGAGAAATTAATTAGTGGGCTGAGTCATTCTTATGCATTTCATAGCTTGCATTTTTCAATTCATGGTTCAATTAACGCTTCTTGGTTTTGTATAGGGTTTTGGAATCCCAGGGAAACCATTCCCTGTGCTTGCTATAGTCAAAGCTTGGTCCTTCTGTTTTTAAACAAATTTAGAACTAAAAATATATATGGCACATAGCTTTGCTCTATTTTTTTCTTCTGAACTCAAACCACTCTTGTCAGAACACTGTTATTCCTTAGCATCTCAATATATTTTTCAAGCATTCCTTCTGAGAAACCTATATAGAAAAGAAGCAGTGAACAATATTTTAAATGTATTTTAAAGCCCAAATACTAGATAATCTCTCCAGATTCTCCTCTTAGCATAAATGTACATAGTTTAGATTGTTAGAAATGTTTCATGATGAAAATTTTCTCTTTATTCTTTAGGTCCTCAATTATGGTTTTTCTTCCCTCATAATTCTTTTAGTATTTTATTTATGATATCCTTAAGAATTTCTTTTTGGAATTAGATGTATCTGTTTTACCTCTGTGCTCTCAAAGATGTCAGTGACGAGTTTACACATTTCTCTTTGCCAATGCCTAGCTCCATGGCTTGTAAACCGTAAGAGGATGAGCATACGCATGTATAAAACTTCCTTCAGTGTGCTATTGATAATTCTTTTGGTATTTTACAATGATGCATTTCTCTTCTTTCACTATATATAATATTTTCTTGCTTTATTATATCTTTATTTATACATGTTCTATATGGGCATATATGCACAAATACATATGATTTTGTTTTTTATGTACATATATGAAAGAAGGGGGGCTTCCCTTGTAGCTCAGTTGGTAAAGAATCTGCTTGCAGTGCAGGAGACCTGGGTTTGATCCCTGGGTTGGGAAGATCCCCTGGAGAAGCAAATGGCAATCCACTCCAGTATCCTTGCCTGGAAGATCTCATGGGCAGAGGAGCCTGGTGGACTGCAGTCCATAGAGTTGCAGAGTCAGCATGACTGAGCAACTAACACTTACTTGCTTACTTATGAAAAGAGGGAGAAACACCATGATTTATAGTTCCCTGATTTTAAGATCTAGTATATTTTAGAGTACAACTTTAAAAATACAGGTATTTTTGAATTTTTTGTACAGATGACTTTTTTTTTATTATAGTCTCAAGTTACCAGAAGTGTGTAAAAAATCTTAAAATATTAATAAAGAGTCCAATGTATTCTATGTGCACTTATACTAATTAAAATTAAGATTCACCAGTCAGAAGATGTAATTTTTCTCCCTCTTAAAGAACTCAAGGAAATCTTGAAATAATATATTTCAAGGTAATGCCTTGAGTGTTTTCTTTCTGCTTAGAATGGCTATTTATAGTTGGTTCAATTAATTCCTAGAGTGTGCAGGGCAAAGAATCCCTTTATCCTGTCACCCTATAGAGCTAAGGGTATGGTCTGTGCTGAGCTAGAGCAAACTTTAAAGCTGATCAAACTTCTAAGCAAAATCCTATATTATGATTAGTGATGGACCCAATCCTGTGAAGTGAATAGAGGCGAAAGGAATCACAAAAGGTTCCCAGGTTGGAGTTGGATGAAAGAATCCAAAGGATGAACTATGTATCTAAGCCTTATCTAAACCCCCTCAGTGACTGGAATTGGGTCTGCAATGTTGTTAGGACACAACTTCTTGGGAGATTTTTATGCCTTTTCTCATTTTAGTCAGGTCAGATGAGCTGAGAGAACAGTTTGCAGGTTCAAAAGCACCAAGGGATGTATGAATGAAATTGCAGGCATAGCCTCTAGGAATGGAGACCAGGGTTCAGATGTCAGAACTAGATCAAAGTCTAGGGGATATTTGGGCCTAATTATTAGCAAAGAACAATATATAAAAATAATTTTGTAAGCTATAGTCACCCCCAGGAAATTATAGCAGAGAAAGCTATAAAGAGTAGCCAATGGCCAGATGAATTTCAGTTTTATCGAACAGAGAAAAATAATGTTTGGGCTCAGAAAAAAATAACACAAAACTATGTGTTTTGTATACTTTTTTTATTTTTAAATATCTTTAAAGATTGGAGAATCAAATGTTGACTTTGTCAGGCACAGGAAATGGTTTTCCTGGAATTCAGAAGCACTGAGACCGCTCCAAGTACCTTTTTCAAAGCTCATTCCCGTATGAATGAGGATGTATAACACCCACTGTTATCATGACATTTCTGTGATTATCAACTAAATGTAATTTTGTTTTATTATATTTCACATTAATACGAGTGCTTGCTCAGTCACATCCAACTCTTTGTGACCCTGTAGACTGTGGCTTGCCAGGCTCCTCTGCCCATGGAATTTTCCAGGCAAAAATACTGAGGTGGGTTGCCATTTCCTCCTCCAGGGGATCTTCCTGACCCAGGGATTGAAACTGTGTCTCTTATGTCTCCTGCATTGGCAGGTGAATTATTTACCCCTGTGCCACCTGGGAAGCCCCTATTTTACATAGTCTTCATAAAATTTAGGGAAGGTGATTTTTTGATCCATTATATTACATTAAAATATGTAGATTACAGAAGGCCTCATAGTTCAAATTGTGTTAGAAATGACAAATACAATTAATTCTAATTTACAATTACCCTAGAGTTAAATTTTATTATTTCATTAAAAACAATTTTATCAAATTTCATTCTCAACTTTTCAGTTCCACATTTTTTCCCTTGAAAAATTAATCTCCTCCTTTCTAATAGGTGCTCAGATAAGAACATAAAAATTATACAAGGCACAGTATGATACAGACCACAGTTACAAAAGTCAAAAGAGGATTACCTTGGGGGAGGTACATGGAAAAATGTGGGTGGTTTGTGCATGGGTTCAGAAATAGCCATTGGCAGACATTGTAAAGGAAGTTAACATATTTTCATTTTTGGCTGAGTAGAGGGCTTGAATATCAGTAGGGCGGAAAGTTTACGGAATTTGCACTTAATTTTGTAGTTGTGCTATACTGTGCTAAGTCACTTCGGTCGTATCTGACTCTTTGCGACCTCAGGGACTGTAGCCCGCCTGGCTCCTCTGTCCATGGGGATTCTCCAGGCAAGAATACTGGAATGGGTTGCCATGCCCTCTTCCATGGGATCTTCCCAACCCAGGGGTTGATCTAATCTCCATGTCTCTTACATCTTCTGCATTGGCAGGCAAGTTTTTTAACATTAGTGCCACCTGGAAAGCCCAATAGGGAAATACTAAAATTCTGGGATGCAGGAAATGTCTGGATCAGAGCCAAGTATTATAAAGTTTGTAACAGTCCCATAATCTAATTATTTGTTAATATTGTATAACTTTATTTTCTCCCATCCACTCATGAAAAACAAATAATACATGGTCACTAATATCTCTGTGAAAGTATTGTTCTGTATTTGTAATAGATTTATACAGGACATAGATTGCCCACAGTTCTAATGAAACTCCAAAGAAGATCTAAACTACCAGATCCCTCGGAAACCAGGGAATCTAAGTCTTCTTTTTTAGCCATTTTTATGTTTTTTTTTTTAAATTAATGAATCCGTAATAATAAGATACTGATTTGAGGGAATGTTTATAATTTGATTAAATCAATTCATTAGTTGCAGAAAGTGAGCAGGACCCAATATTACAGAAGAGTTTTGGAAATATTTGTTGAAATGTGTTCCATCTTTGGGCTTTAAGACTATAAACAACTGGAGGTGAAATTATGAATTTTGAATAGAAAGTATCTAACCATTTTAGCACTAAGGAAATTGGAAAGGAAAAAATTGATTTAGCAAACATCTATGAATTCAATTACTGAATTGAACCAAATATAATTTGCAAATGATTTCATGGCTCTTAATGGGTCAGATAATGTGCAGACTTGTGACCTGATTAACTCAAAGCCACATGTATATTCCCTGAAAATTCTCTGTGCCTGATTTGATGTTATCATCAAGAAGTGGGCAGCTTGGAATTTTATGCTGATATGCAAGCCAGTAGGCAGAAGATGCATTGGCTTCCCAGGTGGCATTCATGGCAAAGAATCTGCCTGTGATACAGGAGCCACAGGAGACACGGGTTCAATCTCTGGGTCAGGAAAATCCCTTGGAGGAGGAAATGGTAACCCACTCCAGTATTCTTGCCTAGATAATCCCATGGGCAGAGAAGCCTGGAGGGCTACAGTCCCTAAGGTCGCAAAGAGTCCAACACTACTGAAGCATCTTGGCATGCAGGAGGAAGATGGGTACACCTTTTGTGTGTGTGTGTGTGTGTGTGTGTGTGTTATAGTAGATGGCTAATATACATTTTTCTTTTGATCATCTTTTCCGAATCAAGCCAATATCTTCAAATTTAAAATCACACAGATTATATCATCTTTCAATACTGTAATGTTCTTTGGAGATAAGTTGGTAAACTTTCTATGCAGTCAGTGGGAATATTGTGTAAAACCATGGGTATTATTTATCCTTCATTTTACCCCTGAAAATAACCTAATTAACCTCTGAGAAATATCTTTTTAAATAATAAAAGTAAAGCCTCCAGTATCCTACTGAAATTTTCTCTGAGGTTTGTTCCCATTTTATTCCTTATTGCTGTGGCAGCTTGAGACATTAAGAGGGTTTGGTGTAGATTTGCACTGACTTAGGTTCGATTCTCTCCTTTCAATAGCTTTTGATCTTAGGCATGTTTTTATTTTTTCTGAGTCTTCTCCTTGTTTAAAAAATTGAGAGTAAGATACCTAACTTTCAGAATAATTTTGAAGATTAAGTATGCTGTAATAAGAATCTAGCTTACAATCCCTGATACTTAACAGCTTCATCGAAGTCGGAGATTCCATTCCATATTTCCACTACGTGCCAAGCTGTCTCACTCCATTAAGTGGACGGAAAGCAATGAAAACAGCCTTATAAATTTTTGATCTAAGTTACTAGGACAAATTAGTTGCTCAGAGTGTAAGCAGCATTGTGTGTATTTTCTTTTTCTTATTTTATTATGACACAAATTCCTATATGTTAAGGTTTTTTTTGTTGTTGTTGTTACTGGAGTATAGTTGGTTTACAATGTGGTATTAATTTAACCTCCTTGATTAGGGCTTTCTTACAATCTAAATCCTGAGGGGAGCTCTGTTTGACTATCTGACAATATAAGAAAATTTTCTGTTGTGTGGTTCTTAGAGTGAGTCCAAATATTTGAACTTCCTACTGGTCATAAACTGAGGAAGTATGGAACAGAGCATGTATTAAGCTCTATTAGACTTTTTAATATACACTGTTTATAAGCCAGATACTATGTAAATGATGTATTTATTTTCTTATTTAATCTATTCAACTCTATACATATATATTATTATTATAACCTTTCAGCAAACAAATATGTTGGCATCCAGAAAGCTTGAGTAACTTGGTTAAAGTTAAATAGAAAAGTGATAGTGTCAAGTCATAAACAGGTATTCTGACCCAGTGTTGCTTCTAGAGTGTCAGTATAGGAATGCCTGAATGCAGAACATGCCAAGAAAACAATAGGTAGATTTTTAACTAATGCTAGCTTCAATTACAGTCTATATAAATTATGTACAGTTTTTCTTTTCCAAGAAACATGATTCAAATAATGTATTTTGTCTGTGTTCATTTTTCTTAAATCATAATATGCTCTGGATTTTTTTCTTTCTAAATTTATTTTCATAAGGAATACCTTTTAATGGTGTATATATATGTAAACAAAAGCTTAACAAAAGACACACAAAGTCACATAAACTCATCTAACAGAGGAAATAAATGTTCATATTTTTGTTTATACACTAGCAAAAAAATACTTGCACACAGATGAACACGCACAAATAGATGTATATAACATAGAAAGAAAGATGTCCGACTCTTTGCAACCCCGTGGACTGTAGCCTACCAAGCTCCTCCTTCTATGGGATTCTCCAGGCAAGAATACTGGAGTGGGTTGCCATTTCCTTCTCCAGGGAATCTTCCCGACCCAGGGATCGAGCCCAGATCTCCCGCATTGGAGGCAGACACTTTAACCTGTGAGTCACCTGGGAAGCCTCCAAGAATACTGGAGTGGGTTACCATTTCCTTCTCCATGGGATCTTCCTGACCCAGGGATCGAACCCAGGTCTCCTGCATTGCAGGCAGACACTTTAACCTCTGAGCCACCAGGGAAGAAAACCCCCAAGAATACTGGAATGGGTTGCCATTTCCTTCCAGGAAATGGGCATCTTTCTGGCCCAGGAATCGAACCCGAGCCTCCTGCATTGGCAGGCAGATTCTTTATCACTGAGCCACCGGGGAAGCACATAATACTATTTTTGGACTTTTTATTCACATTAAACAATACACGTGAGCATCTTTCCTTCATAAGAAATCTGCTTTCACAAAACTGAGCTTTATTATTATGTGTGTGTGTGCTTAGTCACTCAGTCATGTCTCACTCTTGGTGACCCCATGGATTGTAGCCCACCAGGCTCCTCTGTCCATGGGGATTCTCCAGGCAAGAATATTGGAGTGGGTTGCCATGCCCTCCTCCAGGGGATCTTTCCAACCTAGGGGTTGAACCCAGGTCTCCTGCATTACAGGCAGATTCTTTGCCATCTGAATCTCCAGGATGTGTAAAAAATGTTCTGGGATGTATTTGACTCTTTTCTTGAGGATTTACTTGAATGCTGCAGTGAACATACTTTTAATGAAATCCTTGTGCACATTCTAAATTATTTTCTTAACATAAGTTCCTACAAGACTAACAGTGTTATGTGGTTCACTAAATTTTACAGATTTTGATCAGTATTGCCAAATTGCCTTTCAGGAAGTAAAAACTTTTCATATAGGAGAATATTTCATTGTTTTATTAATAGTGGCTCATTGCCTTAAATAAAGATATTTGACATGTTCCTTTAGTCCAAAATTCCTGAAGGGGAAAAAAAATAAAGGCAGATAAACATTTTAGTGTGAAAATTGCACCTTATAGGGCCATTGCTGCTTCATATATAATTACCTTGGATTTCATAAATATACACAGGAGCCTTGAAATACCCAGAGAAAATATTCCATCATAACCATTCAACATAGTATGGCCAAAAGCTTGAGATTTGGTTAATCAGGAGAAAATTCCATATTTTAATGAAGAAATGGCATATATATTTTTTAATCACCATAAAATAAAAGACTGCTTTGCAATTCTTTTTATAAGAAAGGTGATGTCATGGATGTGCTATTTAGTTTCCTTGAGGGAAAAACATTTCCAAATAAGTGAGAATTGTTTTTTTCAGCAAAGAACTGCTTCCTAGTTGGTTAAAACTGGTTCAACATTCTGCTTTAAACTTACATTAAATGCAAGTGTGGAAAAATATATTTTCATGGATACACTTTGGACACCCACATGCAGTAGATTGAATACTGTCATTTAGATGTAAAATTTAAATACTTTAAAAATGTGTTGTTATAAGTCAATGAATGAAAATACTATATTGAAGAATAAACTTTATTTATAATACATTCATTACTATCAAATCAAATTAGCATTTCGGATTCATACTTAGTCCAGAATCTGCCTTCTACGAACCCACGGAACAGATGTACAGAAGATCTAGAAGCTAAAATTTATTTCAAAATTATGCTTTCTTGAGAGTTTATAAGGACTCTGTAGGTGTTATTTCAATATGTTTGAGAATTAATGTTTAATAGATTATGAGACTTAAATAAAACCGGTTTCCATGTCTGATTCACTCCATCTCCTTTATACAAATGAACATTCACCTTTATGGATTTGCAAGAATCAGAAGTAATAATCCGAAACACCTGTCACATAGCACATAGCTTTTAAACCAAAACTGTTTCTTTTCAAAACAAATGGTTTTACCTATCACCCTACTGTAAATATATAGGGGTTATAGAATTGTTTTTATAGTCCCAAACATTTGCTTTTCAGTTTCTACATGCCAGCATTGTCTCTAGCATTTTACCTCCACTATGTAGCCACTAAAAGGAAAATAAAAACTAATGTCATGCATAAAAGTAAACCTTTCCAGCAGTTACCTTTCATAGCTCCATTTAAACATTTCTTTAAAATTGAAACATGGACATTCAAATGGAATCTGGCCACTTATATATTTATCACGTCAAACATTCAATGCAATCACTCCTCCAATCTGCAGTCTAGTCAGATGTGAGTGGTAAAGCTAAGTATAAGCCATAAACATCTGGATTTAGTTGCAGATGGGAGTGGAGGAAAGTAGACAGATGTTAAGACTCTTTGTGTCATTTAATAAGCAAGTTGTGTCCAAGGAACGGCCATATTTTTTTTTAATTTTTAAAAAAATTTTTTAAAATATTTTAAAATTAATTTTTTAATTTTTTTTAAAGAAAGAGTCCCTGTTCTTTGCTGTTCTGGCACACGAAAGAAATTGGACACACTAATGAGTATATTGGGCTTCCCAGCTGGTCCTAGTGGTAAAGAAACTGCCTGCCAATGCAGCAGATATAAGAGATGTTGGTTTGATTCCTGGGTCAGGAAGATTCCCTGGCAGAGGGCGTGACAACCCACTCTGGTATTCTTGCCTAGGAAACCCCATGGACAGAGGAGCCTGGCTGGCTACAGTCTATGGGGTTGCAAAGAGTCAGACAGGACTGAAACGACTTAGCACATGCGCAGACAAGGATGTTGTTACTGAAGCAACTTAGCATTCATGCAGCCAAGAATGTTGCTAAATTTCTGCCCTCTGCCTTTCTCTGAAGCCTGGCATGCTGCAATCCATGGGTTCCCAACGTGTCAGATACGACTTAGTGACTGAAAAACAACAACTATTGAGGACATGAATTTCTCCACTGAAATCTCTGGAGGCAGTTTGAAATCTTGTGAGGCAGTCTTCAAGTTTGTAGAAGGAGAAATGGGACATTCACAGCTTCTTCCATCTGCTGCCCATATTCTTGGGTAGCACAGTTTATATCCAGACACCATCAATTCTTCAGGAATGGACATGTGTGAGGTCTGTCTCCTTCTTCCCAGCCAAAGCCCTGTGCAATTTCCTATTGTGCAGCCATCTAAAATTTAGGTGATTCTAAGCACAGTGATACCCTTAAGGAATTTCAAGTTGATGAGAAATCAATAATAGCTTTCCTAAATAAGTATTTAACATGGTACCAAGTACATTGTAGATGGCAAGACATATTTGTGGAGTGAATGTGGTTTTGAATGATAGGTACTCTGGACAAGTAGACAGCTTTTTAGATTACTCAGCTTTGGGAGACTGCCTGCACTTCAAGAAACAACCTTTCAGCATCTTGGGTATCTTTCCTTTCAGTTAGATACCAGATAATATGAATACTGAAGCATTTTCTAATGATACTATTTAACCATGGAACTATTTAAATTCCATTCTAAAGTGTCTCTAAAGTCATTAAGAGCCATGCAACAGAGGATATAAATAGGTAAGTCCTCTTTTATCCATGTACCATATATAAGCCACAAGACTCCTCACTTCTAATGCTAAGCATGTGGGCTTTCCTGGAGGGTCAGATGGTAAAGATCTGCCTGCAGTGCAAGAGATCGAGGTTTGATCCCTAGGTTGGGAAGATTCCCTGGAGAAAGGAAAGGCTACTCACTCCAGTATTCTTGCCTGAAGAATTCTATGGGCAGAGGAAACTGGCAGACTTCAGTCCATGTTGGTCACAAAGAGTAGGACTCTACTTGTTGTTCAATCCCTCAGTCCTGTCTGACTTTTTGCGACCCCATGGATTGCAGAATGCCAGGCTTCCCTATCCTCACTGTCTCCTAGAGTCTGCTCAAACTCATGTCCATTGAGTTGATTATGCCATTCAGCCATCTCATCCTCTGTTGCTCCTTCTCAAGCTTTTTCAGCATCAGGGTCTGCTCAAACTCATGTCCATTGAGTTGATGATGCCATTCAGCCATCTCATCCTCTGTTGCTCCTTCTCAAGCTTTTTCAGCATCAGGGTCTTTTCCAATGAGCAGTTCTTTGCCTAAAGTGGCCAAAGTCTTGAAGCTTCAGCTTCAGTATCTGTCCTTCCAATGAATATTAAGGAGTGATTTCCTTTAGGATTAACTGGTTTTATCTCCTTGCTGTCTAAGGAACTCTCAAGAGTTTTCTCCAACACCACAGTTCCAAAGCATCAGTTCTTTGGTACTCAGCCTTCTTTATGGTCCAATTCTTACATCTGTACCTGACTACTAGAAAAACCATCGCTTTGACTATACGGACCTTTATCAGCAAAGTGATATCTCTGCTTTTTAATATGCTGTCTAGGTGTGTCATAGCTTTTCTTCCAAGGAGCAAGCATCTTGTAATTTCATGGTTACAGTTACCATCTGCAGTGATTTTGGAGCCCAAGAAAATGCAGTGGCAGTATTTATTCTCTTGGGTTCCAAAAACAGGGCTCGACTCAGGGACTGAACAACAACAGTTCTAAGCATGGCTTGGATAATAGGAATAGGACAGCTGCCCACCCTACTGGCCATAGCCTGGTGGTTGTGTAACAATGCCTCCATCAGACACCCACAGCTTGCAATGTAGATCTTGTACTTCTCGTTTCTTGTCAAGCTGAGATTTACTTTCTCTAAGAAGACTAGCAATCTTGAAAAATGTCAGTGTCGATATTTTTAGCTAGGTAAGTACTGAACAGTAATTTTAAACTTAACAATTGTATTATTCACTGCTCAGCAGTACATTTGAGTGTTAAGCATGGTGTCTAGTAATAAATTTATGTATGACATAAAATAAGATAAAATACATACACTTTGGGATATATTTTAAAGAGTATTTTTCATTAAAAAAGCAGAAATAATTCAATCAGCAGCTAAAAATGTTTCCCACAAAACTAAACATTGTACAGTATTGTAAACATTTCCCTCATATATAACATCGGAATCGAACATTACCTAGAAACAGAATTAGCAAGTGCTTTTCAGAACTCAACATGTCTAAAGGTATAGAATTATCTGTATAAAACAACTATTTCCAACATACTCTCCACTCATCATTTTAGAAAGTTTATTTCATAGAGCTAGTTCATGATGCACAAGGAATATCATGCTTATTGTTTTGGAAGCAAATTTATATGATTTTCAAGCCCAATTAAAAAATTATTGGAATATAGTTGCTTTACAATGTTGTGTTAGTTTCTGGTGTACAGCCAAATGAATCAGCTACACATATACATATGTCCCCTCTTTTTTGAATGGCCTTCTCCTTTAGGTCACCACAGAGCATTGAGTAGATTTCCCTGTGCTATACAGTAGGTCCTCATTAGTTATCTATTTTATACATAGTAATGTTTATATGGGCTTCCCAGGTGGCTGAGTGGTATTGAATCCGCCTGCCTATGCAGGAGACACAGGACTGTGTCTTCCTAGGTCAGGAAGATTCCTTGGAGTAGGAAATGGCAACCCACTCCAGTATTCTTGACTGGAAAATTCCAAGGACGTGGAGCCTGGCAGGTTACAGTCTATGGGGTCATAAAGAGTCAGACATGACTTAACATGTACATGCACACAATGTATATATGTCAATCTTAATCTCCCAATGTTTTGAATACCATAATAAAAAGTGACTTTCTATAGTGATCCTCTAATAACTAACATAAATTAATGATCCACATCCATAGTATTTTTTGACATAATTTCCTATAAGAGACGTGATATTTTCTTAAAAGCACTTAAAAAAAAGAAAAAATACAAAAATGAATGATTGCCAAAGTATCTAATTATTTTATATACATGTAAAATTATGGGATATATATATAAAGAGAGAGAGAAAGAGAGAGAGAGTTGTATGCTGATATACATTTGTACACTTGTAACTCAGAATGTAAGTCTTCTCCATTGACTGATGAGAGGTCATTTGAATTGATGACTTGGTTTTGGATTAGAATGGCAATGCATAATGAATTTAGGGTCCTTCTACATCCAAGTGTTTATATAAATTTTTCTTCTAACTGATCATAAAAATTTATAGGTGTATGATTACAGAAATATTTTAGGATGTCAGTTCAATTTATATCCACATTTTTCTCCTGTAGTAGGTGGCAGTCATCTATAGGGGTGATCCACTAAAATCATGTTCATTTTATAAAACACTGCCTCTCCCTGGTCACAGTTGATTAGAGGATGGCATCCATTGACTCAAGGCTAGGAAGTTGCTTTTCTCTTTTGAAAATCCAGAGATGCATCTTAGAGACTTTATTTAAGCTCTTCTAAATAGTTTAACTGAAAGGTGACCCAAAAAAGTCTGATTATTCATAGCAATGTGCAAGGCAACATGAAAACAGCTATGAGAATAAATGGGAATTAAAATGTTCCCCAAAAGGGACCAAAATGGCACTCACCATGAGACTAACACTGGGAGAATAGCCCCCTTCCTTTCAAAGGCCATCAGACTTAGTCCTATACCCCAAAGGCATGGCTCACAGGTAAGGAAATACCTCTAATAAAACAAACTCCATTTCACCAAACCAAGCTTTCAGGAGTTCTATAATATGCAATCAAGGGTACTCGTCCAAGACAGTAGACTCATTAAGTATTGCAGACCTATTAGTTTCTAGGCTAAGAATTCAGAGGAAAAATATAAGACAGTAATCCCCACTCTGACCTCAACTTCATTCAATTTAGAGAGGGAAAATGGGAGGAGAAAAAATATAGAGGTCAGTGCAGGTAGTAAATATTTTCATTACACTATTAAGTGCAGTAGGTTCTCTATATATGAATGAGTTCCATTTCAAGAGCATATTCGTAAGCCCAATTTGCTTGTAAGTCCAATAAAGTTACTCTAGGTACACAAATAAGACAATCACACAATTGGCTATATAGTACTCTAGTAACAGGTTTATAATACTTTTTACACATATACTACACACATCTCTTCAAGAAAATGAGAGATACCAAGGGAAAATTTCATGCAGAGATGGGCACAATAAAGGATAGAAAGTGTATGGACCTAACAGAAGCAGAAGATATGAAGAAGTGGTGACAAGAATACACAGAACTATACAAAAAAGATCTTAATGACCCAGATAATCATGATGGTGTGATCACTCATCTAGAGCCAGACATCCTGGAGTGCAAAGTCAAGCAGGCCTTAGGAAGCATCATTATGAACAAAGCTAGTGGAGGTGATGGAATTCAGGTTGAGCTATTTCAAATCCTGAAAGATGATGCTATGAAAGTGCTGCAACAATATGTCAGCAAATGTGAAAAACTCAGCAGTTGCCACAGAACTGGAAAAGGTCAGGTTTCATTCCAATCTCCAAGAAAGGCAATGCCAAAGAACGTTCAAACTACCGCAGAATTGCACTCATCTCACACGCCAGCAAAGTAATGCTCAAAATTCTCCAAGCTAGGCTTCAAAAGTACATGAACTGAAAACTTTCAGATGTTTGAACTGGATTTAGAAAAGGCAAAGGAAACAGAGATCAAAATTCCAGCATGTATTTTATCATAGAGAATTCCAGAAAGACATCTACTTCTGTTTCATTGACTATGCAAAGCCTTTGACTGTGTGCATCACAACAAACTGTGGAAAATTCTTAAAGACTTGGGAATACCAGACCACCTTACTTGCCTCCTGCTAAACCTGTACGCAGGTCAAGAAGCAATAGTTAGAACCAGACATGGAACAACAGACTGGTTCCAAATTGGGAAAGGAGTACGTCAAGGCTGTATACTGTAACTCTGCTTATTTAACTTACATGCAGAGTACATTATGCGAAATGATGGGCTGGATGAAGCACAAGCTGGAATCAAGATTGCCAGGAGAAATATTATTTACCTCAGATATGCAGATGACACCACCCTTATGGAAGATAGTGAAGAGGAACTAAAGAGCATCTTGATGAAAGTGAAAGAGGAGAGTGAAAATGCTGGCTTAAAACAACATTCAAAAAACTAAGATCATGGCATCTGATTCCATCAGTTCATGGCAAATAGATGGAGAAACATTGGAAACAGTGGCTGACTTTATTTTCTTGGGCTCCAAAATCATTGAAGATGGTGACTGCAGCCATGCAATAAAAAAGCACTTGCTCCTTGGAAAAAAAAGCTATGACCAGCCTAGACAGCATATTAAAAAGCAGAGACATTACTTTCCCAGTAAAAGTTCATATAGTCAAAGCTATGGTTTTTCCAGTAGTCATGTATGGATGTGACTGTTGTATCATAAATAAAGCAGAGTGCTGAAGAATTGATGCTTTCAAACTGTGGTTTTGGAGAAGATTCTTGAGAGTCCTTTGGACTGCAAGGAGATCAAACTAGTCAATCCTAAAGGAAATCAGTCCCAAATATTCATTGGAAGAACTGATGCTGAAACTCCAAAACTTTGGCCACATGATGAGAAGAACTGACTCATTTGAAAAGACCCTGATGCTGGGAAAGATTGAAGGCAGGAGGAGAAGTGGAGGGCAGAGGATAAATTTGTTGGATGGCATCACCAACTCGCTGGACATGAGTTTGAGCAAGCTCCGGCAGTTGGTGATGGACAGGGAAGCCTGGCCTGCTGCAGTCCATGGGGTCGCAAAGAATCAGACACAACTGAGCGACTGAATTCACATGCATAATACAAGCAAAACAAGCAAACGCAAAACATACAACATTTTTATTCTTATAGTATGGAACTTTGGAAAGTATAGTGGTACAGTGTAGCAGCTCTCATACAGGGGTTGGCATCGAATGAACAGGAAAAAGAGTCACTGCCTGGAGGAGGAGGAGGAGCTGGGCGATAACAGAGTTAAATAATGGTCAGCAGTAGGAAGCGGAGGGCTCGGTGCAATCGCAGTCATGCCTGATGTTTATGGCATGCACATTCACACATTTGAATGTTCACAGCTTGAATGTTGGTATGGAAGGGTCTTACCATATTGAGATGCAGTAAATGGTAAATTGTATAAGCAAGGACAGAGTTGGAACAATGGGATGCATTTCACAGGAAAGATGGCATCTGAAAAGTCTTAGATAAGTAGGACATCACTCGGCTGAGAAAAGAAAGGAGGAGTTTCCAAAAGAGAGAGAATAGCATGAATAAAGATACAAAAGTGGTCAGGAAGATGGAAAGCATTGGGGGATACAAGGCTGGAAAGATAGAGAAGTGTCACAATGCAAAGGCCTTGAATTCTACGCTAAGGTACTTGGGTTTTTTACCCTATAGGTCATAGGTTGTGTGATCATATGTCCCTGTTTGCTAGGACCTGTTATAATTGATACTTGCCATCTTGTTACAATTGTCAATAGCACTTCTTTCTCATTCTCAAGGGTGTTGCAGTTTAGGCAATTTAGTATTTGGTCAGCATGGCTGTGGGCTTCCCAGGTGCTGCTAGTAGTAAAGAACCCACCTGCCAATGCAGGAGACATGAGAGACTCGGGTTCAATCTCTAGGTTAGGAAGATCCCCTGGGGGAGGGCATGGCAACCCATTCCAGTATTCTTGTCTGGAGAATCCCATGGACAGAGGAGCCTGGTGGGCTACAGTCCATAGGGTCGCAAAGAGTCGGAAATAAATAAAGGAACTTAGCACATGCACGCACACGCACGCACACACACACACACACACACATGCAGTATGCCCATAAGGAGCTAATAAAGGGTTTGAGCAGGAAAATAACTTAAGTAAATCTTGATTTTAAAACTATCATTCATGGAATTGTACACAGCAGCAAACCTGGTCTAGTCAAATCCAACATGTGGCCTAATTTGTAAATAAAATTTTGTTGAAATACAGTCCTTTATGATTTTTACTACTTCTCAATAACAAAATTGAGTGGTTGTGACAGAGCTCATATGATCTGCAAAGCTGAAAATATTTACTGTCCAGCTTTTTACAGAAAACATCTGTGGCCCCCAGTATAGAGTACAAATGGAGGACATAAGTCTAGAAGTAGAATCATAATGCCATTTTAAAATATGAGTATATGCCTTTTTAATTTCCAGTAATATCTAAGCTTTGGTACCAAGTGGCAGGTTTATTAAAATACGGACATTTAGATAGTGACATTTCATCTTAAGATGTTCTCCTTTATATGGACAGCAAGCCTTGCCAAAACCCCACAAAGGTGCTCAAACTAGCATCTCAAATACAAATAATTATTTCGAGAACTTTTTGTTCCTAAGGTTCTTGCCCAGTAAGAAGACTCCAACTGCCGTTAAACATACAAAATAAATAAACCTCAAATATGAAAGTAATTACATAGAAGGTCACATAAAATGAGAATAAACGGTTCAGGCTGAAAATGGCTTCAATCGCATAACTCACAGGGACAGTAAATAACAACCCACATCTGTCTCTTGGGAAGGAAGGACATGTGCCAATTCTTGGTTTTTATTGCTCTGACTCAAAGCATCAACAGCCAATATATCTTGCCTTTAAATAACTTGCAAAGAAAAAGTGTCTGTGTGTAAGTTGTCAGTAGCCTCAGAAATGAATGAGACATGTGTCCAAAGCTTTAGTTGTATAGAATATGTGCTGCTGATGCTTAGTCGCTTCAGTCCAACTCATGTGACCCTATGGACTTCAGCCTGCCAAACTCCTCTGTCCACAGGATTCTTGCCTAGCGCGGGTGGCCATGCCCTACTCCAGGGGACTTCCTGATCCAGAGGTTGAACCCACATCTCCTATGGCCCCAGCATTGCAGGCAGGTTCTTTACCACTAGCACCACCTGGAAAGCCCATAGGATATATAGTAATGAACAAAAGGTATATATTCTTTTGGAGTGAATGTAGTAAGACAATAAAATCAGAGAAGGGACAATACTTCTTTACATTTATAAGAGCTCTGTAAATATTTTCAAGCACTGAGATAGTATTTTATTTTGAGTTCTATTAAACCACGTGATGTAATATTTACTGGCTAAGACTCTTTGTATCAAGGGGTTACAATACGTACAGATAGTGAGCAAAATGAAAGTCGCTCATAGGAAGACTGCATCTCAAAAGAAAGGTATGGTTTTTCATATCCCGGATAATTGGAGTAAGTTCATGAACTCAGGCTTTCTGAAAACAAGAATGTTGCTTATTTTGTGGCCCTTTTGCAGGGACCACCCATTATCTTAATTCTTACTGATATCCTTCATACTCTTCCTACTTGCGGAGAAGGCGATGGCACCCCACTCCAGTATTCCTGCCTGGAAAACCCATGGACGGAGGAGCCTGGTGGGCTGCAGTCCGCGGGTTCACTAAGAGTCAGACACGACTGAGTGACTTCACTTTCACTTTCATGCATTGGAGAAGGAAATGGCAACCCACTCCAGTGTTCTTGCCTAGAGAATCCCAGGGAAGGGGGAGCCTGGTGGGCTGCCGTCTATGGGGTTGCACAGAGTCAGACATGACTGACGCAACTTAGCAGCAGCAGCAGCTTCCTGCTTGTGGTAGTATTCAGGAGTATTCGTTCTCCCAGATAGCAAAAAAAATAATATATACATACAAATATGTATACACACATATACATTTCCATTAGCATCCAAGAGAAATTGTCATTTATGTCAATTGTGAATGCAGGTAATAAACCATAGTTGCATTGTTTGTTCATAAAAATATATTAGTTTTCATATCATATTAGAATTGTGTCAGATACCACAAAATGTCATTCACATTCGTCACTACTTTGAAATTATTATAATGCAAATTACCACTAGGTATTGTAATTTAATTAATAAAGGTGCACTTATCTTCTTACATTAAAATTATTAGCATATTGATAATAATATAGCATTTTTTTTCTTTTTTTTGCTCTGTAATGTTGTGTATTTTTTTTTTTCACTTTTTATTTAAAGACAGTAATCTGAGAGAGGGTAAACAGATTTCCAAAGGGAGCCAAGGCATTAAAAAAAAATCCTCCCAGGGTTCACAAAATCTGTTTACTTAGCTGTTGCTATTTAGTGAATCAACACAGAATTTAATATCTTAAAGCAGTAGCAGTTGTTGTTTTTCTTTTTCATGATTCTCAGATTTGACTGGGATCCAGTTAGGTGTTAATTACACAGGAAATGTCGTTCTTGCATCCAGATGTTGGTTGGAGCTGCCCTCAACTCAAAGGGCTTCCCCAGTCTCAGGTCTGACACTTGATGCGTACAGTTGGCTATGAGTTAAACTGGGCTATTGGCAGTTACATCTACAAATAACTGACTTTCTCAAAGCATGATGGAGCATTCTAAGAGATCCAGACAGAGTCATACTGCGTTTTAGGACCCAGCCTCAGAAGACACATGGCATCACTCTCTCCAGTCACAGGCTTGCCTGGATATAAAGAGAGATAAAATCAAGAGAACAGAACACCAGACCACCTGACCTGCCTCCTGAGAAACCTGTATGCAGGTCAAGAAGCAACAGTCAGAACTGGGCATGGAACAACAGACTGGTTCCGAATCAAGAAAGGAGCACTTCAAGGCTGTATATTGTCACCCTGCTTATTTAACTTATATGCAGAGTACATCATGAGAAATGCTGAGCTGGATGAAGCACAAGCTAGAATGAAGATTACCAGGAGAAATATCAGTAACCTCAGATATGCAGATGACACCACCCTTATGGCAGAAAGCAAAAAAGAGGTAAAGAGCCTCTTGATGAAAGTAAAAGAGGAGAGTGAAAACATTGGCTTAAAACTCGACATTCAGAAAACTAAGATCATGGCATCTGGTCCCATCTTTTCATGGCAAATAGATGGGGAAACAGTGGAAACACTGGCAGACTTTATTTTTTTGGGCTCCAAAATCACTGCAGATGGTGACTGTAACCATGATATTAAAAGATTCTTGCTCCTTGGAAGAAAAATTATGACCAACCTAGATAGCATATTAAAAGACAGAGACATTACTTTGCCAACAAAGGTCCATCTAGTCAAAGCTATGGTTTTTCCAGTGGTCATGTATGGATGTGAGAGTTGGACTATAAAGAAAGCTGAGTGCTGAAGAATTGATGCTTTTGAACTGTGGTGTTGGAGAAGACTCTTGACAATCCCTTGGACTGCAAGGAGATCCAACCAGGCCATCCTAAAGGAAATCAGCTCTGAATATTCATTGGAAGGACTGATGCTGAAGCTGAAACTCCAATACTTTGGCCACCTGATGTGAGGAGCTGACTCATTTGAAAAGACCCTGATTCTGGGAAAGGTTGAAGGCAGGAAGAGAAGGGGACAACAGAGGATGAGATGGTTGGATGGCATCACCGACTCAATGGACATGAGTTTGAGTAAACCCTGGGAGTTGGTGATGGACGGGGAGGCCTGGCGTGCTGCAGTCCATGGGGTTGCAAAGAGTCGGACACGACTGAGTGACTGAACTGAACTGAACTGGACATCAACCGCAGCTCTCAATAAGAGGAGTGGCAGTGTCATATCACAAGAGTGTGTGGGATAGGGTATATTTGAATAAATTTATGTGGACCTCTTTGAAAAATACAATCCATCATAATGTCCCAACATTTTCCATGTTTCTGAGTATTTCACATGGTATATATCCTGCTCTAAATTTCTTTCTGTTTTTCTTTCATGTGATACTCCTGTTTTTCCTTTCAACCCCAAAATGAAGCAGAAGTTCTCTCGCTGACTTCCCCAAATAGTCTCTCTTCTTTTCACATACAGCTAATTTCTTTGTGTGGGAGGGAGGCGATGGGGGTGTGCATGCTACAATTTTATCTTAAATTTAATTTGTGAGTTTACTTAACAAATTCTACTACTTATTTATAAGTACTCTTTCTTTACTCTTCCTTGTGATTTCTTTGAGAACACATTCACTTTCTGTTTTTCCTACTCACCTCCTCACTTGTTGCACATTAATACTCAACCAATGTTTTCTGTGGAGGTGAGAGTTGGACTGTGAAGAAAGCTGAGCACCGAAGAACTGATGCTGTTGAACTGTGGTGGAGAAGACTCTTGAGAGTCCCTTGGACTGCAAGGAGATCCAACCAGTCCATCCTAAAGGAGATCAGTCCTGGGTGTTCATTGGAACGACTGATGCTGAAGCTGAAACTCCAATACTTTGGCCACCTCATGTGAAGAGTTGACTCATTGGAAAAGACCCTGATGCTGGGAGGGATTGAGGGCAGGAGGAGAAGGGGATGACAGAGGATGAGATGGCTGGGTGGCATTGCCGACTTGATGGACATGAGTTTGAGTAAACTCCAGGAGTCGGTGATGGACAGGGAGGCCTGGCATGCTATGATTCATGGGGTCGCAAAGAGTCGGACACGACAGAGCAACTGAACTGAACTGAACGTTTTGTGAGACCGAAAGCTGCTCTTTGAAATTCAGGCTGCTGCTGCCTGTTGGAACATATCAGCTGCCATCAACAGAGTCAAAACCCACTGGACTGAAAGATGTGAAGCTCACAATTAGTTAAAGGATAACAGCAGCTTCATTTTCTAGTTACTTCTATCCAGAGCTAAAAAATGATTTCAAGGTGACATAGCCCAACATAACCAAAGTGCTTCACTGATTCATGTGGACTATATGAGTAACATCTTCCTCCCTTAAAGCTAAAGGCAGAGATACCACAACCTTGCTTAAAACCTGAGAACATTGTTTCTCCAAAAGAGATCAATAAAGAGGTGAAATGGTGAGCCATGGGTTAAGGGATCAATTATGTGAGATTATTTTAAAATACAAGTACTTAAGTTGTGTGACACTCTGACACGGCATCAAATGACATCTTAGAAGGGACCAAAAAGTTCATGAGAGATTCATTTCAAATCCTGGTGAAGGAGAAAGAATTAACCTTGGAAAGAATCAAATCCATCCACATTAATGTTAAAAGGAAAAAAAAATAAGTATATACTGTAATCTTTGAGACTGATATGAAATACAAAACTCTGGCCATCAAACAAACGTTTTTTTTTTTTAACACAAGATGAAAAAAATGGGTTGGTTCACTGAGGGGGAAAAGAAAAGTCTGAATTTCATAGCATGTGCTGTGCTTATTAACAAGAACCAAACAGGGACCTCTGTCATGACGAGATTCAGGTAGAGGTAAGCTATTTCCTAGACCACTACTGTGAGTTCATGTGCAGTAAGCATGTATGATTAGACAGAAACCATAATGTTTGTAACTCCCAACTGAGAGAGAAACATAGTCACAATATTGGCAGTGAAGATCTGTTTGGAAAGAAAGATTTGACTAAACTCACCACCAATGACTAGCGTGGGACCAAGATGAACTACATTTCTAACCCCTTATTTAATTCTTCAAATTAGCATTTCAGTATTTGTTTCTGCTGAAAAGAAATCACAATATGCATTTTCCTAAATTATTTGCAAAATTTTGAATCTTGACTCAATATTCCCAACAGATCAGAAATATGCATTTTAGATACCAGAGTCCTCATTTGTGGGCTTCCCCAGTGGCTCAACAGTGAAGAATCCACCTTCAATGCAGGAGACTCAGGAGACACAGGTTTGATTCCTGGGTCGGGAAGACCCCCTGGAGGAGGGCATGGCAACCCAGTCTAGTATCCTTGCTAGGAAAATCTCATGGACAGAGGAGCCTGGCAGGCTACAGTCCATGGAATTGAAAAGAATCAGATACAGCTGAAGCGGCTGAGCATGTCCTCATTTGTAAGCTCTAGTAAGAAGTGGTGTATTAAATCTTTTTTTAGAATTAGACTAGTAGGAGTGGAAACACTTGAAAATATCTCTGATTATAAATATTTTTTTGGCTCTGAGATGTTTTTGGATAGATTTCTTTATCGTTTAATTGTATTCTTGACAACTGAAAAAAAAATCTTTGTATAAATTCTGTCACTTTATACTAACAAGCCTATCTTTATTGTATTAGTTATTGGGCTGAATATAAAAGGATATCTAAATTGATGACTGTTTGTAAAAATATGATTCAAATACCTTCTCAACGTTATGTATTTAATACATGAATTCATTCTGAATGAATTCATTCATTCATTCTAAAGGAAACAGAAGCATCCTTTTATCCTCCGCATATGTCTTCACTGAGTACCCACTTAAAGAAAGACAGAATGTTGCCCTCCTGTCTCCTTGCTGTCCATAACCCCCAACCCTTCCACTGGATACAGCGCCATGTAGCTGGAGGAAGCAGATGCTCTGCCCCCCAATGCAAACCCAGTGAACCTGAATCTCTAGAGATGAGTTCTATGCATTTATACTTTCCAAAAGCTTCCCAAGTGATTCTAATGTGCACCTGGGTCAGAGCACTTTTCAAAGCATACACAGTCCTCTTATCTTTGAATTTGAGTGCTTTCTCCACAATTGTGGCATTCGGGGTAGGTGCTCTTTAGAGGGAGAAATGAAAAAATGAGAAGGACATCATTTTCCCAGATAGGGGAGGGACGGTGTGACCTTGAAGCTGAGGAAATAATTCCTGAGCTTTCTTCTTCCTAGACTAGGAAAATTGTGCTCTCGTTCTCTATGGCCCATTTAGACAGGGCAGCTCACACAGGCTGAATCTGGGCTCGCAAGGCAGGGAATAATGTTTCCTTGCCCAAACTAGTGAATGGTGGAATGAGGAGTGTTATTGGAAAAATGCATCAAAACCTTACATGTTTGTTTAAATGAAGCTGTGATCTAAGACTGTACCAAACAAACTCTGTGCAGTTTGATTCTGGGCTATGAGATTTATTCTGTTCTTTAAGTGTAGGGGCATGAGGAGAAAATCCAAGTGCAATACATAAATCTTGATTAACTTGTTCAGAGCTCTCAGGAGATCCTTTAAACTCCCCTGGATAGAGTCAGGCTCTCATATTGGACATTTACTCTACGCTTTTATTTCCTGATCTTTATTAATGGCCGACTGGCCTGCTCATAGCTTGTGTTGGTCCTTCTGGAGGGAATTTCAATGGTACACTAAATAGTACTCTTGTATACATCGCATTTTGCTCTGTTACATTAGTGGTGCAAAACTGATTCTTAAAATGTGGTTTTCACAAATACTCTATTCAGGGATGGAAATGTTTTGTTTTCGACTCTTACTAGAAGAAACATGAAGCATGAAATATGTTTATTAGAAATGCATACCTCCAAATGAGACTTCAATGAATGCAAACAAAAGTTAAAAGGATTTAGCATTAACTTTTCTTCTCAGCTGGGCAGGAGATCATCTAGGCAGAGATGTGACCTAGACATGACAGCCAACAGTACTGTGTTAATTGTCTCGTTCTTGTTGCATAGCACACCGATACTGAATCAGTGTTCTGGAAAATGAAGTCATCCATAATTTGGGGTATAAAAATCAGTATTTTTGTACAGTCCTGTCCTATTACCCCCACCCCCCAAATGTTTTCTCTTTTTAAAAAGCAGCTCCATTTGGTGTCTCTTGTTTTTCCAGTGGTTGCCAGATGCTTTATTCCTTGCAGTAACTGGTTCTGTCTTGTATACAGTGGTAGAGATGGAAACAGAGTTCCTTTGCTAATTGTGGGTGTAGCTATTGTGTTCTGTATTGTAGGTCACTCAGTCGTGTCTGACTGTTTGGGACCCTGTGGACTGTAGCCCTCTCGGCTCCTCTGTCCATGGAATTCCCAAGGCAGGAGTACTAGAGTGGGTAGCCGTTCCTTCTCCAGGGCATCTTCCTGACCCATGGGTTGAACTCAGGTCTCCTGCATTGCCGCAGATTCTTTACCATCTGAGCCACCATTCTGTTCTATAACACAGACCCATCTTTAAGCTTCTCAGGCTGCCACCTAAGAGTCTCCATGTGGTAGTGTGGTGATTTTGGATACAGAAAGTATGAACAACCAGATTTCAAACTGTGCATGTGTTAGTTGCTCAGTTGAGTCCAACTCTTTGTGATCCCATGAAATATAGCCCACCAGACTACTCTGTCCATGGGATTCTCAGGCAAGAATACTGGAGTGAGTTCCCATTCCCTTCTCCAGGGAATCTTCCAGACCCAGGGACCGAACCCAGGCCTCCCTCATTGCAGGCAGACTCTTCACTGTCTGAACCACCTACAGAGAATGCTAGCCACCCCTGAGGCATTGCACTAGCAGGCTGCATGCTTTGTTTGTGTGATCAGCATAGCACCAGGTGGAAATAGTTCTTTGTATTATTTTTATCATTTCCATTTCACAGATGTAGAAACTGAGGCTTCCTTGGAGCAAGCAACTTTCCCAAAGACATTACTAATGGTGGTGTAGAATTCAAATACAGTTCTTTCTAATCTTGAGCATGAGGATTTCCCTAGGCTCTTAAACTGTCAGTTTTATTTATTCTCAATACTATATTTTCTAAGGAGTCACACAGAGATATTTTTCTTCTCATCTGCATCCATACCCCAGTTTGAAAGATTAACTTAGAGTGAATAAAAAGACACCTGAAGATTAAGTTTTATTTTATCTATTTTTATTTTTCTTTTAAGTTTTATTTTAAACTTAAAGATTTGAATTTTAGTTTTTAATATCTAGTGTACCAAAAACACTAATGAAAAATGTTACAATTCTGATTCTCAAAGTGAGAATCAAAGTGAGATAGTGACATCAAATTGAGATATATATATATACATATATATATATATATATATGTGACATATATATTTGGCTTAAATGAAATATCTATCTATCTATCTATCTATATATATATATATATATCATAGAGCATACAGGACATATTTTTTTTCTGTTTTATTTGTCCATATAGACAAAATATAAAGTTCATAAATACAGTATATAGGCCTGTCTTGATTGCAGTACATCCTCAAAGCTCATAGAGTAGCTGGCATTTTGTATAGTTTAAGCATATATTTTGGACAAACAAAGGTATATGATCTATCATATCTGATTTAGTTATGGGTGCACTCTGAAATGGGCTTTCCTGGTGGCTTAGACAATAAAGAATTTGCCCACAATGCAGCAGACCTGGGTTCGATCTCTGGGTCGGGAAGATCTCCTGGAGAAGGGAATGGATACTGACTCCAGTATTCATGACTGGAGAGTTCCATGGACAGAGGAGCTTTGTGGACTACAGCCCATGGGGTCATGAAGAGTGGGACACAACTGAGCAACTAACATGTTCTCTTTTTTCACACTCTAAAATAGCAAAGTGGTGATCTATAAGAAGAGTCATTTTACTAGCTTGGCTCTAAGATTTCTATTACAAAAAAGAATGTATAGAAAAATGTCTAGAATGTAGTAGATGCTCAAAAATAATGATAATAATAGGAAATTCTTGTCATCACTGAATAATTTGCTTTGAATTTTTTGTACGTTTCACTAAGGAATTTGAAAACTTTTCTTCCAATCATTGAATTAAATTATTTGTGCTAGAATATACAATATAGGTTCTTAGACAAGCAGGAGAAAAAGATTACTGTGCTTTTATGACTTTCAGCCAATGACATATGCCAGAGACATACTATCCTGTACACCGTAATGCCCACCTACCACCAACCCATTTACTACACAGCCCCCTCAAAATGTTGACCATCTCCAATGAAGGCTGTTGATTATCATGTTACATTGTAGGAGATCCAAATGATAGATTAGACTTGAATTATTTCTCAAAGCTATAAATTACTCTGGTTTAAAGGGCTATGAATTAGGTTTTTTATATCACTTTGACCTTCTCTAGATGCCTTATTGTATTTATTTGGTCTGATCCCCATTTGAGAATGGGAGCTCCTTGAGCATAGGTCTTGGCTGTCATCATACAGTGTCCAGTATATGATAAGCCTTCAGTAATAATAGTAGTAGATGCCATTATTGTTGTTGAAAGTTAATAGAGATGTCAACCAGCAACTTTTTGAATCTGTCATAAATTTGTCTTACCTTCTTCGTTTCCTGGAAAACATTGGGTTGTGCTTGCTTCAGACAGTTCAGTGTGCTGAGAAATAATTTTTTCAAATTTTTTTCCATCTCAGTTTCCTTAATTCACAAGTGAGGAAATTTTCAACCCCCCTACGGTTTTTTTTTTTTTTCAAGGTTGAATGAGATCATGTGTTTGAAAGCAGTCTTAGACTCTCAAAAGTTGTTTTTAGTGAACTTAAGTAATCTAAAGTAGTATAAGGGACAAAACGAATGTCTTGTCTCTGAGAATACTTTCTTAGAGAATAACAAAAAGTTCTTTTCTTCTGGATGACTTACATAATCCTGTCCAGGGCGAAGGGGACCAAGATGGCCCAGAAAAACATGGTCTCTTAAAAATCATTGTTAATATTATGAAACATAGTTTCAATTTTTATCTTTAATAAGATATGAAAATAATCACTTTTAGCCGTTTAAATTGCAGCTTTGATTATATATTATGAAGCCCAGAAGTAATTCCCTGAGATGATCAGACACAATATTTCCAGTGCTGACAATAGGCATGGGGAGTAGGCAGTCCTGTTCTCCTTGAAACTTGGTGGTTGTGAGTGGTCCATAGAGGTTAGAAAATAGGAAGAAATTCTCCTCCTCTAGAGCTGATTTGGATTCAAGGCTGCAGAGCTAAATCTTCTCAAGCTTATAATGAAAATCCCCATCTGATTTTCTTTGCTGACTCATCTTTTAAAGGGGCGTGTTAACAATGTGGGCATAGCAGGACTTTCTGCCCTAAAGAGAACCTTGCTTGGCTCCCTCCGAGGGTGAAGTTCTGATGTTTGAAATTGGCAATTGGCTCTCCCACAGTGGGATCATAGTGAAATTTGAAATTTAAATATCTAATATGTGAAATCTGAGCCCAATGATCACTGTGATTAAACACAGCTTCCCTGTTCCTTTTCCAGCATGATTGCACTACCGCAGAGGTAGCTGAGTGGGACTTTTTCACGCCACTCCTCTGACCTCTTTAATCCATACAAACAGACCCAGACACCCCCAGTGTGCACACAGTTTAAGTAAAAGCAACATGTCTGCAATGCAGACACTCTCAAGACAAGTCTCGTAAGTTTCCTTACACACCAGATGACTCTTCCTGAATGCTTCCTAGACATAAATTCTGGAGCCTTACCTAAATCTCTGCAAGTTGCAAAACAGCTAAAAGGAGGTGCATTTCATGAACTAGCGTGAATTTCTCTCACCGGATCATGCAAAATGCTGAAGTCGTGTGGGTTTTTCCTAACCATTTCCCTGGTGCATTGCCAGAGCCACATAATCTAATGAGCTTTCCGGACGGGATGAGGCAAGCTGAGGTGAGCACAGGTGCGCTTGTCACAGGCGCGGACCTCTGAGAGACTGGCTTTCAAGTCTGATTTGCAAGTTGGATATGCCCGTCACTTTGGATTAGCTTCCAATTTAAATTCAGCTGTTGTCATTTCCGTCTTAGCATCACATGCATTCTGACGGAAGGCCCTGAATAAAATCACAGTCCCAGAAAATCCTGTCTGTTATCATAATGCTAGGAAGCCACTGTGGTAGACTAAAATGAACTAGACATCGAATGTGTTGCCTTAGCAATCTATCTGCCTTTCCTCTTTCAAGATTGTTTATTTGAACCCTTGAGTGGTCTCTGCTACTAATCAGAAAATTGAGCTTGTCTAACTCATAGGACAGTAATAGTGATACTAGGTATTGAGGAAGATAACTGTTCATAAGTTTCTCACTGAAGCCTTAGAGTCACACCCAGAGGCAATGTACCTGTAAGCTCGAAGGTGGGGAACTGAGACCTCATAGGTCAGGTCTACCTTGACTCATTTGGCCAAAGTTTCAAGGCTAGTGAGCAGTAGGTATAGGATTCAAACTCCCACCTTCCTAACTCCAAAACTACATCCATCTGCTTTGCTACATTGCAGATATATGGGCAGGACTTAGTGAGTGACACCACACACACACACACACACACACACACACAATATGTCAAAAGCAAGGTTGTGCTAGTTAATAAGGCAAATGCAGTCTTTAGCTGCCTTATAATCTAACTGGGGAAAAAAACCAAGCAAGTGATTAAAGTGCCATTTAAATGCTAAAAGGGGAACAAGAGGGCAAAAGAGGGCACTCTGGCATCATATGGCATATGAATTAAACATGTTCTGTAAGGGAATATGTCAGGAAAGTCGAACAGTAGAATGTGGCCAGTAATGGTGGGTGAAGTAGACATGAGGTGGTTGTGATGTTCAGTCGCTAAGCTGCATCAGAATCTTCTGCATCCCCATAGACTATAGCCCATCAGGCTCCTCTGTCCATGGTGTTTCCTAGGCAAGTACACTGAAGTGGCTTGCCATTTTCTTCTCCAGGGGATCTTCCCAACCCAGGGGTTGAACCTGTGTCTCCTGCATTGGCAGGTGGATTCTTTACCGCTGAGCCACCAGGGAAGCCCCAATGTGAGGTTAGAAGGGGAGAAAGTCTGAGAAAAAGGAATGGCAAAGAATCAGGGCTAAGAAAACCACAGTTACTAAAGAAAGTGAAAGATGGATGGATAAAGAGTTACAGGATGGATAGTGAGGAAAGTGTTGGCTGGGCTATAAAGTCTTTAAAGGGATGCAGAGGTCATATTGTAGACCTCTTTGTAAAACTATCTTAGGTTAAATACTCTGCTGAAAGGAATAATAATAATTATTTTGATGTTTACAGCAACAGTCCAAGTTAGATATCCTCACACTGTTTTACCAATAGAGAAGCTGGGATTCCCAGACCTAGGGTAGCCAAAACTCAGTTGGCTTGTCCCAAAGCCCTTCATCAGAAAGGGACCCCACATGGTTGCCTTACCTTGTCACTTAACCACACACTGAACAGGGACATAGTCAAGTTGTTGTCCTGTTGGTCTTCACCATAAACGTGAAAGACAACACAGATCACGTGTCTAGTCAATTCATTTTGTGATGACAGGTGGGATCATGTAGCCTTAGTTACGGCCTAATTGAAAATATAAATTTTTTTTTTTTTTGGTGAAGCTTTGCAACCAGGAAAATCATTAACATTTCATGCTTTAACCACACTTATCCAGCTTTGTAGATTTGACGTTTTATACTTTGCTGACCTTTTTGGGTTGTTAAAAGGAAATATCTTTTTTGTATTCCTTTCCCTCTGTTACAGCAAGTGAAGGCCAACTGTATTAGTAGTTATAGAAAAAAAATAAAGGGGAAAAAAATAAAGACCATATTTCTTGCTACTTTTTTTTTTAAGTAGAATTATCCTGGGGTTTCAACCAGAGACTTTGGGCTGCTCTGTTATTGATCTGTCTGTTCTATATAAAGATCAGACCATATGTATCTGTCCAGATTGGCAAGGATTCATTTAGAGTCTTTGCCTTTCATATTTTTATTTGTTGCTTACTACTACAGTCTCACACAGATAATTGAATAGAATAAATCTCCATATTTCATCCAATAGATTTAAAAAACGAGTTTTTCCAAAGCCATATTTAACATAATAAAATTAACTTTTGATCTCTCCAGATAGCTTTTATTTCTCTGGTAAAGTGGTTACATCCCTAATCATGCATTTTAAATTAACCCTCTGAATTAGTGAGATTTTGTATCACATTACAATATGTGTATTTGTGTGGATGGGCAGTTTTTTGGCAAGAGAGTTTTTTTGCCACTAGCACTACTTGGGAAGCCCCAGTTTTTCCACACCACCATGCAATTCTCGGATACCAGCTGGATGTCCCACCACTCAACTCAATTCTAACACTACCTATGTGGAGATAGAAAAAGACCCCACAGGTTAAGAGTTCAGGCTCACAAGACTAACTCTCCACCCCAACATCAGATGCCAATTGCAGGTCTGGGTTTTCATCTGTGCTTCTGACCAATTAACTATAGATCTGAAATTCCAAAGCTCCCTTCCGAAGGCTTCATTGATCTACTAGAGCTGCTCAGAGAATAAGGGAAACATTTTTCTTACTAGATTACTGGTTTGTTAGAAAAGGATGTCATTTGGGAAAAACTAGATGAAAGAGATACATAGTGCAAGGTGTGGAAAAAGGGCAGAGAGCATCCTTGCCCCCGCTGAGGGTCATTCTGCCTCAATCTCCATATATGCACCAACTGGAAGATCTCCAAACCCTATACTTTGGGGCTCTTATGGAGGCTTCTTTACGTAGGCATGATTGATGAAACCGTTGCCATTGGTAATTGGACTCAGTCTCCAGCTCCCCCCCCCTTCCAGGAGGTCTTTAGTTGCTATTCAGTGGCTCAGTCCTGTCTGACTCTTTGAGACCCCATGGACTGCAGCATGTCAGGCTTCCCTGTCCTTCGCCATCTCCCAGAGTATGTTCAAACTCATGTCCATTGAGTCAGTGATGCAATCCAAACATCTTGTCCTGTCTCCCTCTCCCCCTCCTGCCTTCAATCTTTCCCAGCATCAGGTTCTTTTCAAATGAATCAGTTCTTTGCCTCAGGTAGCCAAAGTATTGGAGCTTCAGCTTCAGCATCAGTCCTTCCAATGAATATTCAGGAGTGATTTCCTTTAGGATCGACTGATTTGATCTCCTTGGAGTCCAAGGAACTCTCAAGAGTCTTATCCAACACCACAGTTCCAAAGCATCAGTTCTTCAGTGCTCAGCCTTTTTTATGGTCCACCTCTCACATCCATACATGACTACTGGAAAAACCATAGCTTTGACTAGACAGACCTTTGTCGGTAAAGTAATATGTCTGCTTTTTAGTATGCTGTCTAGGTTGGTCATAGCTTTTCTTCCAAGGAGCAAGCGTCTTTTATTTTTATTAGTTGGAGGCTAATTACTTCACAACATTTCAGTGGGTTTTGTCACACATTGACATGAATCAGCCATAGATCTACACGTATTCCCCATCCCGATCCCCCCTCCCACCTCCCTCTCCACCCGATTCCTCTGGGTCTTCCCAGTGCACCAGGCCCGAGCACTTGTCTCATGCATCCCACCTGGGCTGGTGATCTGTTTCACCATAGATAATATACATGCTGTTCTTTCGAAACATCCCACCCTCACCTTCTCCCACAGAGTTCAAAAGTCTGTTCTGTACATCTGTGTCTCTTTTTCTGTTTTGCATATAGGGTTATCGTTACCATCTTTCTAAATTCCATATATATGTGTTAGTATGCTGTAATGTTCTTTATCTTTCTGGCTTACTTCACTCTGTATAAGGGGCTCCAGTTTCATCCATCTCATTAGGACTGGTTCAAATGAATTCTTTTTAACGGCTGAGTAATATTCCATGGTGTATATGTACCACAGCTTCCTTATCCATTCATCTGCTGATGGGCATCTAGGTTGCTTCCATGTCCTGGCTATTATAAACAGTGCTGCGATGAACATTGGGGTGCACGTGTCTCTTTCAGATCTGGTTTCCTCAGTGTGTATGCCCAGAAGTGGGATTGCTGGGTCATATGGCAGTTCTATTTCCAGTTTTTTAAGAAATCTCCACACTGTTCCCCATAGCGGCTGTACTAGTTTGCATTCCCACCAACAGTGTAAGAGGGTTCCCTTTTCTCCACACCCTCTCCAGCATTTATTGCTTGTAGACTTTTGGATAGCAGCCATCCTGACTGGCGTGTAATGGTACCTCATTGTGGTTTTGATTTGCATTTCTCTAATAATGAGTGATGTGGAGCATCTTTTCATGTGTTTGTTAGCCATCTGTATGTCTTCTTTGGAGAAATGAAAAATATGGAACACTTCACGAATTTGTGCTTCGGCAGCACATATACTAAAATTGGAACAATACAGAGAAGATTAGCCCCTGCGCAAGGATGACAAGCAAGCGTCTTTTAATTTCATGGCTAAAGTCACCATCCACAGTGATGTTGGAACCCAAGAAAATAAAGTCTGTCACTGTTTCCATTGTTTCCCCTTCTATTTTCCATGAAGTGATGGGACTGGATGCCATGATCTTAGTTTTAGTTTTTTGAATGTTGAGTTTCAAGCCAGCTTTTTCACTCTCATCTTCATTGAGAAACTCTTTAGTTCCTCTTCATTCATTGCCATTAGGTTGGCATCCAGGAGGTCTAGGGTGGAACTAAAATTTTCAGTCCTCTAATCTCACAGTTGGTTGCCAAGGCAACTAGTCCCCATCCTTGAGTTACCTTGAGGCTCTCCAAAAGTCACCTCATTAACATAACAAATGACACTTTTTTTTTTTCCTTCCTCCACTGGAGAAATTTCTAAAGTTTTAGGAGTTCTGTGATGTAATCAAGACCAAAGATAAATATCTTGTTACAAATCACATTAAAATTGCTCTTAATCTTCCTTCCTATTATATTGCAGCTTAATCTTTTATCTATACTTTATAGTTTATATACAAAAAATATTTATATTCATCCAAAGGTAAAACTTATTCCATATTGCATTTCTTATATTATTCTTCCAATTTTGTATCTTTGGATTAGAATTTAGGTGTGTGCTTTCCTCAGAGGTAATCCACTATTGAGATTTTAGAAACAGCGTTTAGTTTTTTTTAAATCATGTTTTTAGGTTAAACAGTTACCTGAACCAGGTGATGGCTTAAGCAGTTATTTATCATGTGTCCTTCTGTATAATACTGTATAGTGTATCTTTTACATATGAAAGGGTATATTTGTTGAGTGTAGAGGTGGTGAGAAGCTTGTTGAAAAGCCAAGAATCTGAAAACATGAATCTACGAACTGTCTTAGCCCAGAGAGAACAAAGATATCTAATTTGCCATGCTCATTAATTATCTATGTCTTCCTAGCACACTAGCTAAGAATCTGTAGCTATATATTTATATATTGCCCACTTTGAAAAAGAGTCATTATCCATTGGGGATGTCTCTCTGGGGCACAAAATAGGAAAAGGTAAGCTGTTTTGTTTTTCTTTTTCAATCTTGCCTTAGCTTCATGAAGTTGGTCTAAATCAGGGACCTGCAAGTATTCGCATAAAGGGACAGATAGTAAATATTGAGGAACTGTAGGCCACACAATCACTGTTGCAACAGCTCAGCTTTGCTGTTGTAGTGCTAAAGCACCCTGTTTTCAATAAAATTTCACTCATAAAAACTGGTAGCAGCCCAGATTTGGCCCATAGATCATACAGTTAGCTGACCTCTAGCTTTCAAATTGTAGTGCTGGAAAAGACTCTTGGAGAGTCTCTTGGACTGCAAGATCAAGCTAGTCAATTCTAAAGGAAATCAGCCCTGAATATTCATTGGAAGGACCGATACTGAAGCCCCAATACTTTGGCCACCTGATGCGAAGAACTGATTCATTGGAAAAGACCCTGATGCTGGGAAAGATTGAAGGCAAAAGAAGGGGTAGCAGATGATGAGATGGTTAGATAGAATCACCAACTTAGTGAACATGAATTTGAGCAAACTCCGGTAGATAGTGAACAGAGGAGTCTTGTGTGCTGCAGTCCATGGGGTTGCAGAGTCAGACACGATTTAGTGACTGAACAACAAATCTGAATAGTATATCACCTGGCCTCATTTGAGAGAAATTCATATTATGATTTTCTCGAATATGAAACTGTTCCCCTGGCCAGATATTTGGTGAGGATCTTGCATGATTTTGCATCACCTGGAAAGAAGACAGTGCATCTTCACATAGGACACCTGAGGATGCAAGAGTACCTTGTATTATTGTACAAACTAGTACCTGTTACACGCATTGTCTTCACTGTTGTTTTTCTCATTATTATAATTATTTTTTTCCTAAGTTGAATAACTTTACATTTCTATGTGACCTAAGTCTAGTATAGATTCCATTAAAAATTTGTGCAATTTAAGGGTTACTTTCCATTTACAATTATTACAAAATATTGGCTAAGATACCCATGTTGTACAATACATCCTTGAGTCTATACTATATCCAGTAGTTTGTGCCTCCCCATCGCCTGCTCTATAGATTCCATTTTTGATAGGAGGAGAATGACATGCAGTACTTCTTAGAATATGAGGTTGGAGTCATTAAAATATCTTTTGGTTACCAGCAACATGAACAAAAGTCAAATAAGTTAAGGGAAGACATAAAACATATCCTAGTGACGCCATTTAATCTTTTAAAAAACTACCTGAAATTCATCACTGATTTTAACAAGAGATTTCATGAATAGCTACAAGACACATTTCTATTTTCAGTCTCTGATTTCATCTGTATGTTCGCTTTATACATCCCTCTTATTTGCCACACTAATTTCCTCCTCATCTCTAATCACCTTGAAGAGAAATATTGCTGCCCAAAGTCTCTGAGTCTGTAGTTTCAACCTCAGGGAAAGATCGTCTCTCCCTTGATTCTGCTTTGATTCTAAGAAAGGACTCCTGGGTCACAAGATGAACCCTGAGAGGTGAGTCTGAAGAAAGTGCTATGATGGTGCAGTTTGGAAAACAACCAGATCCAGGAGCTATGGGTGATCTCAGGGGTGTGTGGGGTGAAGTGGCTCAAGCAGGACTTCAGTCCTTGTTTTCCTTGAGGAAAGAATTCAACAGAGACAGGGATTGTGAAGCAGATAAAGCATTTGTTAGAAGCACAGTATATGTAGAAGAGCACGCAGGCAGAATTGAAGTGAGTCACGCCCCACGGGTGGCTTCGATCGCGTGTATGGCGGCAGCTTTCCAGGTTCCCTCTGACCAGTCGTCCTGTCCTTGCCCTTATTTGGTCTGACTCAGGGCCCTCCCTGACATGTGCATGTATCACTCAGCCAAGATAAATTCCAGCACAATGGTTTCTGGGAGGTTGGTAGGGCGTATTATGGGCTGACATCCCCCTTCCTTTGACCCCTGAGGATCGTCCCTGCACATATGTGGGCTGGGGGCTCCACTTGAGCACAAGAATGAGGAAAATGTAGTTACCTTTAGTTCAGTTCAGTCACCTAGTCATGTCGGACTCTTTGCAACCCCATGGACTGCAGCACACCAGACCTCTCTGTCCATCACCAGCTCCTGGAGTTTACTCAAACACATGTCCATTGAGTCAGTGATGCCATCCAACCATCTCATCCTCTGTCGTCCCCTTCTCTTCCCACCTTCAATATTTCCCGGCATCAGGGTCTTTTCAAATGGTCAATTCTTCACATCAGGTGGCCAAAGTATTGGAGTTTCAGCTTCAGCATCAGTCCTTCCAATGAATATTCAGAACTGATTTCCTTTAGATGGACTGGTTGGATCTCCTTGCTGTCCAAGGGACCCTCAAGAGTCTTCTCCAACACTGCAGTTTAAAAGCATCAATTCTTCAGCACTCAGTCACCTTAGTTTTTATCTAAGCAGGGATTTGTCTTTTTCTTGAAGAGTCAGCAGGAGACTGTTTGCAGCTGCTCAGTCTGGGGTCCATCTATCTCTTGTCTCGTGGGCACCAATGGTAGTTACACAGCTGCTTCCATCTGGATGGCCTGTGATGCTGAGAAACTCAGGAAACGCAGGGAGATGGGAAACTCAGGAAAGAGTTTTTGTGCAAGGGGAACTGTTGAAGTAAGAAATATATGCCTTATTTACTGGCTTAGAGAGAGAATGTCATGTCTTTAGAATTTCTATTTGGCATAGTAAATTAACCTCTACACTTTCCTGGAATATTACAGTTGGACACTTCCAAGGAAGCCAGCTTCTACATGTTTGGAAACACATGACATTCTTGGTTAGCTGACTGTGTGTGAAAGTGAATTAGTTGGTGCTTTGCTGTTAGACCAATGAGCCTTAGGCTGGAAGGCTACTCAAGTGAAGAGAATGGAATTGAATGCAAAGGATCTAATTAGCTCTGCTCACCATTTTTTGCCCTGTTGAAGCTATATATAATTCCATGTTCTTCCCTGCATTGTCACCTTCAGTTCCTTTATTTCAGAACCTATTGAAAGTGGAAAATGATGGTCCAAAATATCATATTTCTCACTGAGGGATGACAAAGCATAGATATCTCTCTCTCAGAATAAATCATTTGTTCCTCAGGTTAAATTTTTGTTGTTTTTCTGTTTGTGAAGCTCAATTGCTGCTACTTAAAAACTGACCTACAGCAACAGATAGCATTTTTGGATGAGAACATTGGCTCAAGATGGAAGTACTGAAGAGGTTCTTGTGGATTTTTCTCCTCATGTTTCTCGAGAAGCAGCCCTTGACCCACAGGAGACATGAAATTGTGGGTTTTGGTGGTAGTATCAGGACATTGACATTTAAATGCTTTATTCACTTTCAATGATGTCCTTTCATTCCTCAGCAATTTTTAGTCTGGGGTTTTCTGTTAAAAAAAAAACAAACAAGAAGAAGCATAGCTGAAAATTGCTTTCAGAATGTCATAGCTGGAAGAGATGGGAGTTTGTCAACTCTCATGCTTCTGTCACCACATTGTGTGGGATTCCATACAATGATACACAAGTAAATATTTAAAATAATAAAACATTATAAATAAAGCAGCGAGATATTTGGATTTGTTCTTGTGTTCACTTAATAAGCACTTTCTCTTTTTCTGAAAGTATTATGAACAAATGACTCTTTGCTTCTTACAAATAACAAGGTAGCATGCTTCAGGCTTCACGTATTTGTGAAATCCATTTTTTTAAATAAGAGCCTATCTTCTTTGATCACTTTGTTTTTGTTACCAAAATAATACATGCCTTATTTTTATTTTTCTAGTAACAAGAGTAACTTAGTCATGAGAAGTAGAATAGTGTCATTAAATAACTAACAGCTTTCTTCTGTTTTTATTTGGGAGCATTCCCAGGTAGCTTAGTAAGACTGGAAACCATAGACCTGTGTTGGTAGGAGAGCTTCCTCACCCCACTTTCCCGTGACCTTAGGAAATACATAGTCCTTCTCTCTTCTGTGCCTGCTAGGGGACGTGTTTTCTCATGGCCTCCCTTCTTATTTTTCTATATTCACCCTGATCTTCTGGATCTTCTTCCTCCAGGATTCCTCTCTTCTTCACTGCTGGTGCTAGTCTCAGATTCTCCCTAAACCTCAATCACCATGCAGGTTTTTCTGATAGCCTTTAACTTTATGTTGGAGTTTTACCTAATAAAGAAGTGAATAATGAACTCTACACATCCCTGTTCTTAAAACTACCTGAGCTTCCTTGGCAAGGGTTCCCTTCTGGGCTGATGTTTCTCCTTCACATCTAGCTCTCCCGTTTTGCTGATGCTTCTGCCCCCTTCTGTATATCCAAGGATCTCAAAATTTATTCTGCTTTAAGATGATTTAGCTTTCCATTTTTCTGAGTTTGCCCTTCTCAGGTTTGATCTAGGGCATTCTACACATAACTGATAATGGTTCAGGAAAGTGTTATATAAAGACCTCTTTTGCCTCTTTAAAGGAGCACCTTTGTTTATATCCTGCATTAAAATATTCTGATATATTTATCACACTGCATTGTTTAAATTGAGATGGAACTCATATAACATGAAATCAACCATTTAAAGTTGAACAATTCAGTAGCATTTAGTACACTTGCAATATCATCCAAGCATCACTTCTCTCAAATTCTGAAATGTGTCCACGTTGCCAAAATAAAACCCTGCATTCACTAAGCCATCACTCCCTGTTAAGGGCTGAATTATATCCTGCCATCTTCACCCCACCCCCCTAAAAATTTTATTAAGATTCTAATCCTTGGCGCTTCAGAATGCTGTCTTCTTTGGATAAAAGGTTGTTGCAGTTGTGATTAAGGTTGAGATGAGGTGGTACTAGAGTCAACTTGATTACTAATCCAGTAAGGCCTATGCTCTTCTAAGATGACAGTCATGGGAAGATGGAGACATTGAGACAATGACATGTGACTACAAAGGCAGAGGATGGAGCTAAGAAGTTGCAAGACAAGGAACAAAGATGGTGGACAAGATCGAAGACATGGACAAACATCAAGATCAAAGATGGAGGGCAAACCAGCAGAAGTTAGGACTGAGCAAGGAAGGATACCCTAGAGGTTTCAGAGGGAATATAGCCCCACTGACACCTTGACTTTGACTTCTCACCTTTAGAACAATGTGACAATAAATTTTATTGTAAGTCCTTTATTATGCATCCTAGGGAACTGATATACCCATGTTCCCTCTTGCACTCAGCATTTGCAACCAGATATTACATAAAAGGGGAATCCTACAGTAGGTGACCCATTGAGTCTGACTATTTTCACTTAGCAAAAGGTTTTTGAGGCACATTTACTCTGCAAGGTACCAGGACTTTATTTTACGGCTGAATACTGCTCCATAGTATGGCTGTCTCACAATTTATTAATTCATCTCCTGATGGATACTTAGGTTGTTTTCATCTTGTTTTTGCTGTTTGTTTGCTAAGTGGTATCTGACTCTCACTTTTGCCTATTATAAATAGTTCTGCTATGAATATTTGTGTACAATCTTTTTGTTTTTTTCTTTTTGAATACCTATTTTCAATTTTGAGGAGAACATACCTAAGAGAGAAATTGCTGAGTCATATGGTAGTTCTGTGAGGATGTATAACATTTTACTGGTAACTTCTCTCTTAACCTTATTTTATAAATGATTTTCACACATTATTTACATTACCTTCATGAGTATAATTTTATTAATGATCCATAAAATAAAAAGATAACCAACATTTACTAAGTTTCTACTCCCTGCTATTGATAGTCTACTCTATGCTAGATTGAATTCAGAGATTTTTCAGGCATCTGTCTCATTTTAGTAGCTCAGTGAATATCAGTCATTATTGCTGTCTTTATTTTGCTAATGAGATGACTGTGGGTTAGAAAGTGTACATTTACTGACATAAGTTTCTCAGCTACACTGTGCAGAGCTAGGGTTCAAAGCTTTTGTCACAAGCTCTAAATCATATACTCTTGCCTACTGCATCACACTGTACATGCGTGCATGCATGCTGTCTCTTCAGTCATGTCTGACTTTGTGTGACCCTATGGACTCTAGCCTGCCAGGCTCCTCTGTCCATGGGATTCTCCAGGCAGGAATACTGGAGTGGGTTGCATGCCTTCCTCCAGGAGATCTCCTCGACCTGGGGATGTTCTCGACCTAAGGATCAAACCCAAGTTTTTCTATGTTACTGCCAGAAGAATTTAATATTTAACAGCCCTCATCCATGAGACTTGAACTTTTTCAGTGGAAATTGATCCAGTCTATTCAGTTTCTTTGGTTACCTTTATCCCAGACCAATGACTTTTGTTGGCTGAAGCTTGACACTAATATGGCGTAGGTTTGACATATTAAAGCTTATTGTATATCCAGAATATATGTCTGTTCTCAGCCTACTCCTATCATTGCTGCTAAAAATAAAGCAGAATTACATAAGTGGGTTAAGACAAAATCATACTATTTCTGAAAAGCAATCAAATTTCTTATTGCTCTTGTTTTCAAGACAACTCCTAGTGTTATGACCCTTTCTTCAATTCTGCGTGCCTTAGGCCAGATCTTTTCAACAAGACTTTCTGTAATGATGAAAATGCTGTGCAGTTTTACACTATCTGATATACTATTTACTAGCCACATGTGACCATTGAGCAGTTGAAATGTGCTGAAGAAATGTTATGAGGAGCTAATTTTTTTATCTTTTGAAAAATATTTATTTGTTTATTTGGCTGCACTGCATCTTTGTTGTGGCACACAAGGTCTTTGATTGCAGCATGCGGACTTTTAGTTCTAGCATGTGGGATCTAGTTCCCTGACCAATGATTAAACCTGGGTCCCCTGCATTGGGAATGTGGAGTCTTAGCCACTGAACCGCCAGGGAAGTCTCCTAAAATTTTTAGTTAGTGGTATTTAAATTTAAATTGCTACACCCGACTAATTGCTAACATACTGAACACTATAACTTTAGAATTTCCCATTTCTATTAGACTCATATGTCCTTTTCAAGATCCCATAACAGTTAGCTCTGTATATTGCTAAGATAAAACCCAAATTTTGGGTAGTAATATCATAGGTAGTCAATCTTTCCTTCAGTATGGTACCATAACCTACATTTAGATAGAAATGTGTTGTCCTAAACAAATAATATGAATATAATTGTTTATTGCATTGTAAGGATTTGTGTCTTCTAACATTTAAACAAATGGATAAATTTGATGGATAACTTAAGTAATGGGAAACCTGAGTTTTAACTCCAGTATGTAGAGAAATCACTTCCCCAACTCTAGTTCTCCTGCTTCATCTTTAAAGTGAATGGTTTGGATTGGGTACCTAATTGGTATTATTGTTATTAAGTTGTTCAGTCATGTCTGACTCTTTTGTGACCCCATGGACTGTATCCCACCAGGTTTCTCTACCCATGGGATATTCCAGGAAAGAATACTGGTGTGGGTTGCCAGTTCCTTCTCCAGGGAATCTTCCTTATCCAGGGATCAAACCTGTGTCTCCTACTTTGGCAGGCAGATTCTTTACCCCTGAGTCACCTAACTAGACCTGATCCATTTAAGCATCCTTCTTCCTTTTTCTTCTCTAATGTCATCATATGATGTACACCTTCAGACTTCATCCTAGGAAACTCTCATTCTCTTAATCTCTGATCTCTCTAGGATGGCATAAACTCTGGACTGTTCTCTCAGTTTCGATGAATAAGACAGATGTTCTCTGCACTCGGTTCCTTTGCAAAATAAAGTTTGTCTTGATCTCATCCTTTCCTGAATATTGCAGGATGAAGCAGTTTCTTTTGAAACATCTGAATCAATTAGGAAAAATTGTTTGTTTTATTTTGTTTACTGCCAAAGGCAAAAGCAAAAAAAAGTTACTTCTGAAATGTCAGTGCCAAGGATATTCCATCTTATGCATTTTAATTTTGTTAGAAGATGCATGTTTAACCAAGGCTGTAAGCAGAAAACCTTCCATAAAGATCATTAAATATGAAAATATATAAACATATTAAACAATCTATGCTGATTCCAGAAGCACAGGGTAAAATACATTTAAAGAATGTTAGTTCTTCAGAACAAAGGAAACATGCCCTACTCTCTCTCTCTCTCACCCAAGAATGTGTATTGCAGCATAGTCATTATCTGCACAATATTTTAGATTTTCAGCAAAAAGGGTAGGTAAGTCTTTGTGGTGGACTGCATATCTGTATTTAGTTAGCAGTAATTTCTGCAAAAGAACTTTCTTTCAGATGTATCCAAACTGTTTCAGAAACAGATTGATTTCTAGACTGCTTGCATTTTCACAGAATTAAGAATTCACACCCCACAGACTTTATGAAGTTCCTTTCCCTTCCCCAAAGTTTTAACATACAGGAATGAATGGCTCCAAGATATGTTAGAACAGAGGTTTCAGTATAAAGCTGAGATACGAAATTCTGTATGACTGGAATATGTCCTTAAGGAAGAAAAAACGAAAACATAAAGATAAAACTGTCTTTGTTTCTACACGTTTGTCCTCCCCCCAAAAGTAAATAAATAACAATATAGAATAATATTTTATAAAATATATTATAGTCACATACTACCTTAAATTAAAAAGGATGGGTAACATAAACCTATCCCGAACCTGAGTGTTTCCCTTGTGGAAATGAGAGTCATACCTGTAGTCTTTCATAAATTTAAATTCTCTACATATATATATATATATGTATTTTTTAAGAGAATTTATTCCAAGAAGTTCTCCTGCCAAAGCAGGAAGTCATATGTATGGTGGTCACACCCAAGTCATATCCTCAGTTTCATAGATAGGAGTTAATTGTAAACGGCACTTTGAAAACCATGCAGCCTGACTCCAGTTAACCTGGAGACACTCCACATTAAAATACATGAAAACAAAGGGTGGGTTAATGAAAGTCCCACAGAGATTTTAAAACTTTATTTCCTTCTCATTGGTTAGTTTAATGCTGTGAAATAATCTTAAAACACACATCCCAGAAAGGCCCCAAGCAATTCTATACATACAAAAGTGGGCCAAGCCACCCTATTCACTGCATACTGATAGATGGTGAGTTAATTAACATGATGTTATAATGCAAAATGAAAATTGGATCTTCACTGTGCCCTTTTGGTTACTACTTTAAAGGTAGAGGAGGCATAGGAGATGAATAATAGGCTTAATAAGGAAACATTTCATTGGGTTTTTCATTATAGTAAAAACATCTCAGTGGAGAGATAAAAGGCATTTACTAAATTTGCCAGAATGGAGATGTGATTGTTGGAATAGTTTAGGTACTTTATAATTCATTTTGCTCTAATCTCTTTTTTTGAAATCTGAGCACAAGGAAGAAAAGAAATCCTTACTTTCATAATACAGTTGGAGGACATAGAAAATGGTCTTTACCAGACATTTTGGATTATGAGTTTCATTCTGACAGTCATTTTGACCAGAGAAATGGCAGTATCAGCTATTAAAAGGAAATTAACTCCCAAATTGCAATTACAACATTAACTTTAGTTAGTACATCAATAGGGAAAAATCATTTTCTAAATATTTGTCTCAGGATATGTCTCTCTTCCATCCAGCCAATTTATCTCTTGCTTTTCAAATGTCAAAGTCATCTGTAGTTGTTTTTATCAAGACTGACAAAGGCAGCTGAGCGACAGTTCAACGTAAAAACACAGAAAATTTATGAACTGAATTTCTGATTAATTAGACTATTTCATTAACTGGTTCTATTTTTGGTGCTGTGAACATATTTAAAATGCTTAAACTTTTCCAGGTTTGCCAAATGTAGTAAGAAAACTACACTGGGAAAAAAAAAAAGCATTACATGAAAAGTGTATGACAACTATTTTTAGCTAAATATGTCTAACAGCTGATAGATACGGAAAAAAGAGAATAGAAATTTCTCCATTATTATGAATAATGTAGGTTAAGACTCCTTGAACACCTGAACCAAATTCACAAATGCAGAGGAGTTCAAAAGCAGATCAAGAGTAGGTGTGCATTTGAGAACACAGCAATGCAGCCCTGGAGTACACACGTGGCCCTTCTCTTTTCAATCACCACAGAGGTTGGCTATTTTTAAAGTGTTGTAAGATTCTAGAGTGATGAAAAAACACCCACTCCAGTTAGAATCTTCTTCCCTTGTCAGGAAACTGAGTTTAATCATTAATGGACTCATTTCAAAATGCCAGTGCTTCTTGGCTCCAAAAATATAGGTGGGGGAAATTATAACAATAGATTGCCTTTTAGTCAAATACTGATGACTGGATAAAAGCTGTTACCACCTGCAAATGTTTTTCTTTCCTTTAAGCCAATTTTTCCAAGAGAATATAGTTTCAGAAGCTGAGTAGTTTGAGGGTAAGCGATGGTATTTTGAGACTTAGTCAGGGAATTGTTCCAGAAGAATGAGGAAATCAGCAATGATAAGAGGCCATTAGTGATAATTAGAAAGGTACAACTTGTTGCTGAATTGGGATATTCTTGATCTTCTCTTCTCCAGTTAATCTTGAGTTGATGGTGCAGGCATGTACTGGATTAACCCACCTTGGGCAGAATATTCAAATAAATTAAATGTATCTTCCACACTCTCCCACCACTTGTCTTTTTTTTTTTTTTTCCTACTCAGCTATCACCTGTCTTTAATTTTTTTTTTTTTTTTTTTGGCTCTTTGGGTCTTAGTTGCACCACACGAGGTCTTCTGTTGCAGTGCACAGACTTTCTCACTGTGGTGCATGGTCTTAGTTGTCCCGTAGCATGTGGGATCTTAGTTCGATCCCAACCAGGGACCAGTTGGTGATCCCTGCATTGCAAGGTGGATTCTTAACCACTGGACCACCAAGGAAGTCCCAATCCTATCTCCTATATCTGATTGTGCTGCCTTTAATTTTCAATCATGGAAAGACTCAGTTCTGTATCCTAAACTTTTTCTTTCTCCACATCACATCTCTCCCTGTTGGGTCCTCTGATAATTGCTAAGAGGTTTAGCAATTATTGTTGCTAAAAATTATTGTTTAATCAACTAATTCTACTTGAGTTTTGAATGATACCTACAGCTTAATTCCTTAATGGTCCCATGGTGTTCATAATTTTGAATAGGTCAGTAGACAATCCAAATGATTCTTGCATTTGTCTTTTCTTGTTTTTGACCTTTGGAGCTTTCTGGATATATTAGAATGATAGTAAGTCTTTGGAGAAACATTTTTGGACAGACTAAGATTTGTTTTGCCTTGTGTGTGTGTGTGTGTGTGTGTGTGTGCTATAGTTCAAGTCAAAGAACATGGTAATTGTTCAATCTGTCTAAAGCAAAACACTTGACACATACACAGCTGTTACCCCTTACGTTCCCATGTCAGATATCATTAATCCATCTCTGCACTCTTTCCCCCTGAATTCAGATGAGGCCTTAGAATCCATCTCAACTCAGACTTTCAGGCAACCACTAATGGATGATTAGAAGCTGCGCCCCTGCTTCTAATGTCATGGGGGGGGGGGGGCGGTGTGTGTGTGTATTTGAATGAAGCAAAGAAAGACACCTATGTATTCCCTCTCCCTTTTTTCCTCTTACTGGGACTAAACATCACGGCCGACGACTGTATCATCTCCATTGGGAAGACAGAGTTTTTAAGAGTAAACTAACTATATAGATGTGATCTAAATTTTAGGATATGACTACCAGGAGGTATGTATAGAACAGAATGAGTATTGGTCTGTGATTGAGGCAGAAGGAAATGTTATGAAATGGGCCTTTGGATGCATTGTTCACTTTTCTTTGATCAACATAAGGATCCATAATATATTAATATTCTTGATACATTAGCTCATGCCAGTTCTTATTCAAAGTCTATTACAATAAAAACACCTATGTATACTCCTTCAAACTGTCTTAAATAGAAATATATTAAATACATTTTCTTAAAGATTTTCTAATTCATATGAACTGAGTTCTCAGTTGATACCAGAAAATCTCCATTCTTACATCAATACTGAAGATGCTAGGTGAAAGATGATGTTTGAGGATGGGAAATAGTCTTATTCCTTTTAATTATCCTATTATCTTAATGTTTTTGGTTGAAGACTCATGTCTACCCTTTGATTTTTATGATAAATTATTTTTATTCATTTTAAGTCAAGTGATTGCCCCTACCTTCTAAGTCTTCTCCCCATTTAGATATTATCTATACTTTAAAGTGTTAAAATGAAATAAAAGAAACCTGAAGGAAATCACATTTATTGTATTTCTGTCTTATGCCAGTTATGATGCTACACATAGTAGCATTGTTTCAAATGTTATCTGATCTTTTGTTTTAAACATTTTTAAGTGGAGTCACATTATTATCCCTGTTTGTAGATAAATAATTGGTGGTTTAGAGAGGTCTTAAATGATATACCCAATAACAGTATTTGAAAAGAATAATTTGGAAATGAAACCTTACTTTCTCCAAAAGACCAGATCAATAAGAACAGAACCTAGATTGTATAATGTATGATTAGCTTTATGATATTTAATATGTAGTTGTTATATTTAAGCACCATTTGGAAGTGGAGATTTTCCTAGGAAATTTTAGTGGATGAAATGAATCTCTCTTTTGTAATAGTCTATTTGGATCAGTAAGTCACAGAAAATTGTGATTAAAAATTGGAATTCTAAGATGAAGGTCTGGCTTCAGGCTTGGTTGACCCAATGATTTGGTAAGATCCAATATTCTTTCTATGTGTCTGACCTGTTTTTTCTTTTGGTTGTTTTATATTCTGATCAATAGCAAGATGACTGCAGCACCCCCAGAGCTATTAATGTCCACTGGAAAGCAGAGGGACCTTTTATTTTTGCAACTTTTTCTCAGGACTGTGGAAAGATCCCTAGCAAGTAACACTGCTTGCCCTCAGGCTCTTCTATCATGGGGGATTCTCCAGGCAAGAATACTGGAGTGGGTTGCCATGCCCTCCTTCAGGGGGTCTTCCCAAACCAGGGATGGAAGCCAGGTCTCCCATATTGCAGACAGAACCTTTACCACCTGAGCCACGGGAGAAGCCCAAGAATACTGGAGTGGGTAGCGTATCCTTTCTCCAGAGGATCTTCCCAACCCAGGAATCAAACCTGGGTCTCTCGCACTGCATGCAGACTCTTTACCAGCTGAGCTACCAGGAAAGCCCATTGAGTGTAGTACTTGGCAAACAACTCTTATGGAGTGAATGGTTTAAGAATCTGCATAGACTTGTTTTGAAAAGTTGTTTGGAGCCATCTCAATGTCAAAAAATAGACTACTTAGGTTTACTACTTAAATTTATTGGAGGTAGAGAACAGAAAAAGCTACCTGCCCTTCAATTGACTAGGATGATTGCAATTTATCCCAGAGAGAATCTAAATTCTAGACATTTATTAAATAGCTTGGGTGTTCTGAAAATTGTTGATAATAATGATGCTTACTTATGGTCAGGTGAAGATAGGCTGTTATTAGGGAATGTCAACCAATTGGGAGACCAATAGTATACGAAACAGATGAATAAGTCCAGCAAAAGGGATCTTAGGATCCCCTGGGATGGAGGGAAGGCAGAAGGGGACAGGGAGGGAGAGCCCCAGTCAATTATCTGGATGTAGGGTTACTGAGATCAGAGGCTAGGAAAAAGTCTAGACACCCAAGGTAAAAAAGCAGAATAAAGTGGGCCAGGAAGGTTGACTGGCTACTTTAATAGGGGTAAATAGTAGTGGTCATTCAATGTGGTTACTGCACAATGTGGATATTTAGGGTCAGTTTGACCCAGGCAAGTAGTTCTAGAACAATTAGAATCACCTGGAGGGCATGTTAAACCTGGTTTCTGGGCCCCACTCATTGAGTTGCAGATTCAATAGATCTGAATGGAGTTCAAGAAGGTGTTGGTGGATTGGGGTGGGAGTTTGAAGGGTTGGGGGGCTGGTTAAACAAGTTGCTGGGTGACTCCAAGGTCTCTGAGAGCCACTGACTGTTTTACCAATAGGTCAGTCTGTAGCGTAACACAATCAATTTGTTTTTATTCCATACAAATCAGCCAGGCAAGAGTTGAAGATTGTTGGTATTTTATTGCTATCTAAAAGACATTCTGCAGAATTAGAATATTAAGGACAGTTGCTGAGACAGGAGAACATCCATAACAGGATGAAGGACACCTAAGATGCATGGAGTTGAGCTAATTGGACAGAGTTGTAGTATTCACAGATCGGCATTAGAATCTGGCACCTGAGTTCCGACTTTTGATTTGCAGTGTTCCCAACAGCAAACAGTAGTGTTGCAGTAATGGGGACTGCTTCCAAGGCTCGATCGTGAGATTTAACACTCAGAAATGAATGGTGAGGAGACACAGCTACTGACAAAGCAAAAGAGTTTATTGGGAAGGGGCCCCCAGGTGCAGGGTAAAGAAATCCAGGAGAACTGCTCTGCCATGTGACTTTCAATCTTGGGTTTTCTGGTGATGGGATTAGTGTCTCAGGTTGTCTCTGGCCAATCATTCTGACTCAGGATTCCTCTAAGAGAAAACTTGCATTTAGAGAATTTTATTATCCCCAGTGTTTTATTCCCTATCAGACTGTATTCATCTACTTTCTTCTTGGGCTGCTGTGACAAAGTACCATAAACTCATTTGCCTAAATAAAATAAATGCATTTCAGGAGGCTGACAGTCCAAGACCAAAATGTTGGGAAGGAAGGTTTCATTTGAGGTCTCTTCTCTCGACCTGTGGGCAGCTATCATCTGGCTGTGTGCTCACATGATCTTTTCTTTGATGCAAGTGGGGAAAGAGAAGAAGAGATATAATGTCCTCTGGTCCTCTGGTGGGATGAAAGTGAAAGTCACTCAGTCGTGTCCGACTCTTTCTCCAGACCAGAATACTGGAGTGGGTAGCCTATTCCTTCTCCAGCAGATCTTCCTGACCCAGGAATTGAACTGGGGTCTCCTGCATTGCAGGTGGATTCTTTCCCAACTGAGTTATCAGGGAAGCCCCTATAATGATATTAATTCTGTCAAATCAGGTTCGCACATTTATGCCTTCATTTAACCTTAACAGATTCCTTAGAGGCCCCATCTCCACATGTAAGCACATAGGGGTTAGGAATTAGTATATTAATTTGGGGGGATCTAGATGTCAGTCCATGACACAAACCATAGATGGACAAAAAATTTTATTACACAAAAATTAGAAATGAGGCTAAAAATTATGTAAACTGTGCATAAATCCTGATTTTTAGCAATGAGGTATACTGGTTTTGTCTTGGAGATTAGGAAAATTACTCTCTTTCCCTTAAATCAGCCAAACTCATTTCAAAATTTTACTAAATAATATGTAAGAATTTAGTAATTATATGTAACTCTAAAGAGTGATATAAATACAATGGATATTTATTTCAAAACCATGTTAATTGTTTATCTTGTTATATTTTTTAAGTTCCAATGACTCCCATACATAACCATTGTAAACAAACAAAAGTCTGTTCTGTGAAGATGGTAATGTTTTTGTGGCCTTTTCCTATCCTTTAATAATAAGACTGGAATTTGATTGACAAATGGTAGATAAAGAGAAGAGATGAACAAGTCCATTTGATTCCCAAAGTATGAATATAAAAAGTCACTGATATTAAGAAGTCTCAGCAAGATATATTTTCTGATTTTTTCTTTTCCTTCACTGCTCTTTAGTTATAAACCTTTGACTTGAAAGTGAGTTATTTTATAAAACTTTCTAATTTTTTCTTAAAAGTCAAACAGTACAAAAGGATGGGAATTTGATCTGACTAAAAAGAGAAATAGCAACCAATCAAAATTTATTTACCAGTTCAAGGAAATCAGAAGCAGTGATATATCACCAGATGGTAAATGAATCAGTGTTACCTCTAATGGTGTTTATTATTTTCAACTCAATGTTATTTGCAATTTTTATGTTATTTGGATTTCCAACTTTTTCATTTATTGCAAAAATTCATTAGGCACAACTCTAAAATCTGCTTTTTATATTCTAGTCCTTTCAATGCAGATTTATAAGAGTGCTGAAAAATCAGTTTTGTAGTTAAAGGAGCAAGTGTGGGAGTAGATTATACAATCAAATGCCTGGTAGTAAAATAAAGAAATAGAAGTAACCTTGGTAGAATGAAGGCTTGTGGTTTGGGAGAATATGCTGAGTAATAAATGAAAACACAATATCTTTTTACATCTATCTTTTGATATATGTTTAATTTTGTTTTGCTCTAAAAAGAGTTTGCTGTCTTAATGCTATTGTATTGATTACAGCCACTGTAATATCACCCCTAGGGTTTTATCATGAAATCTTATATACCCTTTATTCACATTAAATGTTGATAGAGGCAATACAGACACATATATCTCAGGTTTTTGATGCTCTTTGGAAATTTAATTTAGTTTCTGTATAAAGTTGTTTTCATATCCCCCCAAAGTCAATTACTTTTTATTCTCATTTTATGCCTATTACAGAAAAAAGTCATAGTAGTGTTTGTGGATACCAATGACTTACATGATATAATAGGTTTAAAACTTTTGTATCACTTGTTAGCTATTTTCAGCTTAAATATTAACTCATTTTGAATATTTCAAAAATTGATGTGGAATTGTAATATTTCATAATGGCTCTCAATATGCTTTGAAATTAGAAATGACAAAGCTTGCTGATGAACTTGACATGGAATGCAAAATAAAGAGAAGAAAAGTCTTTGTGATTGTTGTTTGTTGTTTTGCTTAAGCTCCTTGAGAGAATATAATCACCACTTACTGAAATGGGAACTGTCAGTTTAAGAGAGAGAAAAATGAATCATAGTATATTTGCTTTATGATATATAGGATATTTCTTTATTCTATAAAATGTGTCAGAACTAGTCTTAATTTTTTTTTTCTAGAGATTCCAAACTTTTTGATTCTGGACTGAAATGATTTTTAAGAGGGTTGCAGCATAGATCCCTTCAACAAGATTTCTTCCTATTCATCCATGGCATCTATCCATACTTCCCTTATCCCACTAGATAAAGTAGTAACCCTGTAAGTCACTGGTTTAGCCTTTACTAATTTCGGAGATCAGTTAACAAGTATGCTTTTCATCCAAACAACTAATAACCATAAGAGTATCAATGATAATGAATATCCTTCTTGGGAAATTCAATTCCTTTCTGTCTCCCTACCAGTTTTCTTCATCTTGACTGATACCATGACTTAACTCTAGGCTGAGAGAATTTTGAAATGGCTGATGAATGATTATAGAAAATAATATCTTATATCTGGAAGTTGAGCATACCATACAGAAACTTTTCTAGAAAATATATGAAAAAAATTTAGAGGCAATGTTGCATTTGTATATTTGAGAGGGAAAATAGATGCTGCAAAACACTACATGTTAATATAGCAAAGTTAATGGTCTTTCCTACCCATTTGCTGTCTTCTGGGAATAAATTTTTGGGGAAATACTGAAGTCAGCTGTTATAAATGCATCTCCATTCCTATTTCTTTCCTTAAAATCCTGAAGATAGACAGAATTTTCTTCTGATTTTTGTGTGGGAATGAATAACTGATTGGATTAATGGAGAGACATTCTTTTGTAATAAGCATGATAAAAGGTTTATATATAGGAATAACTTCTGGGAGTTTTCACAAACATTCCATTTTTACTATATTTCTAAAGTCAAGCAATTAAGATGAGAAGTTCTAAAGCCAAACCAAAGAATCTAAGTGTTTAGGTCAGTTACTGCTACTCATATATCTCCAATTGTATGTTTATCTTATAAAAACAAACTTCTTGCACAAATAAGCAGATTTTGTGTGTTCCAAGTCTAGAAAGAGGAATTCATGTTCATTGCCAATCTATATTACATAAAAGAAAAAAATTGGTGCACTGAGAAATGTTTGATTTAGCAGAGTCCAGGTGGTAACTACCTGTTGGATGAATGAATAGGTCATGTAAAATTTTGAATATACATTTCTCATGAAGTGACTGGCCAGATCCCAGAGGGAGATATTGTGATAGACAAAACATTTTCATCAGGGTTGAAAATATTGAGAATTAAAAATGCCAAGTAAATTTTCAACAGTTGTTTCAATTAGCCAAAGCCATCTGAAATCCTTTTTGAAAACAAGAAAATAAAAACATGTGGAAATAATCTCTCTTATTCAATTTTTGATCTCTAGAACTGCTACTCATTGAGAATGATTTGAATGTCAACAGGAGTTAGAGTTTCTAGTTCACTTGGAGCCATCAGAAAAATGACATAGAAATAGCGGTGAGGATATCTACTTCTATGGTATCCTTCCTACAATAAATCCTAAGAACAGCCAATAATTGAAGTTACTTTGGCACTAGTAGATGCATTGAGTAAAATGTATTGTTTTCAATAATACTGTTTTTGTTTACCAGTTTAAAATATATTCCTTCCAAAAAATCAAATGAACAGCTTTGTACATGAGTTTAATATGTTTAATACTCATTGGTCATTAGTTGTTTTTATTCAGCCACTAAGTCACATCTGAATCTTTATGATTTCATGGACTACAGCATGCCAGACTCCTCTGACCTTCACTATCTCCCAAGTTTGCCCATTAGTAGTTAAAATATTTAACACTCATTGGGCAGTTTTGATCATCTCCATAATATGCCAGTTTGTTTGTTTATCAAATAGGTAAACATATTTCTTCAGCTTTGGTTTTTATCCTTCCCATAACATTCAACATGAAAATAACTGTATCTATGGAAGGAACAGTTCCAGCATGATTTATACTACATACAAAATATAATTAATAGTCACAAATAAGCATTATAGAATTTCATAAACATCATAAAGTAGGTTCTTTTTTATTTAATGCAGTAGAAATTGATTTTGTATAAATATGGGGTCAAAAATTTGGACCTGAAGTGAGTCTTTGAAATGACTGCTACAGAGGTTATTAAACTTCAAGTCACATCTGCCTTACATAGGTGAGTAGGCATCAAAAGAGAAGATTGTGAATTCTTGAGTGCACAAGTGAGTCATATCAATTAAATACAACAAATTGTACAATGACTGTTGAATCAACTCCTTCTTTTAAAATTTTAAGAAATGGAAATTGGGAAAACCAAGGGATTTGTTTTAGGTCACACAGCTAGTGAGATGTCAGAATATGAAACCATGGTTGTCTTGTGATGATGACAAACTGGGTGGAGCTATAGAGATGAAGATTACATGGGGATAAAGATGATGTTGCAAGTGAGATAGTAATGATGGTAGTAGTAATTAAGAATAATAATAGAACCAACAGCCATATATGGCACTCTTTCAGTAGTTTATCTTATTTAATCCTTATAACCACCCTATAAGGTAGCTAGTATTCTACTTACTTTATAAAGAGGGAAGTATAAAAAACAAGTCCCCTAGGCCATGTAGATAGTAAACATTGGTGCTGAGAGTCAAATCTGGGTCTGAATCCATAGTCAATGCATTTTTTAGAATTTTTTAGTATTCTTTTAACAACTGTTAAGACACATTCCTATCCTACATGAGGATTCTGTCATAAAATAAAGTTTTCTATTACTTTGAAAAAGATTTCTGTCTTTTAAGGAAATGTTGAACTACAGAAGAGAACATGAAGAACATTTAAGACTCAGTACACCCCACTCCCACCCGACCCCACCCCCCCAGTCAAATAATGCAGAGCTAGTTCTAGAACTTTCTTACTATATATACTTTACTATTGACATATTAATATAATTTCAGAGCATATGATCTACCTAAAACCTCTATATGAGCACCTAACCTGCTCCCATATAACAAGTCAGGCCTTACGGCAAATATAATCTATACTATGAAAACAGGCCACCTGGTCTTTCCTATCAAGCTTTGCCTTAACATGAGGCATGAGACTGACTTTTTTCCTCAGTAAAGAAACTCTGATGGCCTGGTTTCAGGAGACCTGCATTTGAGAGAAGATTCATCAAGCTGAGAGTTTAAATGTGTGCCTCTGAAACCAGAACTCTGTGTAATCATGAAAGAAAGTCATATGACTCTGAGGTCACTAAGTGTGCTATTTTTGTGGAACAAGTGGTTCCTTTTCAGATGGTTTCAATTTTTCCTTTTGAAACTACAATGACTGGAAGATTAAGTTGTAGAGACATGCTTACCAATGTTGCAAATGAAGTGCTATGAATATGAAATGTTAGATAACAAATTTAAAATCCAAAAATATCTTCACCAAAGGGAGCAATGGACTGAATCTAACAAGATGAAATGTAATAAGAATATACTCTGGCAAATTTAATTGCCATTACATTTTTACTGCTTATTGCTGCTATAAGGGAAAGCTATTGACAATTTTATGATTTAATCTGGCCAACATACTAATATTTCTCTTAATTCTAAATTTATAGTAAATCATTTGATATTTTTTAAATATAAAATCATATAACCTTCAAATCCTAATTTTTTATGCCTGTGTTTATCTTTTGCACTTTTGGATGTTTATAATTTTCATTTATGTTTCATATTTTATTTTGTATTGTCTGGAAGGGTCTTCTAGGTCAATGATAAAGTATAGTGATACTACAAGGAGAATCTGGCTTGTTTTCTAATACATAGATTTATAAAATCAAGTGTTCTTTGTCCTTTGTTAATTTCCTCCTTTTGTAAGGGTTGTGTATGGCATTAAAACCAGCAATGTATGTTCAGATAAATGGTGTAGAGTTGCATCAGCCAAAGGAGTATAGACTACAGTATAGACCATCTGTAAACTTAACATCAATTCCTAAAAACATAAGTATAGAAATTGAGTGCAAATGTTTAGAATTTTAAAGCAATTTGATAGAAGAGTTTTATGTCCTTTTACTCTAATAATAAAATATGTGGTCTTGCACTTTGGAATTTTTGCTTTCTTTGGTTTATTCTTTAAGTAATTCATTTTTATATTTCATAAGATCATCCATTGGCAAAAATGGGGAAAAATTGATTGATATGTCTACTTAAATTTTTTTTTTCTTTTCAGTTTTAAAAGGTGAGACTTATGTTTTATTTAGTAGGAATTTTTAAGACTTCAGTCCTGGGAGACAGCATTCCAAGTAACCCTGAGAGAACTGCTCTGAGGAGTCAAAGGGAAGAGTCAGGTTATATAGAAGTTTTCCAATAAAGGGCAGGTAGCCTGAACATGAAAAGATTATTGTTAATTACAGAAAGCTAGATATCTTAAGAAATGTAGCACTTTTCTATGTATGGGAAGATGCGAGAGTGTGGGCTTATTGATCATTATTTTCATATGCATCTCAAATATCTGGGGCCAGTATCCTGTGTTTTTCACATCCTGGCGCTCACTTGGAGCTCGCCATAGGGAGTGGCTGCAGTCCTGATGGCTGTTAGTTTGCAGGTATTCTTCTCTTTCCTGAGTGCCCTTAGGACTCGCCAGCTCACATTGGAGGACTGCCAGCATTGCTGGCTGTGACTTCCCTGTTTACTGATATCACAGGAAATACTCCATTTCTCAGGTAGTTTGAGCAGTATTGTTGTAGAAGGAAAAGGAATATTGGGTTAGTGGTTGAGCTAAATGAATTCTGTATTTATATTTCCTTTCACTTCAATATTTTCAATATATGAATATTCCTCCTGAAAAAATGTTATCCAGTGCTGTATTCTGATCAGTTTTGAGATTAGAGTTAGAAAGAAAGTATATATATATATTCAAATTCCAGAATCTTAGGTTGTTGTTAACCCATTTTCTCAGATCAGCCCCCAAATCCATTACACATAAGTATTAAGAATATATGTGTTAAGATAGACACATTGAGGGATGAATTTATGGAACTGTGGCTTACTAAATATATACACTCAGTTGATTTTTATTTCCAGGAATCTTGTTAATTTGACTGATCTTTAGGAGATGTGAAGAACAGGAGTGAAGTGATAATTTCATGTAGTATTTAGCCTGTATCCATTATTGTCAAATCAGTAACAAAGAAGTATATATAACCACTTATTTCTATCCTTTGAAAGCATGGTATGTGTAATGAATGGCATTTACACATGAGACATTTGTTGATGGATGCCTACGGGTAGACCCTATAATGTAGCTAATTTCTAGGGTGCCAATTACAACTCCCCTTCTTGCTCTTTCACTCCAAGAAATATATTGGATTTTAAGAAGACATAAAATATATTACTTTTAAGATTAGTTTTAAGTGCATCATTTTCCTAGCTTTAAATCTTTGCAATTTTGTCACAGATTATTTTCCATCTCACAAATTACTCTTATGGATCAGAGTGTCACAGTCCTAAAGTTGTGGATTGCTCATTAAATAAACAGCATACACAGACACACCGATTTGGGGTCCCCATATATAACAAACAGATTTTTAATAAAAGAATATAGATAGTGATATTAGAATTTACCTAGATCAACTTCCTTTTGTGACAAATGAAAAAATCAAGTACCTACCAACAGAGATGAAAACGTTTGTATGAAGTCATTCATTCTGTAACCTATGTGAAATAGTCTGTCAATTCTCAACTTCCTAAATTCCAGCAGTCTCTGTGTCCCTCTCTCACATACACATGTACTCACTTACTTATGCACATTTTAATATTTATTTTTCAAAATTCAATATATACACACTTATTTTTCAAGTCATGTTTTAAAATGCAGGGTTAGAAATCTTGTCATTTATTTTTCTTCAAAACATTATTATTTGGAAGAAAAATAATCATTTAAAATTCTTATATTTTCAGGAACTATAAAGGCTATTTATAGTTTATAGCTTTGCTGATCAATACGGAACCTAGTACTCCTTTTTTAATTGATTAATCTATTTTAATTGGAGGATAATTACTCTACAATATTGTGATGGTTTTTGGCATACATTGACATGAATCAGTCACAGGTGCACATATATAGCCCCATTCTGAACTGCCCCCACCCACATCTCTCTCCTCCCCACCCCACTCCATCCCTCTGGCATGTCCCAGAGCATCGGCTTTGAGAGCCCTGCTTCATGCATAGAACTTGCACTGGTCATCTAATTTACATATGGTAATATACATGTTTCAGTGCTATTCTCTCAAATTATTCTACCCTTGCCTTCTCCCACAGAGTCCAAAAGTCTCTTCTTTACGTCTATGTCTCCTTTTGCTGCCTTACATATAGGATCATGGTTACCATCTTTCTAAATTCCATATATGTGCATTAATATATGATATTGGTGTTTCTCTAACTTATTTCACTCTGTATAATAGACTCCAGGTTCATTTATTTCAATAGAACTGACTCAAATGTGTTCCTTTTCATAGCCGAGTAATATTCCATTGTGTATATGTACCACAACTTCCTTATCCATTTGTCTGCCAATGAACATCCAGGTTGCTTCCATGTCCTAACTATTGTACAATGCTGCAATGAAAATTGGGGTATATGTGTTTCTTTCAATTCTGGTTTCCTTGGTGTGTATATCCAGTGAGATTGCTGGGTTGTATGGCAATTCTATTTCCAGTTTTTTAAGGAATCTCCACACTGTTCTCCCTAGTGGCTCTACCAGTTTGCATTCCCACCAACAGTGTAAGAGGGTTCCCTTTCCTCCACACCCTCTCCAGCCAAAAGGTTTCTAGGTTTTTTGATGGCAGCCATTCTGACTGGCGTGAGATGAGACCTCATTGTGGTTCTGATTTGCATTACTCTAATAATGAGTGATATTGAGCATCTTTTCATGTGTTTATTAACCATCTATATGTCTTCTTTGGAGAAGTTTCTGTTTAGTAATTTTGCCCATTTTTGACTGGGTTGTTCATTTTTCTGGTATTGAGCTGCATGAGCTGGGAAGTTATTACTCCTGATTTGCCATTGAATGCCTGAAATAAGGCTGGCTGACTTGGGATGTGTTTCAAGAATGAAACATGTTTCAGAGATGAAAGTTCTAATATTAAAAAATAAGTTAAAATATTTCATTGTTTTTTTATATTTGGTTTTCATGTTGATAATACTTTGGATATATTTGTCTAAATAATATATCTTATTAGAATTAGTTTCACCTTTTTTTTTAATTTAATGTTAGTTGTTGTTGTTGTTCAGACACCAAGTCAAGTCCAGCTCTTTGCAACTCTATGGACTGCAGCACACCAGGCCTGCCTGTCCTTCACTATCTCCCAGAGTTTGTTCAAAGTCAGTCCATCGAGTTGGTGATACTAAGGATCTCCTTCTCTAAGGATCTCTCCTTGGTTTGCTTTCAATCTTTCCCAGAATCAGGGTCTTTTCTAGTGAGTTGGCTCTTTGCATCAGGTGACCAAAGTATTAGAACTTCAGCATCAATCCTTTCAATGAATATTCAATGTTACTGCTAAACATTTAAAAATTGCATGCATGTTTCCCATTACATTAATATTCTCATCGAAGAAAATTGGTTTAGAATTTATTCCTCTTCTCTCTATCTGTAAATCATGCACAATCTGCTAATAATGCCCAGAGAAGAGTTTATCTGAGAAGACAAAATTAAATCATAGATAAGTTCTAAGTCTGAGATTGGAAAATTTTCTTCTAAGTGAATTTTTTTCACTCATTTCACAAATATTTCTCGGGCACTTTCTATATATCACTTCCTGTTTTAGTCATTGGGGTTAAACATGTTAATAAAATGCACAAAAAATCTTCCTCTCTTAGAACTTACATTCTACTGGGGAAAATTTTCAATAAGCAAATGAATAAGTAAATATAAACTAAACAAAATAATGATAAGCACATAGTGAATGCTCAAGCCCAGATTCACTATGCCTTTCTAAATAACCACACCCATGAAGTGAGTTTTGTTTTTTTATTTTTTTTTATAAAGTGAGTTTTAAACAGTTTTAATGAAAGTAAAGAGGTCAGTAGAATGTTAATGATTCATGTTATATGTTAACATTTTGCAAGGGTGATAAATATGTCAAACCCTTGGGAATCCTTCACATGCTCATGTGGTTGGTAGTTGCATTTAAATCCAATCTAAGTTTCTGTTTTATATTTTTAATAGTAGGGGTAAAGTTTTATGACATTTTTATAAGCAATAAACATAAAAAATTTGCTTTCAATATGTTGTGCCAAAACTGAAAAGTAACTGATAGGGCAAGGGAAGAACCAGATTCCAACCTTCATTTTTACAACCTTGACTTTTGACTTATGAGAGTTAACGGAAATGGTAGTATGTATCCTCAAGGGTCTCCCAACTCCACTGAATATTTTGATATCCCAGTTATGAGATTTATTTAATTATTTTTAGTTATGGGATATCTTGATAGAACATAAAGGTTCTATGTTCTTTTGACTTGTGATAGTAACTATTATATCTCCAGTGCTAGAACAGAGTCTGACACACCAATAAGTGTTTATAAATGTCAAAAGCAAGTATACTGTATCAATTCTACCTGATTAAACTGTTATTATTGATATTTTAAATGTATATCTTGATCATTTAAAATCTACACATATATTTTATGACTATATATTTTTGTTGTAATTATATAATTTTAATATTTAAAATATATAAATTTAACATTTAATTATTTTAATGACAAAGAACTGCTTCAGCCTATGTAACCTGTAGGTAAAAGGACAGCAATAGACCTGTACCAGATATGTCTGCTTGGAGACCTCAGGGTGGGTCTATTTCAAAACTTCATCTAATTCTTACCTGATTATTAAGAGAATGACTCTTACTACAGATATTTGAATCCTTTCTCTTCTATCAGAAAATTATGAAATTCAATTTTACCTTTTATGTATTACCAGAAAGCAAAAGTAACATTATAAATTTTCATCTTATGCTTAGAAATTATTACTTAGAATCCAACAAATAGTCTCTTTGAATAAGATAAAGTTTCAGACACAAGCTTGTGGAGTCATGCCTTTCTCCTGCATTTCTGTCACTGCTTCCTATTGCTAAGGATGTGATATCTGCCCTCTGGAGAACTGCCAGAAAAGAGAATTAAGTTTGAGGCTCTGCTAATAGAGTGACATGAAGATACTGTTTGTGGTAGTATTGGTGATTCCAACACATTTCTTTTAGTAGCTCACATGAAACTTCGTAATGCACATCTCAACAGCCATTTTGCTGCAGCAGAGGAATTGACTTCAACCATGATAATTTCATCTTTTTGCTGTAGATTGGCTCAAAGGGTGGGAGTATTAGCAAAAGAAATGCTTTGTTCTTGGGAGCCATGGGGAATTAGTCATGCAACTAAGGGAAAAGTGTAAGTCAAATTGTTATTAGTGGCCAGTCTACAAAACAAGGCATAGACCGGCTGACTTACACAACAAAACTTGCTGTCTCAGTTCTGGAGGCTGGAAGTCCAAAAGCAAGGTGCCAACATGGCTGATTTCTGGTGAGAACTCTCTTCCTGGCTTGCAGATAGCCACAATCTATTTGTGCCCTTGCATGACTGGAGAGAGTGAGCTCTGGTGTCTCTCTTCTTTTCTCATGAGATACTTAAAAAATAAAATAAAAATATGTTAAGTCCTTATCAGTTATCTCTTTTAAATATAGTAGTGTGTACATGTCAATCCCAAACTCCCAATTTATTCCTCCCCACCTCACCACCCTTCCCCAGCGGTAACCACAAGTTCATATTCTAAGTCTCTGAGTTTTGTCCATAAGTTCATTTGTATCATTTGTTTTTAGATTCCACATACAAGCAATATCACATGATATTTGTCTTTTTCTGTCAGATTTACTCCACTTTGTATGATAATCTCCAGGTTCATTCATGTTTTGGCAAATGGCATTATTTCAATCTTTTTAGTGACTGAGTCATATGTACTCTTATAAAGACACTAATCTCACCATGAAGAACTGACCCTCATAACATTATCTAAACCTAAGTACTGCCCCCCCCCCCCCCGCTTCACAAAATCTCTGATTTACAAAAATATCCTATTGTGGGGGATGTTAGGGCTTCATTATGTGAATTTCAAGGCAACTGAATTTCAGTGCAGAGCAAGACATGTATTGTAAACAAGAATGGTGCAGGGAGACTTCTCTATCAATCAGCTCTGAATCCTGCGCAGGTATGATCTCCTTCATGATTGACCTATTATGTCTCCCTTCTGTTACATACCGATTTAATTGGGGTTTTCTTCGATGTTTGGTTAAGTGCTTACTGGGCTCCCCAGGTGATTCATTGGTAAAGAATCTGCCTGCCATGCAAAGACTTGAAGTAGGCACAGGTTCTATCTCTAGGTCGAGAAGATCCCCTGGAGCAGGAAATGGCAACCCACTCCAGTAATCTTGCCTGGGAAATCCTATGGATTTCCTATGGTCAGAGGTGCCTGGTTGACTGTGGTCCATGGGGTTGCAGAGTTGGACATGACTAACTGCTAAAAACAATAATAGAGTACTTACAAACTGATGGACTCAGTGTACAGTCTCTGCAGCACTAGAGGCCTATCATTCAGCATTGGTCCCAGCCACTTGCTCCTGGCTCAGTGTGGACAATTTCTCTCCTCAAAAGCCTTGCGACAGTGTTAGGAATGTTGAGGAACGTACCATTAGTTGGGTTTTGGACATCAGGGACAGTTAGGAGTTGAGTGTTTCCATTGTAATATTTTCAGCATCTAAAGTAGGTATGGTGACACCATGAGATACATAGATCAGCAAAGCAATGAAAAGTTGGGAGAAAATTCTATATAACTGCCCGCATTAACATATTTGACATACTATCTCAAATTTAAGGAGGGAGTATTGATTCATAGTCAACTCCATACTGAATATGTTTTTCTACTTAATTTTCCGTGAAAAGCCACTTTCAGTCTTAGCTGAAGCACCCCTGCCATTTTCCCTCTTAATGGTCCATGGTGGTTCTGGACAGTTCATGCTTCCTTCTGTACATTATGACTCTAAATATGCAATCTATTCTGCTGTTTGTCTTGCCGGAAAACAATTATTCATCCTTCAAGACGCTGCTCTACTGTTGAGTCTTCTATGAGTTGATTCTGACCCCACACATTTCTAGAGGTGAAATTATTTAAATTGCAGTGTTTTTGAAGTTATTTGCAGGTCCTTCTAAAAGCATCTTACTGTGTCTGTTTTATTAGTTTATCTATATCTCTTTGTAATAAATATAGTGATATTCTGAGCAGAGAGATTATAGCATCCTTACTTCTCTAACCCAACACCCAGCACAGTGGTTGATAAATCTTGGGCTTATCATTAATGTATGCTTTTTGATTATATGAAGAATGATTAATGATTTGATGAATGAATAACAGGAATAACCAGAATAGTCTTTTTTTTTCCTGTTTCTCTAGCCCAGATCTTAATTTGAACAAGATTGATCAAATGGCCTTAGTTTTAGCAAAATGAATACTCTTTGAATTTGTTACCTAATTTTCCAAATTTCCAAAATACTTGGCGTTAAATACCATCCAATTAAATAATTTAAGCAGCTTTTAGCTACATTCAGGAATGAATCTGTAGCAATAGTTTCTGAGTTACTACATTGCCAAAGAAAATACTAGTATTTCTTAGCAATTCTGTAACCATATGCTGCTTTGCAAAAGCATTCCAGAGTATTTCTGCTCTACAGTTCCAGAGGTTGCAGACCTTTCCATCTCTGAGGCAAGAATAAGAATTCATCAAGCATTTCAGCTTTCTTTATGGCTGTCTGTGCATATGAAAGTGAAAGTCACTCAGTTGTGTCTGACTTTTATAACCCCATGAGTGGACTATACAGTCCGTGGAATTCTCCAGGTCAGAATACTAGAGTGGGTAGCTTTTCCCTTCCCCAGGGGGAATCTTCCCAACCCAGGGATCGAACCCAGGTCTCCCGCACTGCAGGCAGATTCTTTACCAGCTAAGCCACTAGGGAAGCCCCAAAGCTGCTTAAATATTAATATGGCTAGATGATTTTGGGGAGCTTTCAAAACTTTTTATTTTCCAACTCCCAGTATCCCAAACAATAATGCCTAAATATGTTATGTTTCTTCTACTGCTTTTTATTTCATTTCCCATTAAAACAATATGTGCCTCAAAGTAGAATTCAGATATCTTGATTATGATGACATAATCATTTCCATAGAAACCAATTATGATGTGAACAGGACTGAAACTTCAATAAGAGAATGAACAGCAGGAAGTGTTGAATTCCAATGAAGATTTTTATTTGTGCTTCATTATATATAGAAACCAGAAACCAGGAGAGGATGAGAAGAAATCAGCAAATGTGCTGAGTAAAACATGATTTACATGCTAGGAAATAAATTGTTTTAATAATTGCTCTAGTATAGTTTTGTCTGCATTTAGAATTATGATTTAGGTAATTTTGATGGCAGATAGTATTGGAAAGTAGGAAGAATGGGGACATTGTCACCCTAAGACCTTTAGAAATATTTCAAAAGCACAGTTTGAAGACCAATTGTCTAGTCCAGACCATTCATTTTGGAAATGAAGAAATGAAAGCCTGGAGGGTATAGATAACTCGCTGTAGGCTCGACCAGGTAGGTAGAACCAGAATAAAACTAAGTTTTTTAGGGCATTTTTTTCCTGTCAATTTTCTGAGTTTAAGATATGGAAATATGCATTTTCATAAATGTTTTTCATATCCAAACCACTTAATGCTAAAAACCTGAAGGTTTCCATTTAATGTAAAGGTGGAAAATATAAATCTGAGATTAAAGCACAGCTCAAAACTTTATATTGTTTAAATCTGTATAAAGAATTTGTTCCTATAATATTTGGATACATGCTGCCATTAGTTGAAAGCTTTTCAATATTTTTGATAGTAGCAAAATAAAACATAGCCTTTATAGACATCAGGAAAATGTTTAAAATAGTCTTTTGCACTATAGTTACATAATCTTAAAGTAAGTCCACTTATGTTTACTATATTGGGAAAATGTAATTTAAAAGGTATGATAGTCAAATCAAGAGAAATATGCAATAAATATGCATTTATATATAGTTATGTATTTATATATAGTTATGTGTATATAATGTATAATTCATATACCATATAGTCAGCCTGTTTTTTAGATATATGTGCCTATGTTTATACAAACAAAATAAAAATCAGTACATCTCAAAATTTGTTCCAGCATAGTTTTGGTTATATGCAATTTTTGTCTTAGGCACTGCTTTTAGAAGCATTTATCAGTTAATAAGATTATGTGAATCTGCTCCATTGATGAACTTAAATTTGGGGAATCTAAAAAAAGCCAATAATTATATTCATCTTTGAGGAACATCAATATATCTTACCTTTTCATCAGCAACATGATAAATTTTTCTAACTTAATTCTTCACATATGGTACTTACTTTACTCACTTGATTAATGAAATATGTGAAAACCTTTAAGTATGCCCTCTGGAACTGGGACAATCAATAATTTGATATGTAACTACATGTACACACACATTTCATTGTACCAGAAAAAAAGAAAAATAATTAAGTAGTTAACTTTCCTAGTTTAAAGCAATCTCAGATTATTTATTAGCCTTCTTTACAGTGAGAATTATATATTACTCCTCTCTGGGGAATCATACAGTAGAATTTGCATGTAGTTTCATATTTATTTCTGTATTATTCAGATTTTAGTATTAATACATTTTAGTTAATCTTAAAGAGTCAATATATGTCTGCCTAAAAGATGATTATAAAGATTTTTGTCTTCACTTCTGGCTTTGGATTCAAGAATAATTTTCCTTTTTATCATTCCCTTCTAGTTTTCTGACTATTTAACAGATACACGTTGTCTGATTTTTACAGATGTGTGTAATAATGGACCATAGTACCTGTCTGGGAACTTTGTACTTGATACTCATTTGACAGGCAAGGCCTTTGGCTTCCTTAGGGAATATGAATCAGTATAGTCCACTGTTTTGCAATCCAAGATGACAAAAAAAAAAAAAAAAAGAAATGCTTTCATTAGCCTAGAATGGATTTAGGCAAATAGGTTCAGCTACCAGTCTCCTGGTAGATGAGACAAGGAGAAAAGGAAAGATATACCCATTTGAATACAGAGTTCGAAAGAATAGCAAGGAGAGATTAGAAAGCCTTCCTCATTGATCAGTGCAAAGAAATAGAGGAAAAGAATAGAATGGGAAAGACTAGCAATCTCCTCAAGAAAATTACATATACCAAGGGAATATTTCATGTGAAGATGGGCTCAATAAAGGACAGAAATGGTATGGACCTAACAGAAGCAGAAGATATTAAGAAGAGGTGGCAAGAATACACAGAACTGTACAAAAAGGATTTTCATGACCCAGATAATCACCATGGGGTGATCACTCACCTAGAGTCAGATATCCTGGAATGTGAAGTCAGGTGGGCCTTAGGAAGCATCACTATGAACAAAGCTAGTGGAGGTGATGGAATTCCAGTTAACCTATTTCAAATCCTAAAAGATGATGCTGTGAAAGTGCTGCACTCAATATGGTAGCAAATAACAAAGTAGTTTTGTATGGATGTGAGAGTTGGACTGTAAAAAAAAGCTGAGTGCCAAAGATTTGATGCATTTGAACTGTGGTGTTGGAGAAGACTCTTGAGAGTCCCTTGGACTGCAAGGAAATACAATCAGTCCCTCCTAAAGGAAATCAGTCCTGGGTGTTCATTGGAAGGACTGACGCTGAAGCTGAAACTCCAATACTCTGGCCACCTGATGCGAAGAGCTGACTCATTTGAAAAGACCCTGATGCTGGGAAAGATTGAAGGCTGAAGAAGAAGGGGACAACAGAGGATGAGATAGTTGGATGGCATCACTGACTGAATGGACTTGGGTTTGGGTAAACTCTGGGAGTTGGTGATGGACAGGGAGGCCAGGCATGCTGCAGTCGATGGGGTCGCAAAGAGTCGGATATGACTGAGCGACTGAACTGAACTGAACTGAACCAGTGTCCTAGATGTGCAATTGAATATTCAAATTATAGCACCCTCTGAAACCTTAGCTGGATATATACTTATATCATAGTGGAGCTGAGATTTTGTGGGATTTGAGTAAGTCCATGCTTCTGATATTTTACTTTTAAATTCTCAAGTGTGTGTGGACCTAGTCACTCAGTCATGTCTGACTCTGTGTGACCCTTTGAACTGTAGCCCACCAGGCTCTATCCATGACATTTTTTAGGCAAGAATACTGGAGTGGGTTGCCATTTCCTTCTCCAGGGGATCTTCCTGACCCAGGGATTGAACCTGTGTCTCCTATGTCTCCTGCATTGGAGATTGATTCTTTACCCGCTGAGCCATATGGGAAGACCAAATTAATCAAGAAATCTTACCTTTATTGCATGTTGTGTTACCTGTGAATTATTTCTGAATGGTTAACTTATCTGAAGATGCTACATACATTTTTAGTAAAATATAGTTTTAGGGTCTTCAAAGAGAGTATCATTTCATAGGTCTCATAAAAGTTTTTGTTTCTGCTGTTAGTATTGTTTTGTTTTTAATAAGGATTAAAAGTTAGATATTTAAATATTTTGGAAACTCTTGTTCTTTGTTCATATGGGAATATTTTGCTTACTGAATTGAAATACCCCATGTTCAAATGTTTTACTGAACCTTAGCCAGGTTCTTACACTATTTGGGTGTATATGGGAACTTTTAAAATATCAGGACAACTGGGAAGGGCTGTTTCATCTGCACTCTTCCAGTTGGCATGAAAGCCAGTCAGATGGTTAATAATCATAAAAATAGAATCCACTGGAAATAAGCTTGCTGTGGAATGTTCTCGCCTTCCAATGTCTCATGTCAGTTGGCTGGCTCAATATCATTTGACTTCCAGTGATTATTTTCGATATTTTCAAAGTAAAAGACCTGATTTTTTCCTGTGTGGGTGTGAGTAATGTTTTGCAATTTAGAGGGGGCGACTGGCATAGCCCTGGGCAGAGTCTCCCTTCGTGCGCCTTTGTGTTTCTGCTTATTCTCCTCATCAGAACTCTATTCATAGTAATTGGTGAAATCTTTTTGGAATCCTTCAGGCTGATTAAATGTCAAATGTTGCTGTTATCACCATTATTAATGGGACTTCGGGTCGAGAAGGAGGAGGAAGGAAGAGCTTGACTGTATTAACATGCATTGACTACATATTGACTGCAAAGAAGAATTGTATCTGCAGGAAGAAAGCTCCATTTCCATGATTTAGTAAGCAATTGAGAGACAGCAATCTGGCTAAATAGAAAGGAATGATTTGCTCTTTAACAAGCAGTTAGCTCTACCTGGGAGCGAAAATAGCTGTCTTTCTCCGCTGTATAAATCTACTCCTGGTTTCTTGCCTCATGAACTACATAAGGGTGTGCCATGAGAAAGAAATCTTCATAAACCCAGCAGTTGTCTTATTTCATCCTCCTTGTACCCATTGAGTATATGTGAAGCCCAAAGAATAAAAAATAATGTGAAGGAGATACAGGAAGTGAAAGAAAAAAGGTGCTGTTTCAAAATTTTTCTTGAAAAAAATTTATATATTTGTATGTACATATTTAGGGCTTCCCAGTTGCCGCTAATTGTAAAGAACCTGCCTGCCAGTGCAAGCGACTTAAGAGAGGCAGGTTTGATGCCTGGGTAGGCAAGATCCCCTGGAGGAGGGCATGGCAATCCACTCTAGTATTCTTGCCTGGAGAATCCTCTGGACAGAGGAGCCTGGCAGGCTACAGTCCATGGGGTCACAAAGAATCAGACACGACTAACTGACTAAACAACAGCAATCAGCTATATATATATAGTTATATACTATATATATATATGCACTATATACATATAGTTGATTGCTGTTGTTTAGTTTATATATATATATATATATGTATATATATATATGTATGTATGTATTCACACATAAAAACTCACACATAAGTGGCTTCTTTCATTCCAGGAATCTTTTGGCCTTTCCTGGCTCCCTGGCACCCATCTAGCACTTGTCAACACTAAGTGGACTCTGGTGGACTCTTTAATGGGGACATGTGTGTCTTTTTGTCAGGAGAGGAAAGGCATCATCCCCTGTGTTAGTCTACTATTCTTTAAAGAAAATGGAAGTGGGAAAAATGAATGCCAGGTCAGAGCCATCTGTGTGTTGTGACAAAAACTTCAGCTTTTGTGCACTTTCGGATGATTACACATTACACTGAATAGCTCTTAATTATTTAAAATGACTTTTACCTCATTGTTACAGCCCGTATATGATTGACTTCTTGCTCTAAATGCCAAGTTCTTTTGTTTCCAGGAGGGGTGGAGTGAGTTTAGATGTCAAGCTGAGATGGCAGAATGTAATTTGACAGGGAGAAGGGAACTAGGCATTCATTAATCATCCATATACTGGTGCTTTAGTATAGCAACAGATACTTGTCTTTTTCTCTGAATCATATTTTATTTTATTTATTTGCCAGTTTGGCCAACCACAGACTCAGTAATTCTAAAGAAAGTCTAAAGAAACTGGCTTTGAGAAGTTCTCTTTAAGTGATGAGATGATGGAGTATTCTTTTGTGATCATATAATATTTATCATCCATATCTTGTTGTATTTGGCATAATGAGAACCCTGCTTTTTGTGAACCGAGGTTTCAATCTGAGCAGCTCAAGAAACTACTGGGAAAACCTGAATAATTTAGTTAAACTCTCATTTTCTCTCTATGTGAAGAGGAAATTTTAACATTTAGCTTAGTGTTGCTATTAAGTAAACTAATGTATCCAGAGGGCTTCCTTGGTGGCTCAGTGGTAAAGAATCCATCTGCCAGTGTAGGAGCCAGGAGTTCAATCCCTAGGTTGGGAAGATCCCTTGCAGTAAGAAATAGCAACCCACTCCAGTATTCTTGCCTAGGAAATCCCGTGGAGAGAGGAGCCTGGTAGACTACAGTCCATGGTGTCTCAAAAGAGTCTGACACAACTGACTAAACTACAGCAAAATGTGGAAGCATTTACACAATGCTTAGCCTTAACAGGTACCAATAAATATTGGTTCTTTTTTTCAACATAAAATGCCAGTATGGGCTCTGTAACACCCACTTAAAAGCAAGGACCCATTCGCTGTTACAGAGGACCCATTTGCTTTAACAGGGTCACCCTTTGGCAGAATAACGGCAGCGTTTTATATTGCTGTGTGTGTTAAGAAAGAGCAGACATATGTTTAGCAGTTCTCCGTGTGGCCTAGAGTATGATGCTAGGGACAGCTGAGTACACAGACAGCATTAACAAGGAACAGTGACTACAATTCATGTTCTGACTCATGGCAATTTGCTCCGGGTCTCCACTCATGACCACATGTTGACGTTTCCAGTAATGTAACGCTTTGACTTGCAAGCCTGCTTAGAAATATGTATTAGATCCTTTGATTAAGATGCTATTAGAGTGATGAATAGCATCTCTAATACTCATGAATTTAGATGAGTGTTAATAGAATGGTTAGAAAAACCAAGGCTGGCCAAAGTGAATATTTAAACTTGGAGATCTTTATAGTGAGAAGATAAACTCAGATGTTTGGCATGATGGATTTTTGTAAGCTCCCTTATCTTGCTACATAGTTTGTTTATGAAGCAAACTCTATTTAGGAAGTAATCAAGGGGTGTTTCTACTTTAATCTTGATTATTTTTTTTAATTTTTCATTTCAATCTACTTTAACTTTCACTTTGGTATAAAAAATGTACACAGGATTAAGAGCTTCAGGGAGATATAATGCCATAAAATTCACAAATTGGAAGTATACAATTCTGTGATTTTATGTAAGTTCATAGTGTTGTATTGGCAACTCACTCCAGTGTTCTTGCCTGGAGAATCCCAGGGACGGGGGAGCCTGGTGGGCTGCCGTCTATGGGGTCGCACAGAGTCGGACATGAATGAAGCGACTTAGCAGCAGCAGCAGCATACTGTTATATAACCACTGCTACAATCCAGTTTATAACAATTTCAAGCACTCTAGCGTTTCCTTCACACCTTTTTCAATTACTCCTTTTTCAATTTTTTGAATTGAAATACCTTTTCAATTATTCCTCACTCCTACCCTCCACCCAGGGCAACACTGATTTGTGTTTTGTGTCTGTAAATTTGCTTTTTTTGTGTCATCTCATATAAGTGGAATCATACGATATGTAGTCTTTTGCATCAGACTTCTTTTACTTAGTGTAATATTTTTGAAAGCCATCCCTGTTGTATCATGTATCTGTCGCCCATTCCTTTTTATTGCTGGGTGGTATTTTATTTTGTGATTGTGCCACATTTTTTAACTCATTTTTTCAAGTGATGGGCTCCAGATTGTTTCTAGTTTGGGAAATTTTGAATGTTGTTGCTATGAATGTTGGGTACATGTTTTGCACGAACACATTTTCATTTGGGGCACAGTTTTTTTTTTTCTTTAATTGAATATGTGTATTTGGGTGCATGCTTAGTTGTGTACAACTCTTTGCGACTCCGTAGGCTCTGCCCCACCAGGCCCTTCTGCCCATGGCATTTTTCCAGATAAGAATACTGGAGCCGGTTACCGTGTCCTTCTCCAGGGGATCTTCCCAATCCAGGGATCAAACCTGTGTTTCTTGTGCCTCCTGCATTGGTACGTGGGCTCCTGTCCTCTGGTGCCACCTGGGCAGCCCCATTGGGGTATAGTTGCTGTACAATGTTGTGTTAGTTCCTGTTTTACAACCAAGCGGATCAGCTGTGTGTATGTATATATCCCCTTCCTCTTGAACCTCTTCCCCACTCCACCCCCCCATCCTACCCATTTAAGTCACGGCAGAGCGCCAAGCTGAGCCCCCTGTGGTGTAAAAGCAGGTTCTCACTATTGATCTGTTTTACATAGGTGGCTCAGTGGTCAAGAATCCATCCGCAATGCAGGAGACACAGGTTTGATCCCTGGGTCAGGAAGATCTCCTGGGAAAGGAAGTGGCTACCCACTCCAGTATTCTTGCCTGGGAAATCCCATGGACAGAGGAGCCTGGTGGGTTCCTCTGGGGTCCATGGGGGTCACAAAAGAGTCGCACACGATTTAGCAGCTAAGCAAGTGTCTATGTGTCAATCCTAATCTCCCCGTTTGTCCCACTCTCTCCTTTACCACTGTGTCCCCTCGTCTGTCCCCTATATCTGCATCTCTATTCCTGCCCTGCAAATAGGTTCATCTGTACTATTTTTTCTATATTTCACATTATGTGTTAATATATGATTATTTGAGTTGCTACATCTTATGCTTAGTTTATATTTAACATTAAAGCTGCCAAACTGTTCTCTAAAGTAGCTGTACCATTTTATATTCGTTCCAGCAATGTATGAGCGTTTTGATTTCTGCATATCCTGATCAACACCTGATATTATCTGCCTAGTTTTAGAAGCTATCCTGTAGTATTTTCTTGTGGTTTTAACTCATATTTCCCTAATGACTAAATATGTTGAGCATCTTCTTTAATGTTTCAACTAGCTATTTATATGTATTTTTAGTAAAAGGTCTATTTGAATTCTTTGCTAATTTTTAAATTGCCTGTGCATTTCCTTATTAATGGCTTATAACTATTTGTTGAAATTTTTGTTCAGATGACACAATTATAAAACTATACTTTCCCACTATGTTGCTTATGTTTTTGTTTTCTGATTGGTGTTTTTGAAGCACAAATGTTTTAAGGTTTGACAAAATCTATCATGCTTTTTTTCTCTTATTGATTGGGCTTTTGGTGTTTTATATAGGAACACTTGCCCAACCCAAGGTAATAAAGAATTTCTCTTACGTTTTCTTCTAGAACTTTTGATAATTTTAGTTCTTATATTTAGGTGTTCAGTTGACTTTGTGTTAATTTCTGTATGGTGTGAGGTATAGGTCTAAGTTCATGTTCGTCATGTGATCTTACAGTTATACCAGAACCACCTATTACAAAGACTAAGATTTCTCAGTTCAGTGGTCTTGGCAGCTTTGTCAAAACATATTTGACTCTAACTGTTAAGATTTTCTTTTGAACTCTCATGATTGATTTTTGTGCCTATCCTAGGAACACCCTACCTTATTATTGTGGCTTTGTATTAAGTATTAAAATCTGATAGTAAAAGTGTCCCCTAACTTTTTTCTCTTTCAAAATTGTTTAGCTAGCCTAGGTCTCTTACATTTTTATGTAACTTTTAAGAGTGGTTTGTCAGTTCCTTAAAAAAAAAAAAAAAAAAAAAAAACTTATTAGGATTTCAGTAGGGATTGCAGTGCATTTATAGGTCCATTTTGGAGGAATTGTCATTTTAAAATTATTGAATATTTCAGCTCATGAACATGGAATATTTATTCATTTGTTTAAGATCTTACCTAATTTATCTAGACAAAATATCAAGCTATTCTGTAGCTTTCATTGTACAAGTCTTGTGCTTCTTTTGTTAGTTGTCTTCCCCAGTAGTTTATTCTTTTAAGTACATCACAAGCGATATGGTTTTCTTAATTTCATTTTATGGTTTTTTGTTGCTAGTGTACAGAGGTACAATTGATTTTTATACACTGATCTTATATTTTGCAAAATTGCTTTACTTGTTAGTTCTGATGGATTTGCGTGTGTTTGTGTGTGGATTTCTTGGGATTTCCTATGATCCTGTGGGATCATTTTGTCTGTAAATAAATGTAGTTGTACTTCTTTTACTATCTGGATGTCTTTTATGTATGTACTTTCTCTGATTGCATTAGAGCATTGAACATCTCCTTCATTTTAGACCCTGTTTGTAAGTTCTATAGAAAGTGAATCATCAGTCTTTCCTAAAACTGAGTATTTCTGTGTATTGGTTCAGTAATGCATAGCTTCCCAGGTGGCTCAGTGATAAAGCATCTGACTGCCAATGCAGGAAATACAGATTCTATCCCTGGATCAGGAAGATCCCCTGGAGAAGGAAATGGCAACACCTCCAGTATTTTTACTTGGGAAATCCCATGGACAGAGGAGCCTGGTGAGCTACAGTTCACAGGTCGCAAAAGAGTCAGACACAACTTAGAACTAAACAGCAACAACAAATGCATAGAAATTATCCACATGGATTACACCTATCTGTTTGATTTTGTATTTTTTTATGGTAATTAAAATATGATGGTTATCTCTGTTGAATAAGACTCCAATGACTTGATTTCCCATAGAAATGAATTTTGATTTTTTTTTCAAATGAAGTTGAATTTTTTTAGTTAACCAAGCATTGATCAAAGAATGACATGGTCAGCTCTTTTAGAAATCATGAATCTGCTTTCCTAATCTAGTTTGTAACCTGTTGATTCAGATCTATCTTTGATATCCGATAATTGTTGTAGATTTTGAAGTCATCATACCAAGCATAATCTCAATATAAAATATAGACTCAAAAGGGGGAGGGTATAGAATATTGGTCTTAGAGTTTATTTTTAAAATGTTCTTGAATTCATTTTTAGAAGTAAATTTTCTGGGACCTCCCTGGCAGGCCAATGGTTAAGAATGCAAGGGATGCATGTTTGATTTCTAGGTAGGGGAACTAAGATCCCACATGCCACTAGGCCAGTATGCCACAACTTCTGAGGCTTCATGCTGCAACAAAAGATCCCACATGACACAACACAGCCAAATAAATTAAAAAAAAGATGTCAAGCATTTCTGGATCCCCCTCCTTTCTCATATAACTTGACTGAGAATAGGAAAAAGAAGTTAAGCTTCTTCTTCTTAATAATACTGGTAGTAATGGTGATAATGTTTAATGCTTTATTTGAAAATCACTACTTTATTGTAGCCAGATATAATATACCAAGTAAAATTTCTTGAGCACGTACTTACATATTGAGTCAGGTACTTTGTATGTAAGAGTGGAAGGAAAAGTCCCTAGCACCTAGGAATTTGTAATCCTTGGGGAGAACAGAACATTAAATTATAGCTCAGTGAGTTGAGGTCCATGAGAGCAGTTTTCAGAGATGTTATGGATATAGCAGAAGGAGATCATCTGGACTTTGACTTCTTAATTTGTTTAAGCAAGACTGTACCTGGATGTCACCATCACAGGTAACGTGGGTGAGAAAAGTAAAATGCTGAGAGAAGTAACATCTATTTTGTACTTTTTATAAGTTAGGCATTGATTAAGGTACTTTATGTTGATATTTTCATAGCTTTAAGAAAAAAAGAATTAACAAAACCAAATTCTGAGGCCCAGGTGGCGTAATTAACTTGGCTGAGTTCCTGGCATGAATACATGTGTGTACAGAGATGTGCAGTGCGCTGTCAGGAGGGCATCGAAGTGAAGACTGGTGCTAATTACAAAGACATTTACAGGGTCTTTATTATGTTATAGTGATAGTAAGGAAAGTTGAAGGCCAGACCTAAGACGTTGGCAGTGGGACTAGAAAGAAGGGTATTGTTCCAACCATGGTTAGAGTTAGCACTGGTAACAGTTGGAGAGTTAAACTGAATTTGCAGTATAAGATAAAGGGTCGAAAAGTATTCCCAGGTTTCTTTCTTGGACATATTAGTGGATGGTGCTTGCTGTTGACTGAGTAAAAAAATTCAGGAGAAGGAGCAGAATTTAGGGTAGGATGATATCAGAGACCAGAAAGTAGATTTCCTCAATAAAATGCTTAAGGTCTTATTAATCATGCAATTCTTGCATCAAACTGTAGTTCAACTAAGACAAGTAGATTGAGTCCTGCCAAAATATCCCCAAAACAATTCATCATATCTATCGGGGTCATTGAGATTCAGGTATGTGTTAGAAGGTTCTGAAAAATTGCTGTCAGATTTCTTTATATATATATATATATATATGTATATATATATATAAACAGTCCTTGGAGAATCATGGTCTCGAAAACTTATTTTTTTTTCTCTCTCCCAGGAAAAAGAATAATTGAGGAGAGGGAGAGTGCAGATAGCTGCCACTTGGATTTCCCTTCAGTTAGACAAATATTGTGTCAGTTTTCTGCCTAGTGCAGACACTCTGGCAGGCAAGTGCTCTGAATGAGGCAAAGACTTGATCAGGTTGGCCATTCTAGCTCTCGATCTTCATTTATTATACCACTACGATTTATCTTAGAACTGAGACAGCTGGCATTACGCTAGGCTTGGATTACACTAAATGCCGTAGACAAGGCTCAGAGGAAAAAAAGAAACAGCAGTGTCAGCTTCTGCACTGTGGCCCCTCCAGTACTATCAGACTTTTCTTACAGATAGCGTCATGAAAGAACTGCAAGTATTCTACCTAGTGAGAGCCATTTTCAAGACTTTCACAGTCAACTCTGAATGTAATATTTTTGCAAGAAGTGTGATGATGAGAAAATATCAAACTGCCCTATGGAAACTAGTTCTTTTGGACTTCTCAACTTTAAAGTCATTTTAAAGTTGTTTTCTAGGCCTGGAAATCCCCTGAGTATATGTAACTAAATGGTCTTCTAGGATTTACCTTAATGGTGGAAAATTTTTATCAATTGATATCGTCCATATAGTGCTATTCTATCCTTGAGTATGATGCTAACAATGGTGATTCTATTCATGAATGTGGTTGAAAAATCTCTCTCTCTTTAGTCCCTAAGTAGTTAGTGTCCAGCGACCCCATGGACTGTAGCCTGCCAGACTCCTCTGTCCATGGGATTCTCCAGGCAAGAATACTAGAGTGGGTTGCCATTTCCTTCTCCATAATTTTATTGACATGTGAATTATAGGTGATTCCGAATGTGAATCCAATTGCCACCATTCTAAACTCTTGCCTTGCATGCAACATAACACCCACCTCTCAAATGAAAAAGAAAAGTCAAGAAAACTTCAGAAAGAGTAGTTTGTAAAGAGCCTCCTAATATCTGTTATGAATCTGTGACAGTATGGGACAGCTGGTTTAGGTTTTCACATTTGCCCTTGGGCAACTTCTTCTGTGTTTGCTGCTTTTAGATCTCAATGGAAAGCTGAAAGTGAAATCCAGCAATCTGTCCACACCAGATGCAGAGTGACTGTAATATTCTTCCTTTTACATTCCAGCTTATCCTAGTTGCCTCTAGTGGCCGAAAGGTAAGGACCTGCCATTTGCATTTCCCAAAGGAGCAGATGATAGTCAATATGTATAAAACTTTTAAAGTCACCGCAAGCCTCAACTTTGATCTCTTTGAGCTTTCTTTACTACTTTAGCAGATGCAAGCAAGTCTCTCATCTTGTCCAAGTAGGTGGTGACTCTTTTCTCTTCATATTGGGAGTTCAAAAAGGGGTCCGCTTAGGTTTTTACTTTCACTGTTACTCATTTTGCATTAAATCATTTTGATGACTTGTGTGGAAAGCAGCCTATATTCTAATAAGGAAGATATTTAATTATTAGTTTCACTGCTGGGAAGTAAGAAATGTAGGTCATTTCTCTGTTGAACACACATAATCAAATAGTGCTGATAGAAGTCTTGCTTTTATAACAAGATCCTTTTTCTTGATGTTTATCTGACAACCAGTTGGACTAGAGTTAAAGAGGATGGTGCAGGTCAACCAGTGCACTTAGCTGATGGCATTCCCACTGAAGTTGGCAGAATGGTAGCAACAGGAGTCAATTTTAATGAGAGTGGCACTCCTTGGAAAGGACCTGGGCCATACATTATCAGCTCTGGAAAGAAGAGGCAAAAAGGAAGCCGGAAAGGAAATGAAAGCATTATGGGTGACATGAGAAGACAGACTCCAGTGGAGAGCAATCAGGGCTCTTCTGGAAAAACATTCAAACATTATAAAGACAGGAATTATTGATCCCCATAGACAATCAGAACTGAGTATATAAAAAAATCTGCTTAGAAAGTAGCATCTTAGGGAAAGGCATGTAGTGTAACAGAGGAAAGAAGGAGTTGTGCTATGGATTCCAACAGTCACTAGGATGATCTAACCTGTTAGATCATATCCTAACATGGTTGGCTAACCATCCAAGTTGACCATATTTTACCCCACAGTGAAATGATGAACTCTCAGATGTTAAGGAAATACTTTGGGAAATTTGATGGGATTTTAAAATTGAGATGATGTATTTTAAGATGCTTGCATGGTGAAAGTGAAGAAATGTGCTCTCTCTGTATACATATGGCTCTCTGTCTCTGTCTCTGTCTCTATATATACACACATATATATTTGTGTGTGTGGGCTATTTTAAAGATACGTTCTATACAATGCATTGCATATTCTTTCTCTGTCTGGAATCTAGGGTCTTCTTCTATTCTTTCTGTTTTCCTTCCCACTTCATTTTCTTCTCTTTTTTCAGTGCAAACATTTTTGCAGAGAACAGGTTCAACAGATGTGTTGCAAACAAATAGGTAACGGAAAGCTTCTCTTGCCCTTTGGTGCCTTCATCTTCGATTATCCTAATGTTGGCAATTACAGTATTCCATTATCTACGGAAGCTGCTTTTATGATGAGTGAAAATTAACATGTGTGCTGGGATGTTTGCCTTCAGAGTCTCATTCCTCTTATATAATACCCTATCACCTACATATTTTTGCAGCTTAGATTGTAGAGCAAAGGTATTTATTTTCTTTCCTCATTTGGAGGCTCTGAAACCAGCTTGTTGAAAGCACTGAGAAGCTTCTAACACTTTAACGTAGAGAACCAAAAGCAAAGGTTATATTGAAGGCTAAGTTTCTTTGCTAAAGTATAGTTCACAAGATGTCATTGTGTGTTAGTTGCTCAGTCATATCCAACTCTTTGAAACCCCATGGACTGTAGCCCACCAGGCTCTTCTGTCCATGGAGTTCTCCAGGCAAGAATACTGGAGTGGGTTGCCATGCCCTCCTCCAGGGGATCTTCCCAACCCAGGGATCAAATGCAGGTCTCCCACATTATGGGCAGATTCTTTATGATCTGAGCCACCAGGGAAGCCCGTTTTATTAATAGTAGTACCACTGCTGTTATTTATTAAGTTTTCATATTGATGTATTCCAAAGTTTGATATAACTACATCCATTCCATAAATAAAAAGACTTTGAGTCAGAGAATTAAAGTCTGACACCTGAGTCATATAACTAGTAAAGTGTATGAAGCCAGGACAAAAACTTGTTATACATGATTTAAAATCCTATGCATTTGCGATTACACACTTTTGCTACAAATTGGGACTAATAACAGAAGTGTGAATCTCTTTTCCCACTACATTTGGCACTTATTGAATTTGGAAAGTTATAACATAAGCTAACAAAAGATACAAACAATTACGTGCTAACTTGAGCAATACTTGGAAAGCAATAGTGAGAAAAAAGACAGTAAATTAAATAAGAGAGAAAAGGTACATGTAGGGTGGGATTAAACTAAGTCTCATTAGGAATTATTGCCTTATTCCGAAAGGGCCATAGCATGTACAACAACTTCTATGTGTTTGTTATAGAAGTGGGTATTTTTTTATAACAATTAGTAGTGCTACTAATTAACATTCTAGCAAAGCGGATATTTTCCCCCCGATCTTATACACACAGAGGTTGTAACCCAAGGAGGATGATCAGCCTGCCTAAAGTAGATGACCATTGATATATTCATCCAAAATATATTTGATAGATTCCATATGATATGCACTGTATGTACCAGGCTCTGAGGAAGCAGGTGTCAATAAGATAGTCAAGATTCCTGTCCTCGAGAAACTCACATTCCTATGAGGAAACAAAGTTTAGAAATTATTAAATGTAATAGCCCCGAAATAAAATAAGCTGAAGCGATAGTAGCATGAATATTTCAATTTTAAATAATCTTAGCTACTGTGAAGGAAATGAAGTAAGGAATTATAATAGTGGCCAAACTTAGAGCTCATGAAGGGAGAAGATGACTTGGTGCTTTGGACAATGAAGTTGGGGAAGACCTCTTTTAGAAGGTCACATTTGGAGTGAGATCATTAAGAAAAGAGTTAGGCAAGAAAAATCCCTTGAGAAAGCACATTCCAGATGGGAGAAGGCCAAACTCAAATACCCAGAAGAAAGAATCAGAGTCCCATGCTTAAGGAACTAAAATAAATTCAAGATTTCTTAAAACACAGAACAAGGTTGGAGAAGATGACAAAGGTCAGATTGCATAGAGCCTCTGAGAACATGAGAAGAGTTTTAATTTTATTCTATGTGAAACTGGAAGACATTGGAGGATTTATCCACATAAATGGATAAGATGATGTTGTATAAGCATTTAGGAAAAAATTACTCTGGCTTATAAAGCCATGTGTAAGGATAGAGGGATCATTTAGGTGGCCATGGTAGCAATGCAAAGAAGCTAGGATGATGACTTGGGCCAGGGTGGTTAGAGTGGACTTGAGGAGAGTTGGGTGAATGTATTTTGGAAACATAACTAAAAGGGCATATTGATTTAATGTGGGAATAAGGGAAATGGAAGGGTATGAGTAACTATGAGTATTTGCTCTTAGTCATTTACTAAGACTAAGATAGGTGTCAGTGCCATTTACTGAGATGAAGAAGGCGAGGGAAATAGCAGATTGCAGAGCTGGGTAGTGAGAACTAGGGGTTCCATTTGGGATAGAATTATTTTGAAACGCGTGTTCGATATCTAATGGGAAATACTGTGTTTAATGAATAAGTCTAAACTCACAAGAGAATTCAGGGCTGGAGATAGAAATTTGGCAGTCAGTAGCATACTGATACTATTTAAAACCATGGGAGGGACTTCCTTGGTGGTTCAGTGGGTAAGAATCTGCACTCCTAATGCAGGGGGCCAGGATTCCATCCCTGGTTGGGGAACTAGATCCCATATGCTGCAACTAAGACCTTGTGCACCCCAATAAATAAATATAAAAAATAAATAAGTAAAATAAAACCATAAGACACAGTGAAATTATCCTTCTTAAGAGAGAATATGGATAAGAACTGATGAATACTCCTACATAGATACTCCTACATAGATACCCCTACATAAGAGTGCTCCCACATTCTTAGATCAAATAGACAAAGTGAAAATCAGGCATGTCCAACTCTTACACCCCATGGACTATACAGTCCATGGAATTCTCCAGGCCAGAATACTGGAGTGGGTAGCCTTTTCCTTCTCCAGAGGATCTTCCCAACTCAGGGATCAAACCCAGGTCTCCCGCATTGCAGGTGGATATTTTACCAGCTAGGCTACAAGGGAAGCCTGAGAATACTGGAGTGGGTAGCCTATCCCTTCTCCAGGGGATCTTTCTGACCCAAGAATCGAACTGGACTCTCCTGCATTGCAGGCAGATTCTTTGCTAATTGTGCTCTCAGGGAAGCCCTGCTTTCAGGGAAGGGGCTCACAAAGGAGACAGAGAGATTGCTATGGAAACAAACGGGAAACCCAGAGTGACACAGAAGCCAAGAGAAGAAAGTACTTCCCCAAGGAGAGATTATTCACCTGTATCAATTGTTACTGAAAGATGGAGTCACCTGAGGGCACGTAAGGGAAGATTGGATTACTCCACACACAGGTCACCAGTAACCTGGACAACAGTGATTTCGGTGGATTAACAAAATGGAAATCGATGCTGAGTCTAGAACAGGAAGTGAGAAAATGGAAGTTATGAATAGGGACAAAGTTTAGAAAGAGATTTGCTGTGAAGAGATACATAAGTAAATGAAGTAGTAGCTGAAAAGAATGTGAACTGAAAGAGGAATTGTTTAAATCTTCAATGTAAAGAGTCTTATGATTCCAAACAGTTACTTTTTGCATTTTAATCTCTCAAAATTCTAGGTCCTAAGAGTTTGAGAAAAGAAATAGAAAGAAAAGCATTGCCTTCCTATTTCAGGAAGAATAGGAATTTGTTCAAGAAATTTGAACACATTGACTAACAGTCACCACTTACTGAGAGTCTGCTTTGTGAGACATGATACGGGGATATGAAGAGAAATGCATTTATTGATTCAAAATAGAAAGTTTATGGTCTCCTTCACTGTGCAAAAGCTTTTAAGTTTAATTAGGTCCCATTTGTTTATTTTTGTTTTTATTTTCATTACTCTAGGAGGTGGGTCTAAAAGGATCTTGCTGTGATGTTATATAGAGTGAAGAAAGTCAGAAAGAGGAAAACAAATAATCTGTATTATTAAGTATATATGACATCTAGAAAAACGGAACAGATGAACCTATTTTCAGGGCAGGAACAGAGACACAGGTATGTGGACATGCTGGGGGAACAGAGAGCTCAGCTTGATGCTCAGTGATGACTGAAATGGATGGAATGAAAGGGGCAGGGGGTGGGAGGGAGGGCCAAAATGGAGGGGATATATGTATACATATAGTTCGTTCACTTTGCTTTACAGCAGAAACTAACACAATATTGTAAAGTAATTATACTCCAGTTAAAAAAAAGAATGTTAAATGAGCATCTACTAATGTCAAGTGCTATCCTGGGTGCTTACTCAGTCACACAGTTGTGTCCAACTATTTGAAACAACATGGACTATAGCCTGCCAGACTCCAATCTCCATGATGTTATCCAGGCAAGAATACTGGAGTGGGTTGCCATGTACTTTTCCAGGGGATCTTCCTGACCCAGGGGTGAAACCTACATCTCCAGGGTCTCCTGAAATGGCAGGTGGGTTCTTTACCACTAAGCCACCTGGGAAGTGCTGCTATACTGAGTGTGGGAGTTTTAATAGTGGAACAAATAATCAGAAAACGTCCTTTCCTTTAAGATGCCGTTAGTCTGATGGAAAGGAGAGAGTCAGTGAGTTCAGTTCAGTTGTTCAGTCATGTCCAACTGTGTGAAATCATGGTTGCAGTATGCCAGGCCTCCCTGTCCATCACCAACTCCCGGAGTTTACTCAAATTCATGTCCATTGAGTTGGTGATGCCATCCAAGCAACTCATCCTCTATTGTCCCCTTCTCCTCCTGCCTTCAATATTTTCCAGCATCATGGTGTTTTCCAGTGAGTTAATTCTTCACATCAGGTGGCCAAAGCATTGCAGCTTCAACTTCAGCATCAGTTTTTCCAATGAACATCCAGAACTCATTTCCTTTAGGATTGACTGGTTTGATCTCCTTGCTGTCCAAGGGACTTTTAAGAGTCTTCTCCAACACCACAGTTCGAAAGCATCAGGTGTTTGATGCTAATATTTGTTTATGGTCTGACTCAAACATCCATACATGACTACTGCACAAGTCATAGCTTTCACTATGCAGACATTTCTTGGTAAAGTGATATCTCCTTTTTAATATGCTGTCTAGGTTCATCATAGCATTTTTTCCAGGGAGCAAGTGTCTTTTAAGTTCATGGCTGCACTCACCATCTGCGGTGATTTTGCAGCACAAGAAAATAAAGTCTGTCACTGTTTCCATTGCTTCTCCATCTATTTGTCATGAAGTAATGGGACTGAAAGTGAAGAGGAACTAAAAAGCCTCTTGATAAAAGTGAAAGAGGAGAGTGGGAAAGTTGGCTTAAAGCTCAACATTCAGAAAACTAAGATCATGGCATCTGGTCCCATCACTTCATGGCAAACAGATTGGGAAACAGTGGAAACAGTGTCAGACTTTATTTTTTTGGGCTCCCAAATCACTGCAGATGGTGACTGCAGCCATGAAATTAAAAGACACCTACTCCTTGGAAGGAAAGTTATGACCAACCTAGATAGCATATTAAAAAGCAGAGACATTACTTTGCCAACAAAGGTCCGTCTGGTCAAGGTTATGGCTTTTCCAGTGGTCATGTATGGATGTGAGAGTTGGACTGTGAAGAAAGCTGAGCACTGAAAAATTGATACTTTTTAACTATGGTGTTGGAGAAGACTCAAGAGTCCCTTGGACTGCAAAGAGATCCAACCAGTCCATCCTAAAGGAGATCAGTCCTGGGTGTTCATTGGAACGACTGATGCTGAAGCTGAAACTCCAATACTTTGGCCACCTCATGCGAAGAGTTGACTCATTGGAAAAGACCCTGAAGCTGGGAGGGATTGGGGTAGGAGGAGAAGGGGACAACAGAGGATGAGATGGCTGGATGGCATCACCGACTCGAAGGACATGAGTTTGAGTAAACTCCGGGAGTTGGTGATGGACAGGGAGGCCTGGCGTGCTCCGATTCATGGGGTCACAAAGAGTTGGACACGACTGAGTGACTGAACTGAACTGAACTGAATGGGACCGAATGGCATGATCTTTGTTTTCTAAATGTTTAGTTTTAGCATTCAGCTTTTTCATTCCCTTTTTCACTTTCATCAAAAAGTCTATTTGCTTTCTACCATAAGAAAGTATAAGGTGTCATCTGCATACCTGAGGTTATTGATATTTCTCCCAGCAATCTTGATTCGAGCTTGTGCTTCCTCCAGCCCAGCCTTTCCCATGATGTACTCTGCACATAATTTAAATAAGCAGACTGACAATATACAGCCTTTACGTACTCCTTTCTCAATTTGGAATTAATCAATGTTTTCTATTTTTTCACTTTCGATTTAGCTGTTGCTTCTTGACCTGCATACAGGTTTCTCAGGAGGCAAGTAAGGTGGTCTGGTATCCCCATCTCTTTAAGAATTTTCCGTAGTTTGTTGTGATCCACACAGTGAAAGGCTTTAGTGTAGTCAATGAAGCAGACGTAGGTGTTTTGTTTTGTTTTGTTTTCTGGAATTCTCTTGCTTTTTCTATGATCCAATGGATGTTGGCAATTTGATGTCTGGTTCTTCTGCCTTTACTATATCCAGCTTGAACATCTGGAAGTTCTCAGTTCACATACTGTTGAAGTCTAGCTTGGAGAGTTTTGAGCATTACTTTGCTAGTATGTGAGATGAGTACAATTGTGTGGTAGTTTGAACATTCTTTGGAATGCCTTTGTTTGGAAATGGAATGAAAACTGATCATTTTCAGTTCTGTGGCCACTGCTGAGTTTTTCAAATTTGCTGGCATATTGTGCACAGCACTTTCACAGCATCATCTTTTAGGATTTGAAATAGCTCAGTGGAATTCTATCACTTCCACTAGCTTTGCTCATAGTGATGCTTCCTAAAGCCCATTTGACTTTGCACTTCAGGATGTCTGGCTCTAGGTGAGTGATCATACTATCATGATTATCTGGGTCATGGAGATCTTTTTGAATAGTTCTTCTGTGTATTCTTGCCACTTCTTCTAAGTATCTTCTGCTTCTGTTAGGTCCATACCATTCCTGTCCTTTATTGTGCCCATTTTGCATGAAATGTTCCCTTGGTAGCTCCAGTTTTCTTGAAGAGATCTGTAGTCTTTCCCATTCTATTGTTTTCCTCTACATCTCTGCACTGATCACTGAGGAAGGCTTTCTTATCTCTCCTTGCTATTATTTGGAACTCTGCATTCAGATGGTTGTATCTTTCTTTTTCTCCATTGCCTTTTGCTTCTCTTCTTTTCTCAGATATTTGTGGGGCCTCCTCAGACAACCATTTTGCCATTTTTCATTTTTTCTTCTTAGGGATGATTTTGATGACCATCTCCTGTGCAATGTCATGAACCTCCGTCCATAGTTCTTTAGGCTCTCTGTCTACCAGATCTAATCCCTTGAATCTATTTCTCACTTCCACTGTATCATTGCTAGGGATTTGATTTAGGTCATACCTGAATGGTCTTGTGGTTTTCCCTACTTTCTTCAATTTAAGTCTGAATTTTGCAATAAGGAGATCATGATCTGAGCCACAGACAGCTCCAGGTCCTGTTTTGCTGACTGTATAGAGCTTCTCCATCTTCAGCTGCAAAGAATATAATCAATCTGATTTTGATATTGCCCGTCTGGTGATGTCCATGTGTAGAGTCATAGTTTGTGTTGTTGGAAGAGGGTGTTTGTTATGAACAGTGCATTCTCTTGGCAAAATTCTGTTAGCCTTTGCCCTGCTTCATTTTGTACTCCAAGGCCAAACTTGTCTATTACTCCATGTATCTCTTGACTTCATACTTTAGCATTCCAGTCCCCTATGATTAAAAGGACATCTTTTTTGGATGTTAGTTCTAGAAGATCTTGTAGGGTTTCATAGAACCGTTCAACTTCAGCTTCTTCTGCATTAGTGGTTGGGGGATAGACTTGGATTACTATGATATTGAATGGTTTGCCTTGGAAACATACAGAGATCATTCTGTCATGTTTGACATTGTACCCAAGTACTGCATTTTGGACTCTTTTATTGACTATGAGGGCCACTCAATTTCTTCTAAGGAATTCTTGCCTACAGTAGTAGATATAATGGTCATCTGAATTAAATTTGCCAATTTCAGTCCAGTTTAGTTCACTGATTCCTAAAATGATGATGTTCACTCTTATCATCTCCAGTTCGACCACTTCCAATTTACCTTGATTCATGGGCCTAACATTCCAGGTTCCTATGCAATATTGTTCTTACAGCATTGGACTTTACTTCCATCACCAGGCACATCCACAACTGGGTGTTGTTTTTGCTTTGGCTCAGCCTCTTCATTCTTTCTGGTGTTATTTCTTCACTCTTCTCCAGTAGCATATTGGGCACCTACCAACCTGGGGAGTTCATCTTTCAGTGTCCTATATTTTTGCCTTTTCATGTTGTCATGGGGTTCTCAAAGCAAGAATACTGAAGTGGTTTGCCATTCCCTTCTCCAGGGAAGGGGAGTGACATATATTAAATAAATACATAAGTAATATATAAATTTATTGATTAAAATTCTATGAAGAAAATGCATCAAGGGAAGGATATAAGTAGGACAGGAAGCGGGGGAGATGTAGAAATTTTAAAAGGTATAGACAGAAAGTCATAGTAAGAAAATAACAACTGAACACAAATATGAAGGAGAAACAACACTGGAGAATATAGATATCATTGTAAAAATTAGAACCAGCAGAGGAAACTGCAAATCCAAAGGCCCTAAAGTAGGATCTTTCCAAATATGGTTTACAAAGTGTTTCAAGAATGAGAGAGGGAGAGAGAGAGAGAAGCTGTGTTAGATGTTTGCAGTAGTTTAACTCTGAAGCACAAAGTCATTCTTGATTTCAACAAAAAGCAGCTCAGTAGAATAATGGAAGAGACAGCCTGGTTGGAGTCAGGACAAAAAATAAGAGGAGAAAATTAATTGGAGATACAGGATATAGAAAATTCTTTTGAAGAGTGTTGCTCTAAGGGGAAGCAGAGAAATGTGATAGTGGCTGGAGGGGCATGGGATCCAGAGAGGGATTTATTTAAAGATAGAACCACAGCAATATGTGTGCACCCTGATAGAAATGATGCGGCAGAGTCGAATTGATGAGGAGGAGACAATTGCTGAAGCAATGTCCCTGAAGAAGTGAGAGGGGCTGTGAAGTTATAAAGAAGTGGAACTTTTGGCAGTAGACACAGAAGCAAATCAACTGTAACCACAGGAAAGAAAGGCAAGGTGTCTAGGCTCACATAGTCCTGAGTATGTGGTAGGAGCTTGAGGAAGTACTTCATGATTGATCCACTTGAATGAAAGAAGAAGCAAGTTACCAGTTGAGAAGTTGGAGGAGGAGATTTTGGAAGTTTGATGATATAAGAGAAGGTATGAAACAGTTATTTTAAAAATGAAAGGGCTAGAAATACTATAGAATTGTTAGGAAGCACTGGGCCCCTGTCAGTGTTGTTGGTCACACATTTTAAATGAAATTTTTTTTCAGTTCTGTGCAGTTGAACAGGGGTTGGTAGGGGAAATAAAGTGTCTCCTTTCTTTCCTAAAATCTAAGATGAGAGAGAGAAGGAAAGACAGTGTAAACAGTAAAGCAAAAATTATAGAATATGTACCAAGTGCTGGGCTTTCCTGGCAGCTCAGCTGGTAAAGAATCCACCTACAATGCAGGAGACCCTGGTTTGATTCCTGGGTCAGAAAAGGGATAGACTACCCACTCTGGTATTTCTGGGCTTCCCTTGTGGCTCAGCTGGTAAAGAATCCACCTGCAGTGTGGGAGACCTGGGTTCAGTCCCTGGGTTAGGAAGGTCCCCTGGAGGAGGGCCTGGAAACCCACTCCAGTATTCTTGTCTGGAGAATCCCTGTGGACAGAGAAGCCTGGTGTGCTACAGTCCTTGTGGTTGCAAAGAGCTGGACGTGACTAAGTGACTAAGCACATCACAGCACTAATCAAATTACTTCAATCAAATTACTTCAGATAGAGGGACAGCTCAGAGTTGAGACAAGAACTCTGGCTGTATTGGTCTTTATCTTTCTGGCTTACTTCACTCTGTATAATGAATCCAGTTTCATTCATCTCATATACAGTATACTAATGCATATATATGGAAATTAGAAAGATGGTAACGATAACCCTATATGCAAAACAGAAAAAGAGACACAGAAATACAGAACAGACTTTTGGACTCTGTGGGAGAAGGCGCGGGTGGGATGTTTCGAGAGAACAGCATCGAAACATGTATATTATCTAGGGTGAAACAGATCACCAGCCCAGGCTGGATGCATGAGACAAGTGCTCGGGCCTGGTGCACTGGGAAGACCCAGAGGAATCGGGTGGAGAGGGAGATGGGAGGGGGGATCGGGATGGGGAATACATGTAAATCCATGGCCGACTCATGTCAAGGTATGACAAAAACCACTACAATATTGTAAAGTAATTAGCCTCCAACTAATGAAAATAAATGAAAAAACAAACAAACAAACAAAAAAAACTCTGGCTGACTTGGGTGATGGATTAGGGAAGATTATGCATAGCAAGAAATGCTTAAAACATGATAAATAACTAGGGGTGATGAATATATATGCCTGAAAATACTGTTTGATTCATCATCTCATGATTTTTTATCATTTTCATCAAAATCAAGGTAAGAAGTGGATTCTCTAGTAGTCTGGAAATAGTAAGAATAATGCCATCCATACACATATATTGGGTTGGCCAAAAAGTTAGTTGTCATAATATCATAGTGAAATATTATTATATCATATACTATAATGTACATGGGCTTCCCAGGTGGTGCTAGTGGTGAAGAACGAACATGCCAATACAGGAGACATAAAGGGATGTGGGTTTGATCCCTGGGTTGGGAAGATCACTGGAGGAAGGCATGGGATTGCTTGGAGAATCCCTTGGACAGAGGAGCCTGGCAGGCTTCAGTCCATAGAGTCAGAGTCAAAGATGACGGAAGCAGTTTTGCACACATGCATGATATACATGGTATACAACATGATTTATAATTGCATTATTATTACTGCTCATATTTTATCAATTATTACTTAGCACTGTCATGAAAGAAACTAAAAGTCGCTCAGTCGTGTCCGACTCTTTGCAACCCGACGGACTGCCAGAATACTGGAGTGGGTAGCCTTTCCCTTCTCCAGATCTTCCCAACCCAAGGATCAAACCCAGGTCTCCTGCATTGCAGGCGTATTCTTGGCCAGCTGAGCCACAAGGGAAGCCCAAGAATACTGGGGTGGGTAGCCCCGGTACAATACAGGAATTGAACCGGGGTCTCCTGCATTGCAGACAGATCCTCTACCAACTGAGCTATTAGTTTTCATTAATGACCAACTCTCATTCTCACAAACAAATTGGCACAGAAGCTATTGTTGTTCTTTCCATTTTACAAATAAAATCAAGGCACAGGCTATTAAGGTACTTGTCCATGATCACTGAACCAGTACTTAGTAGAAACAGGATTCAGACTCAGATGTATCTGATACCTGTGTTTTCTCAGATAATCAAAAACAGTACCACACAGCATGGTGTTAGAAACTGTTGCACCAGGCAGAATTTGGAGCAAAGGCTTTCATCAGTACCTTTGAATACGGTACCCAGCGACATGATAATATCTGAATCGCAGCTTTCCCTTAAAGTTCTATACAAATAGAATGCCATTTTGTATCTCTTGCCTGAATCTGCTTCTCTGAAGTTGAGATTCAAATGTTGAACTACTGTGAATGTGTGACCCTGTATCTGAAAATCAGAGATTCAGAAGAACCAACAAAATCCATGGCAGAGACCTATAGTGCTTACTAGTTAGATAGTCTTTATGACTTCAGAAGATAGCTCTGCTTGCCCTTCAGGGCACAGATTTTAATTGGGTCACAGGAAGGGAAGGGATGGCCCAGTCTCCACAGCTTCTATCCTGTCAGAGAGAGCTTAGGATCATACAACTTATTTTTTCCTTACACAACAAGGTCAATGATGGAGTTCTCTCTCAAAGTGATTCGCACCAATACCGAATTAGGGGTCAGAGAAGATGAAATAAACAAATGGTGTGCTTGCTGCTTATTTGGGTCCCTCTGTCATAACAGATAGACTTAGGGTCACAGGGTTTGGGGTAATGATAAAAAGGGAGATGACAGCCACCCCTTATAGCCTGTCGTGGGACAAGTAAGCTGTTTGCAGTGTGAGAATGAAATTTCCAGTTGTCTTGAGATCTGTTGAGATGTACCTCTGGCAGATTATGAAACTGACCCTTGTAGTTATTAACAACTTGTCAATGTACCAGAGAAAGCTGTGTGGAAGCAAGGCGTAGTTATTGTGCCAAAATTAGGGAGGTACCCAGAAAGTTAGCGGGGTATTTGGGAAAGTCCACATTCAGTTTTCTTAAAAGATCCGAGAGGAAGAATCAATTTGGGTCACTAAAATGTGATATAAATGTAGCTATCTTTGATGAATTCTAGGAAAAAAAAAAAATCAGGGTTTTTTTTTTTTTTTTATCTTAAACAAGTACACATCTCTCTCCTCTTGATTTGTTAATTTGTTAATTCAGAGTAACTGAGGGAAATTTTCAATTCAAGGCTGGTTTTGTCTCTCAGCACACATTAAAAAAAAATGACTTTTTCCCTATCTGCATAGTGCTGTTTTTGAGAAATAATGATTGATTCTAATAGCAGATAAAGTAATCAGATGCACACATTTCTGGGATTAAAATGACCTAAGTCAAAATGCACACAGATATGTGACTCATGCATAATTGTAAATTGTGATTTTGGCAAATTTATAAAAAGTGGCTGCAACATTTATGATCTCACCTGCTTTTCCAGACCCTTGTAATTACTTCATCAAAAGACAGTTTATATTTTCATTCTCCTTGAAAAGAGGCAGGGCTTTATGGCTGCTTCAGTACAGAGATTGCTATGTGATTTGAGATTAAATCCAAAAAAGATGATATATCTTCTCTTTGGGTATGGGACATGGGAGCCTGCAATGCAAGAAATCTAGCTTCCCTGAATCAGCCTGGAGAGAGATCACTGATGGAGATGATAGAACTACAGCTAGAGAGCGTTACAAACGGAGACGGAGACGGAGGTGGAAGTGCATGGAGGTGGAGATGGATGAAAGAAAGCAGAGGTGGAGAGAAGCCCAGAGAATCCTAACTGTTCCATGCCACCCTGTTGTTTGAGTTATCCCAGATTTCAGATGGACAGACATGTGACTTTTCAGATGATTTCAACTCGTCTGTGAGCTACCTCAACTGATACTGAGGGGAACAGAATAAGCCTTTCTTGAAAAGCAGCTTCATGAGCAAAATACATGCATTTGTTTAGACATTAATTTTTGTGGAGTCTGGTTACACTGCACTGTATAAACAAGCATGGTAGTAAACATCTTTCTCTTTTATTAATATAAATAAGGGGAACTCTAGGCATCTAGAGATGATGACTCGATAATACTGAAGGTAAGTGGGTAGGGTACTAGGGGCTTTGTAAAGCACTGACTTTCCCAGCAGTTCAGTTATCACCGTTAAGGAAGAAGGACAGGACATCAGGAAGTCTGCTGTCTCCTAGGTCCATGCTCTTTGCTTGCGAACATCATGGAATTCTATTAGCTGAAAGAGTCATTTCTAAATAAACAGAATGAATCTTACTTACCATCTTATGAACCCAATGCATTTCACATCTCTGAGCCAGCTTAGCAGTAGTGCTTCTAAACTGAAATTAAATAATGTTTGAGAATTAGAATCATGGCTACTATATCCATGTTTTTTGAGTAGTTGAAATGAGGAAGTGGAGAACAAGATTCCCTAGCCTGTGTAATAATGAGGAGCCTGGAAAGAAAACTTCACTGTGGGTTTGTGAGCAAAAATGGTGTCTTCTTTATATTTTTGTTCCTGAAACTAGAGTTCAGTACACCCAGAATTCTAGTCTCATCTGTGGACACATCTTTTGTTTATAATAAACTGAAAAACACATTTTTGTTTATAATAAACTGAAAAACCAAGTCAACCTGGTTTGAAAAATGAATGACTCTCATAATTGAAAACTCTAGAGGGTGATCTGACTATAAATGTAAATTAATCCAATAGCTCAAGTGCTATGAGCAGACCTGATTTCCCCCTTTCTCTTTACATTTCTGAGCTTCAGTCTGTGGCTTTGCTTTATTTTATGCAGACTTTTCCTCTTGCTGTCCCAAGTTAGCTGCCAGAGAATCCTAAATCTGCATGATTCCTAATCAATCTTCTCTCCAAGGTATGGAACACAAGTTCTTGTTATTGTTAGATCGAGAGGTGATATGCATTTTTTTTTTAACATTTATTTATTTATTTTTTTTATTATTTTTTTTTTTTCCAGTGGGTTTTGTTATACATTGATATGAATCAGCCATGGATTTACATGTATTCCCAATCCCGATCCCCCCTCCCACCTCCCTCTCCACCCGATTCCTCTGGGTCTTCCCAGTGCACCAGGCCGGAGCACTTGTCTCATGCATCCCACCTGGGCTGGTAATCTGTTTCACCATAGATAGTATACATGCTGTTCTTTTGAAATATCCCACCCTCACATTCTCCCACAGAGTTCAAAAGTCTGTTCTGTATTTCTGTGTCTCTTTTTCTGTTTTGCATATAGGGTTATCGTTATCACCTTTCTAAATTCCATATATATGTGTTAGTATGCTGTAATGTTCTTTATCTTTCTGGCTTACTTCACTCTGTATAATGGGCTCCAGCTTCATCCATCTCATTAGAACTGGTTCAAATGAATTCTTTTTAATGGCTGAGTAATATTCCATGGTGTATATGTACCACAGCTTCCTTATCCATTCATCTGCTGATGGGCATCTAGGTTGCTTCCATGTCCTGGCTATTATAAACAGTGCTGCGATGAACATTGGGGTGCATGTGTCGGTGATATGCATTTTATTAAACTATCTCTGAAGACAGAGTAGCGGGTTCTTTTAGCTCAGGCCCCAGTCTTGGATACAAAGTGCAGAAAATTTTCCCGGCAGCAAAGTCTGAACTGAGGTGGGTTCTATATTCCTCATTAAATAGGAGAGTTGGATTCTGAGTAGCCAAACCTAGAAATATCTACCTGCAAAAGCATTTTAAGGACAAATATATTCTAATATCTATTGGTGGTGTTGGTTTAGTTGCTAAGTCGTGTTTGACTCCTTTGCAACCCCATGGACTATATCCTGCCAGGCTCCTCTGTCCATGGGATTTCCCAGGTAAGAATACCAGAGTGGATTGCCATTTGCTTCTCCAGGAGATCTTCCCAACCCAGGGATCGAACCTGTGTTTCTTGCTTGACAGGCAAATTCTTTTCTACTGAGCCACCTAGGAAACCTCTAATATCTATTAGGAACAACAATATTAACATATCTAGAAAAACTAGCACTTTCTAATAAGTTAACCTTGCACTTTTATGAAGTACTTCAATTATTTTTTTTGACCAGTGCAATGCAATGCTAATTATTTATGGAGGTTTTCCACTACATAACAGTTTTTGGATTTTTATAGGCTTTAGAAAGATAAAGGATAACTTTGAGTCACCTGGAATATTCCATGTTCTCTGTTATAAAATCTTTGGATGAAGTAAAGCAATAACTTGGGGAGGCTTGAGAATCAACTGGCTTATGATTTATCCAACTGGAAACTAGACTAGTTCAACTAGGTAACAAGAATAATAATAATACATGCTTGAGGAACATAATACACAGTGGAAGAATAAAGGAAACCTTTCCCTCCATTTCTATGAACTTCAGAAAATGCTTATTAGGCAAGTGAATGATGTGTTACTTTGACTTGTATCATTAGATACATGAAGAACAAGGGTAGTTATGAAACTACTTCAATCAGACAGTGCACGTCCCAGGGAAGAGAGAAACTTAAAAAATATCTGGGTCACTGGAAAAGTCAAATTTCTTAGAAGCATGTTTTTAAATCAGAGCTTTAGAAATATTTGTATTCTAATGAAATATTTCTTATTCTACTGAATATGTTTGCATTTTAATTCCAGGTAAGGATGAGTTCAGTATGTAGACATGTTCATCAAATTTATAAGCTAATGGAACCTATGAAAAGGTTAGTATTTTAGTAAAGTTAGTCAAAGGACTGTGGGAAGGGGAAATAGAAGGAAACACATAATAAAGTTAGTTTTTGATAAATTATCTGATTTTTTAAAGTAGCAGCAGTGTGTATATGTATATACACACACATATATATATATACACACACATATATATGTGCTAGCTTCCCTGGTGGCTCAGATGGTAAAGCGTCTGCCTGCAATGCAGGAGACCGGATTCAATCCCTGGGTTGGGAAGATCCCCAGGAGAAGGAAATGGCAACCCACTCCAGTATTCTTGCTTGGAAACTCCCATGAGTGGAGGAGCCTGGTGGGCTGCAGCCCATGGTGTCATAAAGAGTCGGACATGACTGAGTGACTTGACTTCACTTCATGTATACATGTATAAAACAACCTTTGAGGTCAATGTAATTACTTCTAAAGGATGTATTTAGAGATAAGGGAGACTTTCCTTTGAATTTAGTGATGAAAGGGTTTTATGTTTAGCATCATAAAGACACACCTGATAAAGGCAGCATTTTTTATCAGGGTAGCAGTTTATTTTTGATTGAGGTGCAGTTTGGACTGTGGGTTTTTAGCCCCGGTCCTCCCATCCTCCAACAGAACAGTGGCATGACTTTCAAAGACATTGTTCTAACCTTTCTATGCCTCCATTCCCTCATGTGTGAAGTTAGGATAATAATATCCATCTTTGGAGATTATTGAAGAAGTACATTTGTTATTTAGTGCCGTGTGTTTTCAACAGGGCCTGCCATATAGTACATATCAGTATTTAACTAGTAGTTTAACTAGTACTTATCTAGTAGTTTGGTTGGTTATAGGATTTGATGTTGCAAACCATCTTCCTCTTCCTGCAGAAAAGACAGTGATATGTTTGTAACCGTAGATTTTTGTATTTTACTGAATTTCAATGTCATTATAATCCTGAATCCTTTTCACGTCCATTGCCTTTTGTTTCTCAAAGTGTTTGAAGATTTTTCTCTTTTTCCTCCAGTATTTTGAAATTCACAGAGATGTTCCTTGGTGTGAGCCTTCCTTCAACCACTGTGATGGACACTGAGTGTCTGTTATATCTCAAAATTAATTTGCTATAGTTTTGAGAAATTGAATTATTAGTTTGATGAGTTTATTTTTGCATGTTTATTCTTGGCACTTTATATAACTCCTATTATTTGGATATTAACCTTCTAAAAATGATTCTTAAAATTCTCATTTTATCTCTCTTATTTTCTGTATTTTTTCTATTTACTATTTTGAAGTGTTTACTAAACTTATAGTATGTATAGTACTAAAGTGCTAAAGAAATAGTAGCTTTCTCTAATTCCTTTGTCTCATTTTTCTTCTCTTTCTCTTTTCCTTCCAGATGCTTTTTCTTTTTCTTCTTTTTCATGATTACCACTTTTCAAGTGATGTGTCTAATTTTAATTAAATGCTCTGCTTTCAGTAGCCTGCCTCTGCATCTAGAACATGTCCATTTTTGTTCAGTCAGGGGAATATTAAACAATTTAGAAATGAACCAGAAATTTTTTAACTAGCATTTATTAAACACTCATTGTATGGACAAAGAATCTGTTAAATTGGAAGCACTGATACTGTCACAATAAACTTAAAAGATAACTTTAGTCTTATGCAGTTTTGCAAATAAGGACATAAAGTTTCAGGGAGATTGCAAAATTTAATAAACGTTAAAGATAGGGTTTGAACCATGACCTTATGGCTTCTAAATTCCATGCCTTAATTTCTGCACAGTGCTGCTATGACATAGACGTAAATTCCCCAAATCACTGACCGTACTGTAGAGGGAAGCCTGACTCGTCATGGTATCTTAGACATACAGTGCTAATACCAGGTAGGAGGTATGGGCAATGCACACATTTCAAGCAGCTGCTGTGTGCATGTCCCATAGCAAAGGCGGTCCCCTGATGTGTGCAGTCGGCCTAACTTCTGAGCCATTGTGATTTCTCTGACTTTACTAGCATGGATCTGACGATGGGATGTAGCAAGATGACTTCTCCCAGCTGGAATTCTCACTAGGGAAGGATGAAAAAAGATGCAAGCTTGTTGTTTGACTTGGGTACAGGGATTTTTCATTTCAGTAAACACAGAGGAAAATGAATGTGATGGTAAAAAAGCCTGGTGGATGTATAGTCTGTATTAATCCTCCCTGTGGCTAATGATATATTTGAAATGCATTTTCCTCCATATGGGGGCGTGACATTGTAATGCAAATTCTCCGTTTTGACTTCCCGGTGACTTTCTATCAAATGAAATTATATTTATGTGTGTGATTAATGCAACCATGCTATGAATTAGAACTGTGGGGAATTTTCATTCATTTTTCTATCCATCATTCCTTTTACTCCATAACTTTTAGGCTGCGTGAAATGATACTGCATATATTCAACTGTTTATGACCTCAGGAATGATCATTTCCTATGGTTCAAAATAAAACATGTTAAATTCTGATTAAAAGTAACTGTGAGAGATTAAACATTTATTGGACATAACCATAAACGATATGAACTGGAAGAATATATGTCTTTTCATATAGACAACAAGTTTTTACTGAACACCTATCATGCTGTGAACTCTTGAGATAAACTGCAACACAACAGATGCAATTCATACTGACTTGGAAGTTCAAATCTTTCAGAAAAATCAAAAGGTACTTAATCCATTGTCATAAGAAAGAGGATATTACCCTAAGTTGGTATTGGAGTTCAAAGGACAATAACATGTCTTTCTAAAGGAATTCAGAAGAGTTTGAAGAAGATGATGGTAATGAGCTTGTCCTTGACTACTGGGTAGGATTTAGTGAGTAAGGGAGCGCCTATTAGAGGAGACTATAAATGCACCTTGGTGATGTTCAGTTTCTATGGGACCCAGTTGAGAGTCTGGCAAGGAGATTGTTTCCAATTGCTCAGGGAGGCAACATATAAACAATTAATTTTAATACAAAGCAGAATATGTGAGTCAATTGTAGGTATATACACATTTGGTTTTCTTTATGCAAAAGGAGAAATTCATTGTGACTGAAGAAATCAACAAGAGCTTCCCGGTCAAGACTTCATCTCACTTGCCTCGAAGAAGAATATAATTTACAAGGGTGGACAATGGAGGAAAAGATATCTTAGCTGAAAGAAATCCAGTTAGGGAGGTGTAGAAGGAAAGAATTTCATGGCATATTTAAGAGACAAGACCACTGTATAAGGAGCCTGGCGCTCATCCATGATGAAGGTGATTCACAAACCTTGACTAAACAAAGGAGAGGTTTGCTAGTCGTGTGGGGCAATTTGTACTATATTGCATGGGGCCTCATTGAAAATATCTGGAAAAAGCCTAATTTTTCCTGAAAGAATTAAACTGTGGAACTTGAGGGAGATATACTAGGCAGATCATCATTTTCTTCTATTAAAAATATAATGGCATTCAATATAATATAGCAGAAAGAAAAGTGAACTTGGAGTTAGAACCTATGGGCAAATTGATGATGTTTCTAGAGCTTAACTCCCTCAAACCCCCCAAAAGGAGCTGACTCCTGATTCTGCCTACTTCACAAGTTTGTTGTGAAGAATACATGCAAGATGGAAATAATGATCTCTCTTAGACAAATGTGACAGTCTGATTGAGAGGTGGCATTTTAAAGGAGCAAATTTAGGCAAAGATGGATGTACTAGAGTAATGCTTCTTAGTAATGACCTAGTCACCACCCAGGTCCACAGACTATGTATAGGCATTAGTTCAGATCAGTTCAGTCACTCAGTTGTGTCCGACTCTTTGCAACCTCAAGGACTGCATCACCCCAGGCCTCCCTGTCCAATACCAACTCATGGAGCTTACTCAAACTCATGTCCATCGAATCGGTGATGCCATCCAACCATCTCATCCTCTGTCATCCCCTTCTCCTCCCCGCTTCAATCTTTCCCAGCAACAGGGTCTTTTCAAATGAGTCAGCTCTTCTCATCAGGTGGCCAAAGTGTTGGAGTTTCAACTTCAGCATCAGTCCTTCCAATGAACACTCAGGACTGATCAAGGGCATATCATCTATGGCCATAAGTGAATCTCTCTCAAACCATAATTGTTCTCATGGTTGAACGTTATCATCCAAAATTCCCCAAATGTCCTCTATGTCCACTGACAGAGGAATGGATAAGGAAGAAGTGATACATGTGTACAATGAAATGTTACTGAGCCATTAAAAAGAATGAAATAATGTCATCTGCAGCAACATGGATGTACCTAGAGATTGTCACACTGAATGAAGTAAGTCAGACAGAGAAAGAGAAGCACCATGTGACATCCCTTATATGTAGAATCTAAAAAGAAATGATACAAATGCACTTATTTGTAAAGCGGAAGCAGATTCACTGACTTAGAGAACAGGTCTGTGGTTACAAGTGAAGGACAGGGAGAAAGGGTAGTTAGGGATTCGGGATGGACATGTACACACTTCTATATTTAAAATGGACAACTAGCAAGGGCTTACTGTATAGCCCAGGGAACTCTGCTCAGTGTTATGAGGCAGCCTGGTTGGGGGAGTTTGGGGTAGAATAGGATACATGTATATGTAGGAGTGAATCACTCTGTTGAGCACCTGAAACACTGCAACATTTTAAATCAGCTGTACTCCAATATAAAATTGAAAAGTTAAGAAAAGAAAGAGATGCACCCTGAGTTATCATGTCAACCCTTTCTGTGGGGAAAAAAAAAATATCCCAAGAGGAAGAGACCACAGGCAGGACAACAATAGTCATACATTTTCCCAAGAGATTTTTCTTAGTTGTTTATGTGGACTTTGCCAATAGTTTCTTAGTGTTTGTACCCTGTGGGGCAAGGTAAAGACACTCTTGCAGTCGGTGGGCAAAGAGAGATAAACAGGGCCTAGAATACGTCACTGTGATTAATTGGAAAATCACTCAACTAAGAATCTGGAGGATTTGATACTTAGTCCAATTCTCTGCACTTAGACTTTGTTCTTTGTCCTCTTCCACTCTTAAGCTATTGGTTTTGGAATACTTTCTTATACCATCCTTTAAGGAAGTTTACCTTAAAATTTTAATTTCACTGGGCTTCTCATCATTGTATAAAGAGGAAATCTGAGACTCAGAGGGGTTAAGTGTTTTGCTCAGACATTAGAGAAGTAAATGGCTTTATTAGGATTCAAATCTAGATCAATGTGACTAGAAGATGAGTTATCTTTTGTCTTTCTTGTGTGACTGCTTATATTTAATCCACATCTGTAATAAAAAAATAATGCCATGAAATGCAAAACTAAATGTTACAAAACAGTTTGTGATAAGAGAAAATAATTAGAAATGTACATAATTTAAAATCCCCATTAATAGAAGATTGAGGAAATGAATTATAGTGATTTTATAAAGTGAAATATTACACGGTCCTTAAAAATTCTGAAATGACATGTGTATTGATAGGCAAAGACTCTATGATTCTTTGCTAACTATAACCAAAGCAGAGGAGTGTGAACAATGTGATTTTATTTTACAAAGATGATATAATACTGTATTTGTTTATAAGTATGTAGATTTCTGGAAGGATGTAAAAAGAAACTGCTAATAATATAAACTACTATGGATGGAGAAAGTGAGAATTTTACTTTTATTGTGTGTCTGTTGTCTTATTGAATTTTATGCATTCCTGATATTACTTATATTTTTAAGGATTAAAATCAGATAACTAAATGTGAAAAATAGTGTGAAGGACACTCATAGCTTCCAAATTTCATGTTTGAAATCAGAAAGCTAACTTGCATTGAACAAAGCCAATAGACTATTTCTCAACAGTGTTCACCTGCAGCTAAAATTCGGGACAATTGTGTGCATATAAAAAATACATGTGCAGGCAATGTTACTTTCAGAGTGACAGCTGGAAGGGGGAAACTGGTCAAAGGCTGATTCACAGCATATGGCCTCACAGGTTTCTTGATTCCCCCACACATAACATTCTTGGCAAGGTCAAGGGCAGGCAAGAAAGGGATTCAATAGACTTTTGCAGGTGACGTACATTAGATGTGTCTTGCAAGTCAGCATCCTATACATGCAGACCTAAGCTCCAGCCCTTTTGTTTAAAGGACAAAGATTTTTTTCTTTTCTTTTTAAAAGTAGGGAACATGAAATCCACATGGGTGGCACTGATATGTTGACAGTACAGGTAGTAAACCCAATAGAATTTCACTGTTCAGTCTTAAGTTGAAATTTTTGGAAAAAGATGTTGTAATTAATACTGTTAGTATTTCTAAGTCTAAGCTTTGCCCTTACACACTTTAAGGAGTTTAGCTAAATAGCAAGGATAATATTCTAATTTGTTATTTGTCATTTAGATGGAGTGTAGTGTTGTATAATACTTTGTCTTCAGCCAGTATACAGTGTCTCTGTTCCCCCAGGAAGCTTATCATCATCTAAACACATTTGTCTTTTTGGTCAAGCTAAATGGTAATCCAGCTCCAAAATTTTATTTACAGATAAGGTTAATATTAGCTAAAGGATCAAGAGAAAGTCTTCATGTCCTAGAAAATACAAAATAGCCTCTTAGAGTAGTATAAGGTAATTTTTCACCCTTTTTATTCCCTCTCTACTCATCTTTTATAGGTGGTTCCTGGAAAATTGGAAATAGAGTTTCATTCTGCATCAAGTTTATCATTTTAGTTTTTGTAATAAGATATTCTCTTTTTGTTCTTTTCTAACCTACTAACTACAGATAATCTTTAAGACTGAGATGCGCTGTATGTATCTCTTTTCTTTGATGATTTAAGTTATGGCCCCAAATCCCCATGATTTTCAAATCAACATTTCCAACTAGATTTACCATAGAGACTTTCCAAGACATTACCTTAATTTGCAATAGAATATCATCTCTCAGATGTCTCAGAGTAATCTGAACCAGAACTTTTTCAAAGTCAAACTCATTTTGGTTCGTTGCTTACCTCCACCCACCTCACTCTGTCCATTTCTGTTTCCACATCCCAAATAGAGATACTGCTATCTTTCTTGGTTCAAACACTTGGAGTTATATTATATGGAAAAGGTCACTAGACCTTTTTCATCATTTTTTTGGTTTTCTTCCAGACTGGCTAATGCTGTCCCTTCTTAAGAATTTGACCTTCTGTGGTTGTTACCATTGTTGGAATGATCATTTATTAAAATATAACCTAGAATCACTATGTCCAAATGATTCTCCACTGTCTACCCACTGATGTACCTTGTTCAGAGATACTGTCCAAGCCCTATGATGTACAGTGTCTGTGGTGGCCCTTCAAAAGTTCTCTTTGTTCTTCCTCTGCTTTTCCAAACCTGGCTATCATATTTCATTCTCACAGCTCCCTTTTATATAGTAACTTCCATTAGTAAATAAAAACTGTTTATTTTTTACAACTTTTCTAAAAGCCCTAGGCTTTTGCACTAGTAAGTCCCATAGTTTGCTCAGCCCGAATCACTGATCCTATCAATCAAATATTTTTTTTTTCAATCAAATATTTTAATCTCTTTCAGCATGGCTAAGGTGATCCTTTCACCCTATTGTATTTTTTTTTTTTTTTTTTTTACTGATTCTACTAACTTTTATAGAATCAGTGACTACTGATGAAAAGGAACAATGTTTTACCCATGCATCTTACATTCTACTTTTCTTTTTTTTTCATTTATGTTTATTAGTTGGAGGCTAATTACTTTACAATATTGTAGTGGGTTACCCTATTGTATTAATTTTGCTTTTTTTTTTTTTTTTAATACTATACCCATTCATTATTTTAACATCCGATGTCCTTAGGTGAACATCTGCGAATTTAGGAAATTAGTTTGCATCATTCACATTGATATATAATTCAACAGAAAGCAGAGCCCTGCTATTTCAAACATCTGGTTCAGCTCTCTTCTTCACTCTCAGCCCCTTTGGTAATGAGACATTTATTCTTTGCTTGACTCTCCTTTGTCACAAGGTTTTTGCTCTCAACCCCTGACCAAACTCCTACCCAGGGCCTGGATAGTGACTGGAGAAATTTACACATTTGCTATAAAATAGATCCTCAAAGCCTGGGTATCATACCAAAGTACCCTTATTGTATAGTTCCATAAATAGTTGAAGAAAAACATCATTTTGGACACCTACATATTGTCATCTTATGATCATATTAAAATTTAAAGCTAACATATTGACATGTTATTATTTTATGATCATAGCAAAAGCAAAAAATATATTTTTCTTTCAACTGCCAGTTTTTCTTATATGTGTATATATATATAATTTATACCTATTTTACCTTTCAACCTTCTTCATAAATGGAAGTGGCACAATTCTTTCTTTATTTAAGTGCTCTCGGTCTAATTAGAAGATTTGAATCCTTTTCTCTAATGTATACATTACAGATTGAAGCTGGTTTTTCATAATCCAAGATGAAAGTTATTAGCTCTCTTTTGAAAACTTTTGGCAATCATATTACCTTTTCTTTTGAAAAAAATTAAGGGTATATTAAAATATGCTCCTGAAATAAATATTCTTGTTTCATAAGAGGACAGATTTGTTCATTTTTTTTCTCTATATTTTCAGAAACAACACTTCTTGAACTCCCAAGACATAAAAACAGGTGAGGGAAATTAACCAATTTGGCAGAATAACTTCATAATTTTTTAAAATGTGAAAGATTTAGACAAAGTACTTACTGTGGATGATTGGTGTAAATTGTTAGAGTTTATTACCAATACCACACAATGCTGTCATAGACCAAGGAATTTAGCTCTATTATCCAAAATTAGTCACATGCACTTTATCTCCTATGCCAGGATATTCATGCAAAAGTAACTCTAGAAGGAGTAGGGGGGAGATCTTTGAATAATTGTTATCTGGAAAAAGGGAAATGAAAGCATTCACAGTCTTTCACGTAACAAGCCCTGAGTGACAAAATCCAGCTCATATTGTGGTAATGTTCCAAACAAATCAAGACCTCTGATTAAATAACTTGAACCTTTAGCTTCCTAAAATTCTAGGGACTATCAGTTGATGCATTGTGGCACAGTTTTATTAGACTCATTGGAGCTATAATTAACCATCAGAGAGAAACAAAAAAATTTTAAAATCCATTATGATTAATTTTCACTGGATGTCTTGGAAACCTTACAGGAGGCATTAGGAGTCTGCCTATTTATAATTAACAGATCGCAAACACTAATGCATTTTCCCAACAGGGACTATTTAAATGGAGTGTTTTGTTGATGTGGGACTTAAATACATAGGCGTGAGTCCGGGAAAGCTGTGTTTTACAGAGATTTTAGGACAATGCAGTATGTTCTCCTGATGAGATGTTCTTGTCATTGCTCCTGTTTGAAGTGATCATAAGGGAAAATCCCCTTGGCTTCCTTTATGTTTATTGTGGCCACTTGAACTACATGCTCACCTTGGAGAGAAATATGCAACCAGTGCAGACACAACAGCTCTTTTGTTAAGTGTTGGAATCTAGTATCCAAATTATTTACATTTGGAATTTTATGATCACCTCACTGAATTAACTCAAGTGCTAATGATATATATGTATATGTATACTTATGTGTGTATATATATATATATATATTTAATTTTTATTGAAGTATAGTCTATTTAAAATGTCTTAGTTTCAGTTGTACATCAAAGTGAATCAGTAATACATATACATATATATATACTTTTTTAAAGATTATTTTCCCATATAGGTCATTACAGAGTAGGTCTTATAAAGTACTGAGTAGAATTTCCTGTGCTGTGGCTTCCTGGGTGGCAGTAGAGGTAAAGAATCCTCCTGCCAATGCAGGAGATATAACAGACACAGTTTTGATCCCTGGATCGGGAAAATCCCCTGGAGAAGGGCACAGTATACAGTAGGTCCTTATTAGTTATCTATTTTCTATATAGTAGTGTGTATTTGTCAATATCAGTATCCCAATTATTTCCTCCCCCCACCCCCTTGTAACCTTAAGTTTGTTTTCTATATTTGTAATTATATTTCTGATTTATAGATAAGGTCATTTGTACCCTTTTTTTGGATTCCACATATAATCAATATCATATGATGTCTGACTTACTTCACTCAATATGACAATCTCTAGGCCCACCTATGTTGCTGCAAATGACACTGTTTTGTTCTTTTTATGGCTGAGTAATATTCTATTGTATATTTGTACCATGTCTTCTTTGTTCATTCCTCTGTTGATGTCTATTGTGAATGATGCTGAAGTGAATATTGGGGTTCATGTGTCTTTTTGCATTATGGTTTTCTCTGGGTATATGCCCATGAGTGGGATTGCTGGATCATGTGCTAGCTCTATTTTTAGTTTTTTTAAGGAACCTCTACAATTCTTAGAGGAAAATATAGGCTGAACACTCTTTGATGTAAATTGCAGCAAGATCTTTTTTGATTCATCTCCTACAGTCATGAAAATAAAAATAAAAATAAACAAATGGGACCTACTTAAACTTAAAAACTTTTACATAGCAAAGGAAACCATAAATAAAATGAAAAGACAACCTTCATAATGGGAGAGAATATTTCCTAATATCCTATATTTGTCAAATACCTTTAGTTTCCAGACTACTTTCAGAATATTCTTTCTATGTAAAAATCTAGGATTATCATTCCCTTACATTATGGACTTCTTCAAGGACAGCCACTCATTTTTTTAAATCATGTGGTAAAAGCCATTGTAATCTAGCCATATCTTATACATGAGATCTCAATCCATTATATTTTCTAATGTTACCATCTTATAAATTAAGGTTTCAGGACCTCACTATATGCTTTCAAATCCTCCTGTCCTTGCTCTTCTCAATCTGAAAAGTTTCTACTTAATCTTTAAAACCTTTAAAACTTGAAGCACATATGTAACTCTTATTTGAATCTCTTTTGGTCCAACCTTTTCTATTGCCACTCCATGGTTAATAGTATATCCCATTTTAGTTCTAATATAGCATTTCATGTGTGCATCTATCATCACGCCTGTTAGTTTATGCTCTAACCCTTGAAGGAATTGAATTGTGTATCCCCAAAACCTAGAGAATATCTGTTGCATATACTTTATCACCTTGGGGGATATCTGACTCTGTAAGTGATCACTGAAAAGACTTCTTAATGTACTTATTAGCATACCTGTTTATATCACCTTGCACAAAACAATTGTGTTTGCTATGCTAATATTTAACATGGTCTCAACAAAGGATGTGGTTTTTCTGAGCTGAAACTTGAGTTGATAAGTGGCTGCTGAAGTCTGTAAGTAGATCTAAAGTATAGAGCAGTAAACTTATTTTAGAAATCTCATCGAGTATACCAATTAAAAAAAGAGAGGGAGACATGAAGGACATGAAGAAACTGTTAGAGTTGAATTATGACCTTGCATTTTTATTGTACTAAACCTGGAATGCATGTAAATTAGGAGAGGGAGAAGCCAAAAGTACTTTAGATATTGGTGTGTAATGGACCATGGACATTTTGGATGGAACAAACTAGGTATCAGTGATGAAAGACTAAACTAATTGCCAGATCATACCTTACCTGAAATAAACATTGTAGTTGTAACAACAGAATTTTAATTTTTTAAAAAAATTCCCTTCCTAGCCTGAATTATGTATAACTATAGATGTGGCAAGCCACTCCAGTACTCTTGCCTGGAGAACCCCATGGACGGAGGAGCCTGGTGGGCTGCAGTCCACGGGGTCGCTAAGAGTCGGACTGGACTGAGCGACTTCACTTTCACTTTTCACTTTCACGCTTTGGAGAAGGAAATGGCAACCCACTCCAGTGTTCTTGCCTGGAGAATCCCAGGGACGGGGCAGCCTGGTGGGCTGCCGTTTATGGGGTCGCACAGAGTTGGACACAACTGAAGCGACTTAGCAGCAGCAGCAGATAGATGTTAAATAATGAAAGAATGGTCTAAAATTTCAAACTTCATTCCTTTCTTTTTCTTAATCATGAACACCCTAACCCATAAACCTATGATTTGTTTTGTGTCATTACCTAAATAGGTATCTTTTTCTAAAAAAAAAAAAAAAAAAACTATTTTGTTGAAGTATAATTGATTTACAATGTTGTATTAATTTCTCTGTATACTCTAAATAAGTATCTTATATTTGTTGTTGATATTGTTGATTAGTCACTAAGTCATGTCCAGCTCTTTGTGACCCCATGGACTGTAGCCCACCAGGCTCTTCTGTCCATGGAATTTCCCAGGCAAGAATATTGAAGTGGGAAATATACTTCCTTTTCCAGGGGTTCTTCCCAACCAAAGGATCAAACCTGCATCTTCTGCATTATAGGCAGATTCTTTACTGCTGACCCACCAGGAAAACTCATGGGAGATGTGAAATGAGAAACATTATAAGTCCATAATCCATTTTGATAAAAATGCCGGAGAATCTCTGATTAAAGGCAGATGAAATGAGCCTTCCATCTCATGGAATAAAATTAGGGGCAAACAAATGATGGGAAAATTTGCGTCTTTGTTCATTAATTCCATTCCTGACAATAGTAGGGATAGCACTTAAGCCAGTGTTCCCAACATTTTTGGCACCAGTGACTGGTTTTACGAATTTGTCCATGGATGGGATGGAAGGATGCTTCAGGCGGTAATGAGAGAGATGGGGAGCAGCAGATGAACCTTTGCTCGCTAGCCTGCCACTTACCTCCTGCTATGTGGTCAGGTTCCTAACAACCCTAGGGGTTGGGAACCCCTGACTGAAGTTAACTGCTAATATGTATGGCACCCTGGGTAGCTTTGCTCATATTTGATTGTCGTAATATTTTTATAGCATGATAACTTAAACACTTACAGCAAGGACTGAGGTTTCATTTTATCTTCAGAGATAGGCAACTCTGCAGATCTTAGAGCATCATCATCCAGTGACCTAGTAAGCCAGAAGTGAAAGGAACTCTATAAGAAAGGAAGAGAAAGCAATGTTAATTTACTTAATTAAAGTTGAATACATAGCTAGCTGCTTTGAATATATTTAGAGGGAAAGTAGGGCATCACACATGTGAGAGTTGTTCATGAGGAAGCAATCTTTTGAATAAACTGTGGGCTTTGCCGTGAAATCTAAGCTCTGTCATAGGGTGCTTGTGTGAACTTTTTGCAAGTTATAACACTTCTAGTAAATTTTCTCATTTATAAAATGGAAATAGGATTACTTGTCTCATAGTTTGTGAGGAATGAATAAGATAACACATCCAAAGCATGATAATATATCATGTTTTGCATGACACAAGATAATTTAAAAATATACCAGTCCCTTTCCTTCAACGGGGAGGGTGCTGTGTACTGGGCTGACTGTAATGTACCATCCTCCCCACACTCCACTCATCCCTTCCTTTAAATCTCAAATGTAAAGAAATTATAATGAGGTCATTTGGGAAAACAAACAAACAAACCTGGTTTGGACTTCACGTTCAACTTATTCTAATCCCTGTGGCAGGGGATTCTTATTTTTGTTTTGCTTTGTAAGTAAAAGTTTAAATTATGTGCCTCTAATGAAATTTTTGTAAATTCCCAAACTGACTTCTGGGTCAAGGTGGCAGATTGAGTATATCCTCTTATATCCCTTCCATTTACACTGATGTGCCAGTATGGCAGTAAAAGAGGAGTTAATCCACAGCAGTGATCAGTATCAGAGAGTGTGCCTTTAACAGTTTGGGCATTTTGAATAATTCTGTAAATAGACAAGAAGATGAGGTCGCACTGATGGGTAAGCCAGCACAGAGAAAACTGCCCTGCGATGAGGAAGGTTTCAGTTTAGGTAAGAACATTTCTTTCCCATTCAGTTGCAGAGTCTTCTAGCTTGATATCAGCAAGTACGAAAGACAAAAGTGGAAGGTGGGATATCCATCTGGGTAATTAACAAAGAGACTGCAAACTCAACAGCAAGAGTAGTCAGAGATCTTTCTCACTCTGTTTATCCCTCTTTTCTTCCTCTTGCCCCTTTCAACAACTGACAGCAATGTGTGGCAAAAGATTTTGCCATTCAGGGAAAATATTTTTTAATTCTTTAGAATATTAAGAAATATGGAAGGGTAGGGCTTTTTTCTTAGTATCCATGCTGGCACCCGAGACAGGCATGGGGAGAAGACTCTTCAACACCAAGTCAAAGCCTCTTTCTTTTGATACGTGGGGAAGAGCCTCCTATTGCCTGCCTACTTTCCTGCCAGCAATGACAATACAGTGTCTGTATAAGAGGACAAATAGGGCCATCCTGATTCAAGGAAGAACCGAGGAACCTTGACTCGGAGTTACATTTCCATTATGAGTGCTCCAGTTTTGACTTAAAACTGTTTGCTGATTACAGAATTTTTTTTTTTTTTAAGGTAGGAGAAGAAAAGTAATTCCACATGATTTCATGCTGATCCTTGCTACCTACACAATTGCTACCAGGTCACACACATTTATTCCACTTTCATAAAGGTTTTGGTCAGTACTTCTATTCAGGGCAGAAGGTTACTGGGGTCAGTATCAGCTTTTGCTACTAACAAGCAATCAGAAAACTTCAGAGGCATAAACTATACATTTGTATCTCATTTATACACCTGCCTATTGGCTGGAATGTGTCTGATTCAGATTTTGGGTCTATAAGCATCAGGTGTGGTGGCTCTGAACCTCGAATCTCTTTATCGAGACCGTGGACTGTGGCTACTTGAAGTATTTTGTTCTCATGATGGTGGCAGAAGCAAAGAGGGCAAGCCCAAATGTACACACATACTTTAAGCATCTGCTTAAGTCACTTCCAGTAGCATCCCGTTGGCTAAATCAAGTCACAAGGCCAAAAGCAAAGTCAACAATAATAAAGTTTATTCAGCACACCATGAGGCTATGACACAGCTGTGAAATTCAATGTGTCATGGAGAAAGAGATCAAAACTCACAATTAAAGCCATACCAACTTCTAGAACCAATCAGTATGATCCCTCATCCATCATGCAAGTTTACATCCAGAAATCAATGAGCATTTTAGAAAAACTAATATGAAAGAAGAAAGGACAATAGCTTCCTTGTATAATTTGGTAGAGAGTCATTGGGTTTCATAAGAATGAAAAAAATAAGTTTTTATTTCCAGTGGAAGTTTCTTAACTTACATTTTCCTCACCAGATTCCACTGCTCATCTACTCTACACAGGGAAGTGAGTGATAGGCTGACAATGCCTGATGATGAGATTTGCATAAGATTGAGGTGAAATTTGTATTTTCCTAGAGGTACCAGTCAATTTTGGATAGAACCTGATAAATCATTTGGGATTAGACAACAAATATCTCAATAAATTCAAAGCTCTTTTCCCAGGAAGTGCTGAAATGTTATTGTTCTGAGTCATTTGAGAAGACACCACTTTCCTCCATCCCACCGGAGGTTAGTGGATATAATCTTGGAGCTTCCAGTGAAGATTGTTTGCAGGTATCTGTGTCCAGTGTTCAAACTGATTTTTTTTTTTTCCTAATTGTATAGTGACAAGAAAATCAGGTGGTGGTGAAAAATTCTCATGCCCATGCAGGAGATACAAGTGCCTGGGGTTTGATTCCTGTGCTGGGAAAATCCCTTGGAGGAAGAAATGGCAACCCATTCCAGTATTCTTGCCTGGAAAATCCCATTGACAGAGGAGCCTGGCAGGCTACAGTCCACAGGGTCACAAAGAGTCAGACTCAACTGAGAACCCATGTACTACTACTACTCTTAAGAAAAACACTTTAAATTGTGTATTGTGAAAAAGAGGACAAGGCAATTAGGGATCATTTCTCTTGTAGCCTGCACCAAGAGATGCTGTTTCAGAGATGGTCCCAAGAACTCTTATAATACCCTTTAGTGATATCACTTCTCTTTAAGGTAAAAGAGAGCTATTAAATAATGTATTAAATAAATTAACTGCCAATTTATGATATTGGAAGCTAGTAAAAAGATCTTGCAAACTATGAGACTAAAAATTTAAAAGTTGAAGGACATGCTGTAACTACAGGAACATGAGGAGGCTGAAATTCACACCTAGTTTTTGTTATTACTCATAAATCTTGCTTGACATTAGCAGAGTTCTTCAGCCTGTGAATCATAGGCTTGTATTCATTCCTGGGCACCATCTCTTATCTTATCCAGACAGAAATGTGTTAATTAGCATAACAACATAGATTGTATAGCTGTGAGATAATTATAAAATTGTAGCTGATGTCACTAAATTCTAAGTCTATAAATACATTATCATGGCAATTAATGGGCAGACCCTTATCATTTTGAAACTTGGCAGGTATTTTTAAAAAGTTCTTTTCCCTGCAAGCTGAAGGTAACCCTCATTTTTTTTCATCTCCGTCAAATCGTCGTCCTCCCTCTCTCTTTCCTTTTTTCCTTCTTTTTTTTCTTCCTCCCTTGCTTCTTCTGTCTCTCCATCTTTGTTTCTTCTTATTAAATTTATTGGCTCAAAAACACTTGCTAAACCTTAAAAAAAAATACACTGTTCTATGTATGCCCTCTTTATCTTAAACATCAGTGATGTATTAGGCACTGCCCAAGGGTCTTTAATTATTGAATATTCACTCTAGCTGTCACATGGAACAGATTGCAGGATGCTCTGTTATAAACCAAATATTTCAAATTAATTCACTTTATTTAAAATCAACACACATATAATGAAAATAATCCACAAATAATCAAAATGAGAACAAGGAAGAGGCAGAATGAGAGTGATTGTGAGATATCAATGAATCTCACTTAAAATAGTGCTCAAAAATATTACTAATATCACTGGATTGATTACAGCAGACAAAAAATCTAAGTCACTTGGTCACTACCTCATACTGAATATTTGTTTCTCCTTTTCCATGCTCTTTCCCAATTGAGTATCACATTGGAGTAACACAGCTATCTGATGAGAGAGGTAGGGCAGATTTTTATTAGAGAAGGCACCTGTTTCCTTGGTCCTTCTGTTTTATAAGAGGGTTCAACTCTTCAACTTTCTCTAGGGTAATCTTGGGTATTTGCTTATTGACTGCTTGCCAACTACTCAACGTTTCTAGATAATATTTGAAGATGCTACTTCACTATCTCTAAATTCTCTGTGAGGTTTGAAGGCAGGCATAGTGAATAAGTGAGATAGAAACCCATGAGAGTGAAGTAGTACGTGAACATAATGGATAAGGTTTGACTTTCATGAAATAGATATTTTAGGTTTATCCTTACCTGCTTGCATACATGTATGCTAAGTTGCTTCAGTCATGTCTGACTCTTTGCAACCCCATGGGCTGTAGCCCACCAGGCTCCTCTGTGCATGGAATTTTCCCAGTAAGAATACTGGAGTGGGTTGCCGTTTCCTCCTCCAGGGAATCTTCCCAAACCAGGGATCAAAACTGCATATCTTATATCTCCTGCATGGGTAGGGGGGTTCTTTACCAGTAGTGTTACCCGGGAAGCCCCTCCTTACCTGCTTAGAATCTTAATAAAATTTTCTTCTTTGAACAAAAAGAAAACTCAAAATGAAGACTCTGACAAAATATGTTTATCAATTTTCTAAGACAGCAATATCTGTCCAATGCATGTTGGACCAGAAACTTGTTTGTAAACCACAACTTTAAAGAACATGGCTTTATCTTACTTTACAAAATAATTCTGGAACTCTAGTTTCAGAATTACCTTCAGAATTTATTTATAAGACACATGAAAACATATCTTATTACCCTAAAATTGAATGATGAATTAACCCAACTTGAACATTTATCTAACTCATTGTAAAAGACCCTGATGCTGGGAAAGATTGAAGGCAGGAGGAGAATGGGACGGCAGAGGACAGGATGGTTGGATGGCATCACCGACTCAAATGACATAAGTTTGAGCAAGCTCCAGGAGTTGGTAATGGACGGAGGAGCCTTGCATGACGCAGCCCGTGGGGTCGCAAAGAGTAGGATATGACTGAGCAACTGAACTGAACATTTACCTTCCTTAGTCATTAATCAAGTTGTTTCTGTCAATCTTCAAAGACAAATGTTCCTCTAATATAATAATAATCACATCAAATTCTGTATACCCTTTGCAATCAAGTTCCAAAATGTTATAACCACAAGTAGAATTTCTGGAGAAAGAATATAATTTGCATAATTAATTATATTAAGAAAGAAAAACAAGGCAGTCGCCTTTTAGCTAAGTAATATCTTGTAAGATTATTGAACAACTTGGAAATTCACACTTCTGTATGAGTCAGAAGGGTCATCATCTCAAATCATAAGCAGAGATTTGGTTAATCACCAATCTTTAAAATTTCTCTTATTAATATTGATCTTTGCTTAAATGGGACCACAGCTTAAACAACTGGACATAATGCTGTATTGGAGGCTCTATCAAAGTTGTAAGTCTATACAGAAGTTGCGAGGGTCATTTGCGTTATATTAGTGTTTAAAATAATTCTTGGTGAAAGCAGACTTGTGGTCAGACCCACATAGATGGGTATGTGTGTATGTTGGGGGAAGGGTATGTGTGTGTACATATGAATGCTTCACTGTAATTGACAACACCAAAATCCTATTATTTTGAGTTGTAGCTAATGATTAGGAATAATATCCCTCAGGTTTATAAAATGTGTACACATTCTACTAAGTCTTTTGCACAGAGAACACAAGTAGCAAAGGCTCTAAGTAAACTGACATTACCAATGTAATTGTTTGCCCAAAACTCAGGCTTCTTGAACTGATTCTTGTACTAATTACTAATTGTAGTAGGACACCCTAGAGAAAGGCAGAAAGTGTTGAGTCTGAAGTTGGTAAATTAGATTCATCTGAGTATTTTAGCTTTGTCCAGGTCATTTTGCCACTACTAATAAAGATTCTATGATTAAAATTAAAATGTTGTAGTTTGATGGGTTGAGATATGGGCCAGAGAAGAGAAGGAGGTAATGTTCCATTCATTCTCATCTATCTTCAAATGACAGCAAGCAGGGCATAACTTACAGCAGAAGTCAGAATAAATGTGGCAAATGTATTCAAACATTGGCGGGTTCTACAGTCATTGTTTCCGGTGATACAGTCTTAAACCAAGAGACCTGAGAAATATTACTGTGGTGTGGTCAGAGGTGCCTGCGAGTAAGTATGCCAAAGCATAATTAAGGAAAATGAAAGTTGTTATTAATGAAACAAATTGAGAAGCTGACCGTGAGAAAAGAGGGTTGGGAGGGTGCTGTTTGGAAGCAAAATCAGTAACCACCATTTTACAGGATAAAAAATTGTTAGGCATGCAGGTTTGGCTGAGTTAAATGAAAGGAAATAATTGTAAATCAATAATGCAATAAAGAAGGCAGAAAGCTAATGGTTCTTTTGTTTCAAATTGTAAATGGCACTTTTGTATTCCACTGTAAACCTCAAGTGATGACTCTGTTAATTATGGCATAGAAAGCCTGCCATTTCAGTTTTCTGAACTATAAGAATGTCACTTTACTAAGCCTTGATTTTGTTTATACTGCATCTGGATGCATTAAGGTGTGAACTAAGAGTTATAGCTATTTTGGCGTGTGGAGACCTGGTTTCTCAACAAAAGATTTTTCCTTTGATAATTAGGGTCCAGTTAAGATATTTTGCTATACTGAGATATCAGATCCATTAGGTGTGAATATTTTGTATTTCGAGGTATAGAGCATATGATGCCAAATTAGAAAATATATCTTTATGTTAAAGTTGGAATAAAATTACCTTTTATTTGGAAAGCTTTCTAAATCTTCTGATAAAGGACGTGAAGCCATCACAAAACTAATTAAACAGAGTGTCATGCTTTAGTGGGCTATCCTAAAGTGAAGGGTTAAGATGCTTCTTGAACTTGCCATAATGAGTTGATTGTCAACTGGTAATTGGTTGCTTATATTTTATATATGTTTTGACTATACAATATTTTGTATATGTATGTATTTTTCATTTTACAATGCCTGCATATTTTGCTGTTTCTCATTTACCTCTTCCCTTCTCTGCAAGTCTCTCTACCCTTTCACCTCTGTGAAATTTTACTGGCAATCTCTATATTCTACAGTTGTAGGTTGCAGGGGTGAGGGGTAGATAAGTTGTTTCTCTAGTTTTAAAAATTGACAACTGTAGAGGAATTTTACCCAGAGTGCAGTTTCTGATTTGGATGATGAGATGCTGGACTCTAAACAAATGCTGATGGATGAGACATGTGGTTCCTCTTGGTAGGAGTGAATGTATTTTGTGTGGGGGGGAAGGACATGTGGGAGGGTGTGAACCATTGGGAGCTAGAAGATGGACAATGACTGGCAGATTCTGAGATGATCCAAGGATCCCTGCTTCCTGGCATTCACATTCTGTAACATCTCCTTCCCCAGAGAACAGCCTGGACCTGTGACTTGTTTTAGAACATTTGTTGTTGCTGTTGTTCAGTAACTCAGTTGTGTCCGACTCTTTGCGACCCAACCCCACGAATGGCAGCACACCAGGCTTCCCTGTCCTTCACTATCTCCCGAAGTTTGCTCAAATTCATGTCTGTTGAGTTGGTGATGCTATCTTACCATCTCGTCCTCTGCCACCCTCTTCTCATTTTGCCTTCAATCTTCCCCAGCATCAGGGTATTTTCCAGTGACTCAGCTCTTCACATCAGGTGGCCAAAGCATTGGAGCTTCGGCTTTTAGCACCAGTCCTTCCAATGAATATTAAGGCTAGATTTCCTTTAGGACTGACTGGTTTGATTTCCTTGCAGTCCAAGGGACTCTCAAGAGTCTTCTCCAGCACCACAGTTCAAAAGCATCAGTTGTTTGGTGCTCAGCCTTCTTTATGGTTCCAATTTGAACATCCCTACATGACTACTGAAAAAAACATAGCTTTGACTAGATGCATCTTTGGTTGGCAAAACTAGAATATGGCAATGGAGACAAGATTTCACTTCTGTGATTACATGGCATAAGATTATCATGTCCACCTTGCTAGCAGACTCTCTCCCTTGATGTCTTCACTGTAGCAAGCAGCCACGTTGGGGAGACCCTCATAACATGCCACTGAAGACAGTCTATGATCAGCAACCAACTGGAAATGGAGGACAGCACCCAGCCAATGTGGAGCCAGAACGAGAAACCCTTAGCTTATGATTGCACAGGATGTGTTTTTCCAATAACCATGTGAGCTTGGAAGCAGTTCCTTCCCTAGTCCGTTCTTGAGAATAGACCACAACCCTGGCCTATCCCCTGAATGCAGCCTGATGAGAAATCCCAAGCAGCAGACCCCTAATCTACAGAAACTATGAGGTTAAAAATGTGATTTAAGTTTATTCTTCTTCTGTAAAAAAAAATAATTTGGGGGGATACATTGACTCTGTGAGACCCTATACACTGTAGCCAGCCAGGCTCCTCTGTCCATGAGTAGTACCAAGAATGTATATATGTCAACCCCAATGTCCCAATTCATCCCACCTCCTCCCTTCCCTCCCTTCATGGCCATACATTTATTCTCTGCGTCTGTGTCTCTATTTCTGTTTTGCAAACTAAATCACTAAATTAGATACCATTTTTTTAGAATCCACATGTAAAGCACCCTGATGTTCATTGCAGCATTATTTGTAATAGCCAGATCATGGAAACAACCTAAGTGCCCCGCAGCAGAGAAATGGATAAAGAAGATGTGATTTAAGTTTCAAAACAAACAAACAAACAAAAAATTTCTAGCAATCTGCCTGTTTATTATCCTTCCTCATTCAGGGAAAAAAAAAAAAGGCTCTAAAAAAAAAAAAGGCTCTAATCAGTTTTCAATTTACTAGCTCTCTGATCTTATTGAATGTTCTTTTACTCTAGTACATGTTATAAGAACTCTATATGAGGGTCAATTTCAATGAACAGTCTCTAAATGCTATTTGTTATAATGGTGTTTAGGAATGGGGCTTTGGTGATGATCCTTTTTATCTATTTTGTAATATTTAAAAAAGGTCAGACAGAAGCACTTACCCTCCTGTACGCCATTCATCATTACTGTAGCTCTATTATCTTCCTTGGTATCATCTTCTTTTCATATTAAATAGCTCTGGTTCTCTGAAACTCCTCTGTTAGGAAATTGCTTTACGGTAATCATATCTCTTACTCGTCTCAAGATCTTTTCTATTCCTGCTTTGTCATCTTAGAAATTACATGAGAAAAATGAAACACAGTGTGTAAAATGAGGGCATCCATTTACCATCATACATTTCTGAATTTTCTTCTCATTCCTATGTATGTGGGGCTACAAAGAAGTCTATAGTGCCATAAATGCACTCAAGACACTGACATTTCTAGGATGATAATGAAAAGATGTGATGTATTTGTAGTTACCTGGAGGTGAAAAACAAATTTTATGTAAGCAAATGCCACATCTCTAGCCAAAGAATACTCAAGATACCTTTTACTTGATACACGGATATCTTATGAATATTTTCAGAGTCAGCATAGTAGAACTAGATGGATCCAATCTAAGTCTAATTTAAAGATGAAGAACCTAAGCTATTCTGCTAATAAAGATTAATGCCGGAATGCCTACGTCATAGTCCTATAGTGTTTCTGTTACATCTCTTGATGCCTGTGGTATTGCTATGATAGGCTGGAATAACCATTTTGAATTGTAATGGATTATTTTTCTCACTCAAGTGTTACATAAGCAACTGACAGCATGATCACTCTAAAGTGACAGGTGAGAGGAGACAATGGAAAGAAAACATAATAGCCTTTCCTTTCTAACTGTGAGCTGGCTACTTCATCACCTGGGCTCTTCTGATTGATGCTCCATTGGTCACAACATTTCATTTGATTATCCTCTTTGGGGAACATGAAGTTTTGAAAAGAATTGAGTACTAGGGAGGATAATCATTAAGAACACTTTCAATTTACATAGAATTCAGAGGATGAGATGGTTGAATGGCGTCGCCGACTCGATGGACATGAGCTTGGGTAAACTCCAGGAGTTGGTGATGGACAGGGAGGCCTGGTGTGCTGCAGTCTATGGGGTCGCAAACAGTTGAAGATGAGTGAGCGACTGAACTGCACATTACGTATATATATATAATCTGATTAGATTAACAGTATAAACTAAAGGGATATAAAAATATTTAAAACAAACTAATTCATTTTTAAGAAACAGAAACAAGGAAACAAGTTTTATGACATTTAGTTACAATATATGTAGCACTGTTAGTAAATAGTGACATATATCTAAAATCATTCAACTTGTCTCCACTGCCTGTATCTTCTGCAAAACCAGGCCATCTCCCATGGATTTCTCTTGATGTAACTTAAATGTAGCCTCATATATATTAGGCAACTCCAATTTATATTCTTTTTTTCCCCCATAAAAAAACCAAAAATTTACTTCTCATAGCTCTGGAGGCTGGAAATCCAAGATCAGAGTGTCAGCATGATCAAATTCTAGTGAGGAACCTCTTCCCACATGTAGAAGAACCTTTTCACCATCTTCTCACCGTGTCCACGTGTGCCTGAGTGAGTGTAAGAGAGCTCCCTGGAGTCCCTTTTATAAGGACACTAGTCCCATTTAGGAGGGCTCCACCTTCTTGACCTGATCACGTCCAAAGGCCCCCACCTCCTAATACCATCATTTTGAGAGTATGTTTCAATATAGGAATTTTGAGAGGCCACACTGAATCCATTGCAATGAAAACCACCAAAGCTTTTTTTGAACAAAGCAAGTCATTAATTATACTTTTGATCCAAGTGTCAGAAGCACAACTCAAACTTGCTTAAGCAAAATGTATAGGTACTTCCTGTGGTAAAGCTAATTCTAGACTAGATTAGATTTAGATTCACTCTTGACTAGCTAAACTAGCCAGACCATTAGTAGAATCAAACTGAAGTGATAGCAATTATGATACAAATATTAAAAAAGATACATTTCATGCTTGGAATTATTCCTGTGATTGTCGTTTCAAATATCACTCATTTTAACCAATGGCCATCCATAGGTAGCTATTCTATAGTGTAGAATTTCATTACACCCACACGCGCATATAAATATGTACACCCACACCGCCATGTAAATATTCATGATATATTTATTTATAAGCTGCGTTGCTCTGCCTGAAATCAACATATCTTTACTGTGTCAGGAAGTTTCAGTGTTTTGGGCTTAATTCTAAGGAAACCTTCCAATCTCAACATCCATAACACTATATCATAATTCCATGAAATTTAGTTTATATGTTCAGTCACATAGTTGTGTCTGACTCTTTGTGACCCTATGAACGGCAGCACACCAGGCCTCCCTGTCCTTCATTATCACCCAGAGTTTGCTCAAACTCATAACATCCATTGAGTCGGTGATGCCGTCCAACCATCTCATCTTCTGTCACCCCCTTCTCCTCATGCCCTCAAACTTTCCCAGCATCAGGATCTTTTCCAGTGACTAAACTCTTCACATCAGGTGGCCAAAGTTTTGAAGCTTCAGTTTCAGCACCAGTCCTTCCAATGAATATTCAGGGTTGATTTCCTTTAGGATTGAAAGTTTTGCTCTCCTTGCTGTCCAAGGGACTCTCAAGAGTCTTCTCCAGAACCACAGTTTGAAAGCATCAATTCTTTGACACTCAGCCTTCTTTATGGTCCAACTCTCATATCCATATGTGACTGCTGGAAAAACCATAGCTTTGACTATATGGACCTTTGTTGGTAAAGTGATATCTCTGCTTTTTAATATGCTGTCTAGGTTTGTCATAGCTTTTCTTCCAAGAAGTGAGGATCTATTAATTTCATGGCTGCAGTCACCATCTGCAGTGATTTTGGAGCCCAAAAAGAATAGTCTGTCACTGTTTCCATTGTTTCCCAATCTATTTACCATGAAGTGATAGGACCGGATGCCATGATCTTAGTTTTTTGAATGTTGAATTGTAACCCAGGTATTTCACTCTCCTCTTTCACCTTCACCAAGAGACTCTTTAGTTCCCCTTCATTTCTGCCATTAGGGCGGTATCATCTGCATATCTGAGGTTATTGATATTTCTCCTGGCAATCTTGATTCCAGCTTGGGATTTGCCCAGTCTGCCATTTCACTTAATGTAGTCTGCATATAAGTTAAATAAACAAGGTGACAATATACAGCCTTGTCATATTTATTTCCCAATTTTGAACCAGTCTGTTGTTCTATGTGACCAAGAGAAATGTTTATGTGACCAAGTAAATTGGAAATATTTGACCTCTCTTGTATTTAGCAGTGTAAGTTTTAAACATCATGAACTTGAAATTTTTTTGAAGACTGGATCAGACAAAGAGTTAAATAAATATGATAGCAAGTTATATTAATACTTTTGTCGCTCTAATTTAATTTTCAATAAATTAATTTACTATTCAATAGTTATTAAATTACTAAGTAATATAAATTATTATACAAATACAAAATACTATGCAAGTAATACAAATCAAATGTCAAATTCAAGCCTGTTTCATTGGGCAAGTCCATGACTTACTGTCCATGTTTACAAAGTAACTCTGAATCATTTTATCAACTTAAGACTATTCTGTCTTTGTTAGTTCCTGAGTAAAGTGGTAGCAATAATAATCCCAACAAGTTTTCATCTTTATTGACATTTCCTATGTTCCTCAAAAGGTTTTATAATTTTATCATATGGACTTTGTAAATTTATTTTCATTTATATTTCTTACTAGGTACTATTTTGCTTTGGATAGTTTGAATTGGATTTTTTTCTTTTATTGCTATTTCCCAAATGGTTATTCTTGTACGGTTCACATTTATTTTGTTAGATTAGCTCTATATGTATCATGGTTTGCATAGCCCATTCTAGGAGCCTCAGAACAGATGGAATGAATTTAAATATAAACAGCACTAGCTGGCTCTCAGCCCTTGTAGAGGCACTTGGAAGGAACCCAACACAAGTCAACATCTAAGTACACATAATGTACACATACACATTATTGAATAATGTATATATATATTTTTTTTGAAGAAAGAGTTTTTTAGCTGGCCGTACTTTTGCAAGTTTCTTTCCTTATTTTTGATCCAAACCTTTTGCCCCATTAATATGCAAAAATTTATGAGCTTAATTAATGAGCTTAATTAATACTTAAGTAATGCTTATCTGAAATTTATGTCTCCATGGAAACAAGCTCATCATCTCATCTCAGAAATACAAGGTTTAGTAGGGGATCAGTAGTGACCCTCAAAAGAGGTTATTGTAGAAGATCCAACAATGAGAAGTGGTAAGGGGAAAAAAAAGAACAGGAAAAATAAAGAGGCTAGACCATATTAAAACATCTGTATTTTAGGCTACAGTTTTGTAACAAGTAGCCAGGCTACAGATCTACCTCTAATATCTTCCTCTTTGGCAAAGATTGATGAGTTCTGAATTATATATTTAATTTAAACAAATAGTTAATTTTTCTTTAAAATACATTTCACTTGTTTTCACACATGTTGGTATCTACTACAGCAGAGGAGTAGACTAGAGTGGGATCAGTCAAATCTAAATTTGTCAAACTGACAAGGAATATTCTTATAATCCACATTTTTGCTGGCGAGTTTAAAATAAATTGTGTTTTCCTTTCTCATTATATGAAATTACAAGTTCAAACTCTTGATTCCTCAACAAACATGTTTAGTTTTTTTATACTTTTGGTGTTTTAATCTTTGTTAGATCCAGCACATGGAGTAGAATACATCTTTAAATGTGTTTATACACTGTCCTCTTCCTCTTCATCTTCTTATCTTTAACTCTATTATCCTAAAATAAAATAACTTAGAAATTTCCAAGTGAAATGTATAATTGGATAAAGATACCCTTTGTTTTGGACTTTGCAGGTGGCTATAGTGGTAAAGAACCCGTCTGCCAATGCAGCAACACAAGAGATGCGATGATCTGTGGTTCAGAAATATCCCCTGGAGGAGGGCATGGCAACCCACTCCAGTATTCTTGCCAGGAGAATCCCATGGACAGAGGAGCCTGGTGGGCTACCGTCCATAGCGTCACAAAGAGTTGGACAAAACTAAAGCGACTTAGCACACATGCACCCTTCATTTCATCTTTGTGGTCAGGCTGATCTTAGGAAGAAGATTGAGGCTTCTGCTTCTGGCTATAATGAAATCATTTGAATGCATCATCTTCCTGCCATGAAAAACTGGAGAGCAGGTCAAAATTATAAGAAAACTTTATACACATAGGACAACAGGAAACATGGGACTCATTGATCCTTGAGAAAAGAGAAGCAAGATGATCCCTATGAGCAACTTGAATTTAGTTCCTGAATGATTGTGTAAATGGAGCACATCAGTGTCCCTGAGTTGAGAAGAAAAGATGGATATTTGTGGAGGCTGACACCACTTAACCTTGCATTATGGAGAACTGGAGGAGAGGGATACATGCAGAGAAGAAGTGCTAGAATCTTGCTGTGGCATCACTTTGCATTTGTTGCAGAATATTAATCCAGTATTGGTAGATTAATACACCCCGAAGCCAAGCAAAGAATGACCAAGAGTTGTAGATGAAATAATTCATGGAGTGCGAACAGGGTTAGAATCTCTGTGCTTGCTGGCTAAGTCACTTCAGTTGAGAAGCGACTCTTTGCGACCCTTGAACTGTAGCCCACCAGGCTCCTTTGTCTATGGGATTCTCCAGGCAAGAATACTGGAATGGGTTGCCATACCCTCCTCCGGGGGACCTTCCCAACCCAGGGATCGAACCTGTGGTTCTTATGTCTCCTGCTTTGGCAGGTGGGTTCTTTACCACTGGTGCCACCTGGGAAACACTGTACATCCTAACTAATCAGAATAATTGAAGAATAATTATTAAGTTATTCTTGACTTAAAAATCCCATTTACAGCTTGTTTCTAGCATATATGAAGAACACATACAAACTAAGGTGGCAAAGAACTCAATCAAAAAAAAAATTGCAAAGAATTTGGATACTTCACTAAAGAAGATGGTCAATACGCTTTTGAAAAAATGTTCAGCATCATTAACATTGGGGATATGTAACTTAAAACCACAAAGACATACTGCTACTCATCCACTAGGATTATAATTTTTTTTTTGAATTTCTGATAGTATCAAATGGTCATGAGAATATGAACCCATGTTGATGTAAAAAATAAAGTGATTCAACCATTTTGGTAAAAGCTAAGGTAGTTTCTTGTAAAATTAAACTTTTAGTTGCCTTGTGATCCAGAAATATAGAATCCAGATATTTATACAAGAAAAATAAAATCGTATATCCACACAAGGACTCAAGTAAACATGCATAGAAACTTCATAATAGCTTTAACTGGAAGTGGTTCAAATATTCATCAGTAGGTAAATTGATAAACAAATTGCTATACATTCTTACAGTGAAATACTTTTCATCAATAAAAGTTACAGATTATTGCTATAGGGAACTATGAATGCAGCACACAATTATGGTGAGTGAAAGAAATCAGACAGAAGAGAACATATGGCAAGTGATCTCGCTTACAAGGAATTATAGAAAAGGTAAGTCAAACCCGACTAACGGAAATCAGCAAATCAGTAGCTGTGCCAGGAATGGAGGAGGTAATTACCTGCAAAAGGGCAGGAATGAATTATGGCTCTTTGCTTTTGGAGTGAAGACCATGTTGATGGAATGAATGTTGAAGTGAGTCTTATTGATGACAGTTACATGGATGCATTTATTTATCAAAGCTTATCAAACTAGATGCATAAATAAATGCATACATGTTCTATTTTAATTATTTAAAATTATACTTCAATAAACTTCATTTAAAGTTTAATAAAACCTAGTTAAATTCAGGCCAAAATTTTTCTTTCCTCACTTAAATCATGTTTGCCTGTAAGAAAAAGAAATGATTTGTCTTTGGTAGTCCCATATTTGCATTAATTTTTGTGCTAAACTGGGATGGTGATTCTTGGACTATTGTGAGTGGCATGGGGTATTTCACTCTTGAGAAAAGGTTCTGCTCTGCAAACACATATTAATACTGATAATCTTATAATTCCCTCAAGTGTGATTTTAGGATGAAGAAGAGTAGGAGATGCTGTCGCCTCTTAGATGTGTAGTTTCTGAATCACTTATTAGTTAATTCTGTCTTGCTCATAAAAGAGAGTATACAGAGGAAGAAAGAGCCAGTGACAACTGGATTGTGCTACATAAAGGCTTAGACTACACCAGCTGGGTCTTTCAGATCTTTACAAATCATAGCAATCACATTAGGTGTCCTAAATCAATATAGTTTTGTTGATTATATCAGGAACTGGACAGTGTTTTGAGTCAGAGACGCCCTGGTTTGCCAGATGAATGTAATTGAGAGATTGATTCTACCTGAAACGTTAATGGAAAGAATGAAATGCCTCATACTAAGTGATTAAGCTAGAGTTAGATTCTTGTGGAAGTTTATTACCAATTTTAGATCACTGTGTGGGTACTGCAAGGCATGGCAAGCCAAGTCAAGCAACAGGATTGTTATATTTCTCTACAGACCAAATCGTCAGCCAGTGTCAGCCTGAATTTCTGAGGGGGGGCTTCCATACTGTCTCCCGCTTCCTTCCTCAATGCTACAAAAGTCTAGGCACTCTCAGAAACAGGCATCTCTTGGAAAATGTCTTTTATGCTCTATAGAAGTCCTACAATGACAATGATCCATCACCATTATTTCAATCCCTTGACATTCTGAGTACCTTATTGGTAATATATTTGAAAATAGCACAGTATTATCAAGTGCCAGAAATCAAGAAAATGGTAGCATAGTCCAAATTTCTAACAGCCTTCTACAATACTTAGGATGGAAGTTTGTCTGCAAATCATCCCCAACTTTACTCCAGAAGGATTGTCACTTTAATATGAGAACACCTCAGTATGAAAGAAAACAGAAGCCTGGGGCTCTTTCCTAATGCCTTACCTTAATACAGGGCAGTTGACCCAAAACTGGCCCTTCATTATGCCTTGAAAATGTTTGCTTGAAGTTGTTCACTAGTCTGATGCTATATGAAAACATAACTCAGTTTTTCCTATGATAGCTAAGAAGTATATTTTGCTGAGTGCCTGCTATAAGGTGATATATCTTCAGCAGTAAAAATTGGTCAGCTGGATATCTTCATAAAGGGATCTGGGACCACACTGTCTATTTTAGAAATCTGTGTGTGACCCATTTCAACATCACTTTCAACACCCAGTTTCATTCACTTCAACCTACCCCCGACCCCAATCCATCCAACCTCCATATACCAGATTAAGTAGCTTTCTCAAGGTGAAACGGCTAATCACAGCTTTTTCCATGTGGCAGGAAGTGTGCTAAATGATTCTCATCCATTTTCTCACTTAATTCTCTGAAAGTATAATGCTGTTACTGTTGGCATTGCAATTTTAGAGCTGAAGACACAGGTATCAAATTGTAGTATAAACTGCCAGAGGACATGTAGCTAGCAAGGGGCCAGGCCCAAATTTGATGCTTTTTTTCTGAATCCAGAGAATGTGCTGGAAACTCTAACACGTTCTCCACTATCACCCCTGTTAGTGGCAGAGACGGAACTACAGCTAAACATGACCATAAACATATTCCTCAAGTGGTCTGTTACTAGGTGAGTTTTATATCATGAAATATCTCATCATCATCTTGACTTTCCATACTACCTCAGGGGGAAGTGTATGACATGGATAAACCTAAATGATGAATGATCCAAAAATAATTTAGCCTTGAAATGTCCTTTTATGTGTAACATGGAGCACTCGTGTGCATTATGCTTCAACCAAATGAGTCTGCAAATAATTTTTCCTGGCAGAAACGAGTTGCTTAGGTTTTTACAGAGGTCAGCAAAGCTCTTTTAGTAAAGGGCCAGAGCATAAATATTTTAGACTTTGTGAACCATATGGTCTCTTTTGCAACTACTTAGCTCTGCCTCTGTAGGTCTAGTAACCATAGATATAAGCAGCCATAGGCAATAAGTAAACAATATGCATTTCTATTTTCTAAGAAAACTTTATTTGTGAACACAAACATTTGAATATAACAAAATTTTTAAATGTCAGTGACTATAATTCTTTTTCTTTTTTCAACCACTGGAAAATATAAAGATCATTCTTACTTCACAAGCCCTACAGAAACAGATGGCAGACTGGATTTGACCCAGGAGCAATAATTGGCACCCCCTGCCCTACAGAGTCACAAATTATCTCCTATTTGCCCTCAATCTCATCCCAGATTCATGCAAGGAGTTGGTCAAAACTGATTTCTCCTTTTCCCCTTCAGCTTCTTTTTTATCCTCTGGATTCACTCTGCCCTTTCTTCCTCATTTTACCCTGAATGCATGTATCAGGTTGAACAAAAAGTTAATTTGGGTTTCTCTGTAATATTTTACAGAACAACCCAATATGATTTCTGGTTCCCACTTTTCAAGGAAGATAGCTCTAATGATTAGTAGGCCCCCTGGTCTAATTACTTTGAGGAAGTTGGCTGATAAAGAAAGGAGAAAAATCTGTAAAGATGTTAATTGTATGACCAGTGAGTTGATAAATAGAATATAGTAGTTTGGACAAGAAGCATAACTCCAGACCATCTGACTAGTTTCCTTGCTGATTTAGTGGACTATAGTTACAACCAAGATCCATATAGTCAAAGCTATTGATTTTCCAGTAATCATGTATGGATGTGAGAGCTGGACCATAGAGAAGGCTGAGCGCTGAAGAATTGATGCTTTTGAAATGTGGTGTTCGAGAAGACTCTTGAGAGTCCCTTGGACTACAAGGAGATCCAACCAGTCAATCCTAAAGAAAATCAACCCTGCATATCACTGGAAGGACTGGTATGAAACTGAAGCTCTGATACTTTGCCCACCTGATGCAAGAAGCCAACTCACTAGAGAAGACCTTGGTGCTGGGAATGATTGAAGGCAAGAGGAGAATGGTACAACAGACGACAACATGGTTGGATGGCATCACTGACTTTCAATGGACATGAGTTTGAGCAAGCTCCAGGAGACTGTGAAGGACAGGGAAGCCTGGCGTGCTGCAGCCTATGAGGTCACAAAGAGTCAAACATGGCTGAGAGACTGAACAATGGCAGCAATAGGTACATTGGGGTATAGATCACTCAATAGAATGTGCTCTAAATTCCTCCCATGAACCAAAATCTAGGCTAGACCCTGTAGGTATAGGATTGAGCAAAATTCAACATGCTGTATGATCTGTTGGGCTAGCAAAAATTAATAAAATGCATTATTATGTAAATTATCATGTAAATTCAATTGTATAAAGTGTCATTAAGGTAAAATGTATGAAGAGAAGGTAAATGGTGCTATAAGAACATATGACAGGGATATCCAAACTCTTCTGAGTACTCATGGAAGTCTTTCTTGTGGAAATGACATCTGATTGAGATCTGAAGGATGCAGAGGAATCAGATACCAAAGGAGGTGGCAAGAAATCATGTCAGAAGGACAAAGCAGTGCGGGCAAGTCATGTCTGAGAATAGTCGAGGTTGAAAGTAGAAACCAAGGGGGGAAGCAAAGAGAGATTGGGTAAAACAGCTTTGTAGGGACCAAATCATGCAGGGATTTGTAGGCTTTATTAAGGAACATGCATTTGGGGGAAATCATAAGTATGTTTGAATGGTGGGATAAACTGTATAAGAATATGATGGTTAATTTTATATGTCAACTTGACAGAGTCACAGGATGCCCAGACATTAGTTCGAACGTCATTCTGGAGGTGACTATGAGGAAGTTTTAGTGAGATTAATGTTTAAATCAGTAGACTGGGTAAAACTGATTTCCTCTGTAATGTGGGTGGCCCTCCACCAATCAGTTGAAGAGCTGAGTAAAACAAAAATCCTGAGTTGGAGGAAACTTCACTTATCTGAAAGACTGAGCTGAAATTTTGATCTCCTCCTGCCCTAGGATTGGAACTTATATCATTGCTGCTCCTGGTTCTCAGGCCTTGGGATGTGGACTAGAACTACTTAACTGGTTCTCCTAGGTCTCCCATTTGCCAGCATGATCGGACACTGATCAATCTCCATAATCCGTAGCCATTACCTATAAGATCTCTTTATATATATTAGGTTGGTCAACAAGTTCATTTGAGTTTTTCCATAACATCTTGCAGAAAACCCCTGAGTGAACTTTTTGGCCAACCAAATATATTAAATTAAAATAGAAAAAGGAGGTTATTTATATCATATATATACATAAATATATGCACCAAAATATAGAGATATTTCATAAGAATAATGCACATACTATTAAAGGAACGAATATGGGGAATCCAAGTAGTACTTCATTATTGAAATCTAGACAAAAGATAATGGTAACTTGGATTTAAGTCTTATTCATTGATGTGAAAGGTAGTAAAAATATTCATTAAGTACATAAAAATTAAAATATGAACATAAATAAATGGTATATTGGATGGAGCAGACATTGAGTTAAGGGAAAGGCTGGTATAATTAAAATATGAACATAAATAAATGGTGTATTGGATGGAACAGGCATTGAGTTAAGGAAAAGGCTAGTGTAATTAAAATATGAACATAAATAAATGGTGTATTGGATGGAGCAGGCATTGAATTAAGGAAAAGGCTGGTGCTGAGGATAATTCCTGGCATTATGGTTCACAAGAGTAGATGCATGCTCACTGAGATGGTGAATACATATAGGGACTGAATTTTCGTGGGGAAAAGTCATTAGATTAGAAAGTCATTTTGGAAAGGTCGAATTTAAAGTGTCTTTAGGGGAAAAAATGATTGCTTAGGTTTCCAAATATCATCTAGTAGGTAGTTGCCTACATATGTGCTTGAACCTAATAAGTTCAGGTTATAGAAATATAATTTTGAGAGTCATTGACATATAAGGGGTTAATTGATATGTTTTCATGAAATTACTTACAGAAAGAATGTTTAAAAACAACAAAAACTAAAATAGAATGACATGAGACTGAACCTTGAGGAATTCTGATATTTTTATGACCTACAACAAGAAGAGGCACCAGGAAAAAAGATAAAAGAATTTGTAGCTGGGGCAAATCAGAAACTTACTGAAACCCATGTTTCTAGAAGGGAGAGTAGAAAGCAGCATTGAGATGTCACTGGGAAGGCAAGAAGGATGAGAACTAAAAACACAACCTATGGGATTCAGTGATGCGGAAGTCTTTGATGACCTTAGTTTGCTGGTTTTTGTTTTTTTCTGGATATATGATGGGTATATACCCAAATGCATGAAATTAATAAAATAAAATATTCTTGAGAAGTTTATCTGTGAAAAAGAACTAAGAGAGAAGGTAGTAAATAAGAGATATGGAAGCAAGATAGAGTTGTGTTTTTGATGGATTTCAGATGGTGAGACTTGTACATAATTAAATAATAAGTGATATGATGCCACGAGGAGGAAGAGATTGAATGCATAAGAGGAAGAGAAATGCTGATTACCAATGATTACTGAGCCTTCACTTTCTTTCTGTAATCCTGAATTTTATTACACATTTTGTGGTTTGGATGTTTATGCGAGTGGACGTTGGTATCAAAAGGAGACAAAGGGAACTTGCTCTATACTTTCAGGTTCTAAGTTGAAAGTGGGGAGATGAGAAATAAGCAGAGTCATAGAAATTTTATATATGAACCAGGCTGATTTTTAGGTTTCATTGTTCTCTTTGCTCCAAAGCTTTCTCCTATCCAGAGCATCTTACACTCTTTGCCTCTTCTTTTTTCCAGAGGCTTGAAAGTAGAAGTATTAGTCATTCAGTCACATCCGACTCTGCGACCCTGTTGCCCGCCAGGCTCCTCTGTCCATAGAGTTCTCCAGACAGGAATACTGGAGTGGGTAGCTCCCTTCTCCAGGGATCTTCCCAATGTAGGAATCAAACTTGGTCTCCTGTATTGCAGGCAGATTCTTTACTGTCTGAGCCACCAGGGAAACTCCACTCTTTGCTTCTTTTTTTTCCAGAGCCTTAGAGATTCATAAAACCCCTCAGTGTCTCACAGAGACTCATCCCATTAAATGTACTATTTGCAAAACATTGGTCACTAATGTATTAATTCAAGCATACAGAAACCCTCCTTGGGGCTCTTGTGGTTCTTGGTTTGCCTGTATCTGAAATCACATAATCTATTTTTCCAGGTAAGGAGAACATCTACATTTATTAAACCCGTAAACCAGAAGCCTTATTTTTCCAGGTCCTCATTGCCATTCAAATGGCAGGGGACCCCAAGTTACCCCCTGAGCAGGTAACCTATAAATCCAAAGACTCCTAAAGACTCCAAATCATTGATAAGGTCAACTATTGAAGCAGCCATAATTCACTGAAGACAATTACTCAATAAAACATAGCTCCTTAGAGGCAAGGATCTTATATAATTTATCTTCAGATCCAGAGGACCATAGCATAGTAGAGAGGAGAAAAGATGCCAAGAAATGTTTGCAGAATAAATGGTGAATGATGTCTGTTCTCTCAGCTCTGACTTCACACTTTGCAGGAGATATATCCCCTCCATAAACCTCCCAGGACACACTGCATTGAAGCAGCGTTCAATGTCACTCTCCAGACGTCATCATCAGCATATAATGCATTCTTCCTCTCAGAAGCCTGAGGTGTAAAACATTTAAGGTTTCAGAGGCACAAAATAACAAAAGTGTCTTGTCGGGGAACATTGTATCCCTGAGGATTTGAGCAAGCCAGTGTTTGTTTCTCTAACTCCCTCACCTAGAGTGTCATGTCAGTGGTTTCCAACAGGTGTGCGGTTATCATTTGGGATAGGACCACTCTTCTTTCCTTGGGAACTGTTCTGCAGGATATTCAGCATCCCTTGACCCGGCCCTCTGATGCTCATATCACTTGCTTCCCTAGTCATTGTGAAAAAACAGAATGTGTCCCTGGGACCAAAGGGAGACTTACTTATAGCGGAAGGCAGGAGGCGGCTGAAGAAAGAGATAGCCAAAGTTAAGCTCAAAGGGCTTGCTTTGATTCAGCTAGCCTACTCTGGGAGCCGATCAAGGATGAGAGATGTGGCTAGCCAAAGGGGAAAAAAGAAAGAGATGCAATTTATTTTCTGGAGGAAGAGTCAGGAACAGCAATTTCTGAGCAACACAGTGATTTTTCTGGTAGCACATGAATGTTCAGGCAGTGGGTACTGGGGAAAGCCGCAGAGCTAAGTGCAAGCTTCAAAATGTAGTACGTGTGAGATAAGATAGAAATGACACTCACATCCTCCTCACCCTCATTCCCAAACGTCCATTATATAGAAGACAGTTCCTAGAGCAACTGAGGCACAAACTAGTTTCTGACCTGTTTCCTAGTTGCATGACTCGGGTAAGAGGCTGTCATGTGTGTGCTCAGTCGCTCCATCCTGTCCAACTCTTTGGGACTCCTTGCACTGTAGCCCACCAGGCTGCTCTGTCCATGGGATTTTTCAGGCAAGAATATTGGAGGTGGTTGCCATTTCCTCTTCCCAAGGATCTTCCCACCCTAGGGATTAAACCCAAGTCTCCAGCAGCTCCTGCATTGCAGGTGGCTTCTTTACCACTAAGTATCAGGGAAGTCCAAGAAGCTGGCATATTCACAGTAAATTATCCAAAAGGCCCTATCTCAACAGGGTGAGGGAGAATGAAAGGGTGACAGAAGTCATGTTGTTAGGTTTTCATGAGAAAGGAGAAGAGTTTCGGGAGCACTGTGTGTGTAAATGTGTGTGGATATGTACATACCTTGCTTGTTCCATCATACAAGCAAAAGAAACTTCTTTATCTGCAAAGAAGAAGGGTAAAGAAGTGTTTTGTGAGATGTGCCCTTTTGCTCCCCAACCATGATCAACTCCTAGGAAAGCATGAAAAAGAGCCTGATGGAAGGAAACAGACATAGAACTGAAGCCCGGGTCTTCCTCTTGCATCTATCATACATCCATGAGCTTTCAAATGGTTGGGATGAGAAATGCTGATTTTTAAAATCAGTTTCTATATTATGTCAGAGAAAATGTAAAATAAGAATGTTGCTTAGAATGTTTCATTACATCTCATAGTAGCCAAGCCAAGAGTTTTGCATTTTGAGGCGGTTTCATTTGACCTGTTTAATTTTTGAGGTAACTTGTCAACCTTTGAAAGATAACAGCTTTTGAATTAGCCAAATACTAATGAATATTTTTCATGTAGAGAAGCTGCCCTGCCCCAGCTTCCCTAGCGTGCACAGCATGCTCACTGGAGCAGGACACTTGGATATCAGCTTTGGAGACTTTTTGAAATTCTTTGCAGCCTGAAATGGGAATCAAAAGTGGATTTTGCTCCAAAAAGGAAATTAAGTTTACAAAGTGCTGCATAGTAAATGAAATGAAACCCCAGGTTGACTGAAGAGGTGAATCATTTTTAATTAGCATAGTGATAGACTATGTAAAAGATGCTTTAGGAGAGCTAAAGGTTCTTGAAAATATTGTATAGCCTTAAGTAATGTATTCATTTGCTAGGATTGCCATAATGAAGTACCACAGAGTAGGTGGCTTAAGCAGCAGACATTTGCTTTTCGCAGTTCTGGAGGTTGGAAGTCCAAGATCAAGGAAAGAGCAAGGATGGTTTCTCCTCTGAGGATCGACTTTCCCTTTTGGAAAGATGTGTTGCAGGCCTCTCCCCTTGGCCACCCTCTTTATGTGGCGGTCCCTCTGAGCATACGTTGCATCTCTGGTGTCTCTCTGCGCATCCAAATGCCCCATGAGGACACCAGTCAGATTAGATTAAGGCCCATTCTGATGGCCTTAGTTTAATTATCTCTTTAAAGGTTCTATATTCCAATATGGCACATTCTGTGATACTGGAGGTGAAGGTTAAAATATACTAAGGGGGGGCGGTGTGCATGGAACAAGTTCAACCCTTAACAAGTAATTTAATGATACTTCCTAGAATCCTGTTTTTATTTTGCCATATTGCTGCCAAATACAGGGTTCTGAAATTGGCATGATCATTTTCTCTAAAGCAGTTTATCAACTTTGGTGTTATCAACATGGGATAAGTCTTTGCTTGTCCGGAGTTCTCTGCATTATAGAATGTTTAGCAGCATTCCTGGCCTCTACCTACTAGATGTCAACAGCAACCCCTCATCCCCCCTACCAATTATGACAACCTAAAGTGGGTCCAGCGGAGAAGGCAATGGCAACCCACTCCAGTGTTCTTGCCTGGAGAATCCCAGGAATGGAGGAGCCTGGTGGGCTGCCGTCTATGGGGTCACCCAGAGTCGGACACAACTGAATCGACTTAGCAGCAGCAGCAGCAGCAATAGCCAAGTGTGTCCATCTCTTTGCGACCCCATGGACTGTAGCCTACCAGGTTCCTCCTTCCATGGGATTTTCCAGGCAAGAATACTGGAGTGGGTTGCCATTTCCTTCTCCAAAAGTGTGTCCAGATATTGCCAAATATTCTCTGGAATGCAAGCTCACTCCCAGTTGATAACTGTTGACCTAAAGTGAAGGAAATGAGAAAAATGGGGCAGTGGTAACAAGAGTGTTGAGAATGAATGGAATTTATAATGACTTTTCTTCTGATAAATATCTCTCACCTTTGTTGTTAGAGTGGCTGGAGTTTGCATTCTGGCTCGATCACATTCTAGCTGTGTGGTTTTAGGCAAGTTTCTGCAAAATCTGAATCCTTTCTGTGTCTTAGTTTCACTGTCTGTAAAATGGTGATGATAATAGTACCTGCCTCCTAGGATATCTGTGATAATAAGTAAAGATCTTACACGGTGCCTGTAACATAATAACTACAATGAAACTCTTTTGTCATAGAAGCAGTAGTAGTGCGATTAGAAGCAATAGTGAATGAATCTAAAACTGTTAATAGGGTCTCCAATTCTAAAACATACTGAGCTGAACTTTACCTTGCAAACTCAACAAATATGCTATTTGATAACGCTTGAGAATAGGACTTCTAATTGAAAAGTCTATGAATAAATATCATGGTAAATAAACTTCCTACAATCTGCATGCAACTTTCAAAGGATATGTGAGCTTGTGTATTTTTCAGAAGAAAGGACCATAATTTTTAATCTTGTTCACCAAAAGACCTAGATACTGCAAAACTGTAAAGAAGTGCTGCTTCACACATATTAATGTATCAAAACATGAAACTCAAACACTGGTCTTTTGAAGGAAAAATGTGAATATGATAAACTATTAGCTAGCTTAGCTATGAAAAAATGAAAGTGAAATACAAATACTCAAACTCAGAAATAAAAAGGGACATTAGCATGAACAAAGGAAATTAAAGGATAACTTCTACGACTACATTGTTCATCCTTATGCTGCTGCTGCTAAGTCACTTCAGCCGTGTCCGACTCTGTGTGATCCCATAGATGGCAGCCCACCAGGCTCCCCCGTCCCTGGGATTCTCTAGGCAGGAACCCTGGAGTGGGTTGCCATTTCCTTCCCCAATGTGTGAAAGTGAAAAGTGAAAGTGAAGTCGCTCAGTCGTGTCCGACTCTTAGCGACCCCATGGACCGCAGCCTACCAGGCTCATCCATCCATGGGATTTTCCAGGCAAGAGCACTGGAGTGGGATGCCATTGCCTTCTCCACATCCTTATGCTAATAAATAATTATTTATTCTATATTGATATTTTATTGATAATCACAAGGTGTATGATGTTTAAGCCAGGATCCCTGACTCTCCTTGCTCGCCTGCTCTGACAGTATGCTGCCTTTGGAAAAGCCAGATGGCCTCTTAGCCTGGGGCTTTTGCCTTGTATCCATCAGACGGCCTCTTAGCCTGGGGCTTTTGCCTTGTATCCATCAGACGGCCTCTTAGCCTGGGGCTTTTGCCTGGTATCCATCAGACGGCCTCTTAGCCTGGGGCTTTTGCCTGGTATCCATCAACATGTCACTAGCTGGAAGCCTGTCTCCATTCCTGAGTCCCAGGACAAGGGCCCAAATAGCCTGTCTTTCCTTGAGAACAACTGATCTGGGCCATGAGATCTTAGAACTTATTTATACAAAGCACCTGTCTGCCTATCACACATCTATTGATTATGTGTCTGAAAAGGAGGCAATTTGCTTGTTCCTTCTTAGACGTAAATAGTGCCGCTGCATCAATTAAGGATGGCATCATGCTTTGTAGAGCTCACTAGAAACATCCCCATTAAAATATTAGAGTCGGGATTAAGCCAATATGCCCTTTATCACCAATGGTATTTAACATAACATTAGACTATTAGCCAACAAAATTAGAGGAAGATGTATGAATTATGAAAATTGAAAAGAAACTGAAAAATAACCACTTTCTACATATGATGACTGTTGATGTAGAAACTCCAAAAAAATCAACTGTAAAACTCTTGCAAATGATAATTCAGTAACTTAATTATTTAAAGTTGATATGTAGACAGTATACATACAGATATATACAAAACAACCACAAAATGTAATAGATATGGCCCGTTTTGCAATAGCAAATAGAAAAATAGATTAAATTTAAAAAATACACACACATACACATATAAATTATTTGTAGACGGGCATGTTAAAAAGCACTGCTTCTGGGATATGAACTATATAAATAGTTCAGGGTATTAAAGGATACTTACTTTTCAGTTTATACCACTCTGAAATTTTGAGTTTTATACTATTTGCATAAATTGCCTTTTAAAATTACATAACTAACACATGTTTAAAATAATCTTTTCTTTTAATAACACCAATGTTCATAATATCCTGAATTAAGCTTTTCTTCCAGGAACACCAATAATTTTAACTGAGAATGATTCAACCCATACAATGGAATGAGAGCTACATATAATTTAAATGAGGTTAAAGTCAGCAAAATTATGTACAATAATAAGTGATGTTCATTGTATTTCTTAACTAAATATACTTTTTGTCCCTGGTGAAGAATTGTGGAAAACTCTTAGTAAAAATATATATAGAAATAGCGCCTTCTAGGATGAATTCTTTTAGCCTACCTTGTCTAAACTGCCATCTACTGTCTGTTCCATTATTGAAAGTTGTTTAGTTGTTTCAAGATAATTCCGTTCTCTCAATAATTTTATTTATTTTATTGGAGTATAATTGGTTTATAATGTTGTGTTAATTTCAAGTGTGCAATAAAGTGATTTAGTTATACATGTACATATATTCATTCTTTTCCGTAATTTTTATCTATTAAGGTTATTACAGAGTGTTGAGTAGAGCTCTCTGTGCTATAGAGTTCAGTTCAGTAGAGTCACTCAGTCATGTCAGACTCTTTGTGACCCACGGACTGCAGCACACCAGGCTTCCCTGTCCATCGCCAGGAACTTGCTCAAACTCATATCCATGGCATCGGTGATGCCATCCAACCATCTCATCCTCTGTCATTGCCTTCTCCTTCTACCTTCAATCTTTCCCAACATCAGGTCTTTTCCAGTGAGTCAGTTCTTCACATCAGGTGGCCAAAATATTGGAGTAGGTCCTGTTAGTTATCTATCTTATATACAATAGTATGTGTATGTTAATCCCAAGCTCCAAATTTATCTCTCTCCATCAGATTTCTCCTTTGGTAACCATAAATTTGCTTTTGAAATCTGTGAGTCTGTTTCATAAATAAGTTAATCTGTATCATTTTTTAAAATTAGATTTCACATATGAATGATATTATATATTTGTCTTTGTCTGATTTCAGTTCAGTACATTCACTCAGTTGTGTGACTCTTTGTGACCCCATGGAGTACAGCATGCCAGATTTCCCTGTCCATCATAACTCCCAGAGCTTGCTCAAACTCCTGTCCATCAAGTTGGTGATGCCATCCAAATATCTTGTCTGACCTATTTCACTTCATATGACAATCTTTAGGCCCATCTGTGTTGCTGAAAATGGCATTATTTTGTTCTCTTTTATGGATGAATAATATTCCATTGTGTGTTTGTGTGTGTGTGTGTGTGTGTAACACACACACACACACACACACATATATGTACACATTTCTGTCCATGGATATTTAGGTTGCTTCCATGTCATTTCAAATTATGGTTTTCTCTAGATATATGGCCAGGAATGGGACCTGCTGAATTACATGATAGTTCTAATTTTAGGTTTTTTAAGGAAGCTCCATACTGTTCTTTTTAGTGGTCATACCAATCTACATTCCCACCAACAACCCACCAAGAGTGAAGGAGAGTTCCCTTTCTCCATATCCCTTCCATCATTTTTTATGTAAAGTTTTCATTTTTACTGAGATTGGAAAATATGGTAGACAGAGTAATGACCCTCCAAATAGGTACAGGTCATAATTCCAAAACTTATAAATACGGCAGCCCATCTGGAAGGAGGCTACAAGTCAAGACGGCCTCTAGGAGCTGCAACAGGGGGAATGATGTCTCCCTGAGAGCATCCAAAAAGGACTGCAGCACTGCCAACACCTTGACTTAAGCCTGTTGAGATTCATTTTGAACTTGTGACCTCACGAACTGTACAATAATAGATGTGTGTTGTTATAAGCCAATAGTTTGTGATAATCTGTTATAAGACTAACAGGAAACTAATCTAGAGGGGTCACAAGAGTAATTGTTTTGGGAATTAAATGAGATTGCATATGTAGAATGCTTAGTACAGTACTAGTCCTAATAAACAGTCATTAAGTGTAAGCTTTTGTTGGTGACATAATTTTTTAGGCTGTTAATATCAATAAGAAATACATTTTTATATTTTGCTAATATTGTAGCAGGAAACAAATTGCTTGCTCTTGAGACCTTTCCCATCAAGAATTTAGTAGAAGCAGGTATACTTATATTATTTTGATGGTTTTGTTAATGTTTCCAAATAATGTGCTTTGAAATCAGAATCACTTCTTACTCATTTTCACATAATTCTCCTGATGCTCTTCAGCACACATGAGTGATCAGAAATGATATGTTTAATCTCTGCCCACAAGACCTGACTAGGATCTTCCTGTAAGTTGACAGGCATTTGGCCCTGATGCATGGATTGTTCAAGAATGAACTGCTGTTGCATTTGACTGATTGTAGATGGTTTGTGATGGGGATTATTTGAATGCTGTTGAACGCCGTTTATAATAAAAAACTTAATACAAATCTTTATTGTTTAGTTTAAAAAAGAACATATTGATTTGCCATATGAAGCTGTCCCTAATGTATGTTTATGTATTGTGTTCTGCACTTAGTCCCCCAGTTGTGTCTGACTCTTGAGTCCTCATGGACTGTAACCAGGCTCCTCTGTCCATGGGATTCTTCAGGCAAGAATACTGGAGTCGGTTGTCATGCCCTCCTCTGGGGGACCTTCCCAACCAAGGGATAGAACCCAGGTCTCCCACGTTGCAGGTGGATTCTTTACGATCTGAGCCACCAAGGAAACCCAATGTACCTTTTCCTGTGTGGAAAACTGCAATCAAACAGTATTTTAGTCTTCATGAGTTCTTGTCAGAAAATCTAATAGGCCATAGTTGACCTAAAGACCTTGACTCCCTCCATCTTTCACAAGTTGTAGGTTCAGATAAGCACTGAAGAATAGAAATGTGTTGCTGGGAAAGACTGAAGGAAGGAGAAGAAAGGGACAACAGAGGATGAGATGGTTGGATGGCATCACTGACTCAATGGATGTGAGTTGAGCAAGCTCTGGGTGTTGCTGATGGACAGGGAAGCTTGGTGTGCTGCAGTCCATGGGGTCACAAAGAGTTGGACATGACTGAGTGACTGAACTGAAGAATCATTTTGCATCCCCTTCCTGATGCTGATATGATTTAATGTGGTATGATATTTGCACCCCGAAGCATCACTGCTGACATGCAGGAGCCTGTGAGGGAGGGAACAGGCTATTCTCTACTCACACATTGTAACACTTCATAATTATGATGGTTTTTGTATGAGATCATTACAAAGAGACACAGGTTAAAAACAAATGGTGTTCACTCAAATGTATAACCATGTAGCACTACTCATTGGGCAAGCAACCATCAGAGAGTGGAACAGAAAATCGCAGATCCCAAGTACTAGAATGTTCAAGTACTGGATAAACGGATAGCTGCACTTTCTCTTTACTCTAAGAATTCTAACCGTCAGTAGTACAGATAATTAGGTGCCTGTGGTGGAAAATGATGGCTTTCTTAGCTTCCATGGAGCCCTTGAACTGCCCAGTCTGTTAGTCTGTCCATCTACTTGCTAGTCATACTTTCTCTTAGAAGCACTAGTTTGCATCTCTAATCATCACTTAACATATCCTAGAGAAAAACCGATGGAATGAAGAGACACTGATAGGTTTTGACAAAGGAACTTGCCTTGGATACTTAGGAAACTAAGCCTTAATTAGAAGATTCTAATGAATGTGAAGTAGAAAAAACATTTCAAGATATCCTACTTGCCATGTTTTGCATCCCGTTAGAAAGGAGAATGAATACTGTTCAGGTGCAAAATGTTACTTCTTAGGAGTCTAACTCTACTAGATGCTCTCTATTTACAAAGTCTCAATGATGCCTCAAAGATATCTTTCAGAACTACTCAATACAGTAGCTATTCTGAGATGATTTCAAAGCTAGAGAGAGACATTATCATGGAAGCAGGATCTTGACTGATTTGAATTTCATCCTCCTGCTGCTTATCCCTTCCTTATGAAGTGATAATGCTCCTTTATGACTTTAGTATCTTTCTGCTTTACCAAAATGTGTAGTCAGGAATGAAATATGGTGATTCTAGCTGGGAGTAACAAGGACAGGTGGAATTCTAAACTACAAAGACCATATATTCCTAGGTAGAATGAGCTTTCTTTATTCCAGTTGAAATTCTATCTTTAGCTAGCATGAAAGCTAATAAAACTGTAGCTTGTAATGAAGATCAGAAAATCTTCTTATTTGATTTGGTAGTCAATGGATTTTCTAAAAGAGTGATAATTAGATCATTCTAAACTGTGATTAGGTAACACAACCCACATTACTTTATCAATGAAGTCTCTTTGAAAAAATCTTCATTAGGAGATAAACCTAAACTTCAAATTTTAAGGTGTAGAATAATAGTATTGCTAAGTTTAGGAGGCAATATTATTTACTCTGTGCCAAATACAAAATCTTAGAATAATGTGGAGTCCTGTAAGAGGGTGACTGCTAGTTTTGCATAAAGAGAAAAGTTAGTGAGGTATCTGTCTACTCTACTCTCCTAAAAGGGCCATGAGAAAAGAGCACAGAATGTTGGACTTGGATCCAGTTACAATTTAAGTTTCCTGAAGTCTTCAAAGGGAGCCATGTAAATTGCTGAAATTCAGTCATCCAGGGGATTGCTAGGGTAACATTGCAGAATCTAGAAGGACTTGAATCCTGGTATATTAAAAAATAAATAAATAAATAACTGGAATGATGATATGTATATTGGAGGGGTGGGAAATGCACATATATTTCTGTATATTCATTCAATTGGGGTGACACAGAATCGATTATATTATTTTGACACATCAATGCTCAGCTTTCCAAATGTATTAATAGATACTCTTGGCTCCTCTCTCTTCCTCTAATTGCTTAGGACACAATGTGTTGTGTTGTTTTACCGCTCTTAAGATTGTATGGACAAGCTATCAGAGTTCTTCGCTATGACTTAATTTTATTAGCCAGAAAAGTCAGCAGAAAAATCCATTTCATGGCTGTTTCAGTTCAGTTCAGTTGCTCAGTCGCTTCTGACTCTTTCCAACCGCATGGACTGAAGTACGCCAGGCCTCCCTGTCCATCACCAACTCCTGAAGCTTGCTCAAACTCATGTCCATTGAGTCGGTGATGCCATCCAACCATCTCATCCTCTGTCATACCCTTCTTCTCTTGCCTTCAATCTTTCCCTGCATCAGAGTCTTTTCCAATGAGTCAGTTCTTCACATCAGGTGGCCAAAGTGTTGGAGCTTAAGCTTCAGCATCAGTTCTTCCAATGAGTATTCAGGACTGATTTCCTTTAGGATTATCTGATTGGATCTCCTTGCAGTCCAAGGGACTCTCAAGAGTCTTCTCCAAAACCACAGTTCAAAAGCATCAATTCTTTGATGCTTAGCTTTCTTTGTGGTCCAATTCTCATATCCATACATGACTACTGGAAAAACCATAGCTTTGACTAGATGGATGTTTGTCGGCAAAATAAAATAATGTCTCTGCTTTTTAATATGCTCTTTAGGTTGGTTACAACTTTTCTTCCAAGGAGCAAATGTATTTTAATTTAATGGCTACAGTCACAATCTGCAGTGATTTTGGAGCTCAAGAAAAAAAGTCTGTCACTGTTTCCATTGTTTCTGCATCTATTTGCCATGAAGTGATGGCAAGAGAATTCCAGAAAAATATCTTCTTCCACTTTATTGACTATGCCGAAGCCTTTGACTCTGTGAATCATAACAAACTGTGGAAAATTCTTCAAGAAACAGGAATACCAGACCATCTTACTGGCCTCCTGAGAAATCTGTATACAGGTCAAGAAGTAACAGTTAGAACCAGACATAGAAAAACAGACTGGTTCCCTATTGGGAAAGGAGTACCTCAAGGCTTATATTGTCACCCTGCTTATTGAACTTATAACAGAGTACATCATGAGAAATGCCGGGCTGGATGAAGCACAAGTTGGAATCAAGATTGCCACAAGAAATATCAATAACCTCAGATGTGCAGATGACACCACCCTTATGACAGAAAGCTAAGCGGTGTTGCCTAATATGGAGATCAGTGAGGCAATGACTGTATGAACCCTTCTGTAATAAAACTTCTCTAATACAGTCGAATGTAGGGGCCAGTTTTTTATTGTTAGTTTCTGCAAAATCTCTTTTGCAGGTGAATTTACCAACCCTTGAATCTGACAGTAAAGTATGTTTCTTTCCTTGAAGATGAATGTGTATTTTTGCTGATTCTCTTGTGGCTCAGGATTGGGGTGAGGGGAGGGGCAGGGAGAAGAAGAAGAAGAAATAAAGCTTTGACCTCTTAATCTCTGCAAACAACTTGACACATATCTTCAAGACATATTCTAGGAATAAAGTTAGTTAATGTCTTTTAGCATTCTCTAGTCTATTATAACTGTCAAAAGTCACAGAATGTTTTGGCTCACAGGGGACTTTAAGAATGATAGAACCACAAATCCTTCAGATTCTAAGATTGAATTAGACATTTCTTTAATTTTACCCATTTCCCTGTATTTTTTTTAGAAGTTTTGCTTTTGGCTGATATTATGATTAATTCTCTGATTTATTTTCTATTGAAATTTTATTCTTATAAATGATTAAGTTTCCCTAAAATTGCAATAAATTGATTCTAATAATATTTTCAGAAATGCGTGGTATGGCAACGTATGGACCTCTTCTTAGTACCTAAAGTGATAAAACTACTTGGGACGATATCCCTCTAAAACCACTTATGTTGACATATTTCCTTCAGAGTTTGTTAAGGATTCCAAATCCTAATGTAATTCTTGATTATTTTTTCTAATAAACCACAAGAAGATTGGGTTTTACCTCTTAATGAATGAATTTGGATACATTTTAGGAGTTTAGAGTCACAAGGTTGATGGTAATGGACATTTGAAGAAGGTGAATATTAATTTCTTAATATCTAAATATCTATAAAGTCAGATTTCTTTTTTAAAATATTTTACCTTGTTAATGTGCAAGGGCAAGACCCAGGGTTAGAGTTGAGTGTGGCATAAAGTGTTTGGGCTTTATATTCTATACCTGCCTGGTAGGCTGCAGTCCATGGGGTCGCTAGGGGTTGGACCCGACTGAGCGACTTCACTTTCACTTTTCACTTTCATGCATTGGAGAAGGAAATGGCAACCCACTCCAGTGTTCTTGCCTGGAGAATCCCAGGGACGGGGGAGTCTGGTGGGCTGCTGTCTATGGGGTCGCACCGAGTCGGACACGACTGAAGTGACTTAGCAGCAGCAGCAGCAAGATATAGAAGTCCTATCTTCAATTATTTGCCTCCTAAGTGACAAGATATTATATGATTCAGGAACTTCTTAATAAGCAAAGACCAAATATCTCTTTGGGAAGACATGTAAGCTAAGTGGATTCAATCAGCTCCATATCCTGGATCTAACATCATCTTTAACGTAGAAAGTCAGACAGATTTACTATCTGTGTTCTTTTATAGTTCTGAGAATGCTGTAAAGTTAAATGGCAGACACTCCATAATAATATAATCTATACCCACAACTGATTTTAGAAGCACACAGATCTAGGTTTAAATTTTTGTGCCAACAGTTAATAGCTACGAAACTTTGGGTAAGGTAGATGGTACTTCAAGAATTCCCACCTTTAAAATGGGAACCAAAGTATTTAGCCAATAGTGATTGGTCAGAGAGTTAAATGGGGATAGGAATGCTTTAACCTAATAATTGGTCAACAAATGCATAAACTAATACATAAACAGTGGTAGTAAAACCAGACAAGGTAGTAGGTACTTTATATTCAAAACAACCCTGGGAATTTGGTACCTTAAATGTCCATGTAAATTTTTCATATTATTAACTTCAAAGAGATTAATTAACCTGCTAGTATTTGAAGCCCAAAAATCATCATGGTGAAAATTATGGTGATGGTAAAAATAATGGTGCTGGCTATGGTAATGAAGGTGGTGGAAGGACAGAAAGCAGACCAAATCCTTCATTAGATGTCATCTCCTTCTCCTAGCATCCCTTCTATGGCTATGTTATCTCCTAGGAGCCCAGTATCAGCACGTGGGAGGAGCAAACACAGTAATGGCTGGTTGAGTTGCTGTTAGCATCCCTTTAAGTTTTGGGCGACTAGAACTGAATCAAAAAAGCAAAGAGTAGAAAAATGAGCTAGAGATACCATTCAAAAAGAAAACCAGAACTTCAACCACTGAGATTTTTGAGGCTTGCATTTTAGAGGCAAGCACTGACCCTTTGGGGGGACTTCCATCCAATTGTCAATTGTCCCCTTTCAATAAGACATTAATACAATTTGAGTTAGATGAAATATTCTTTTCTGCCAGCAAAGTGTAAGCGCCATACATTTCTTTTGAAATTGGCTATATAAGTACTTGGCTGTAATAAGAAATTGGCTGTTCAGTACTTTTTATCTTAGGAGTCCTTTATTCAGACTTTAGCTGTAAGGATTTTTTTTTTTAACTTAATGGAAGAAACCAAATTATAGGAACTTTTGCTGAAGGTAAGAATTAAATGTTTTGTACAGTATTTTATTATTTTGCTTTCCATAGAAATGAAATGTTCCTAGGATAGAAAATAGATTCCTTGATTTTTAGAACTTCTTCACAAAAGGTCAACACCAAAAACTAATGATGCTTTAGTGCTGAATTATAATTGTCGAAAGGAAGATCCATTCATGAAGTAATGAGGCTCCTTTCATTCAATTTAAATAAACAAAAGATTCTGTTTATTTTGGTGAATCATGGCCAATTAATGAGATATCATTTTCCAACACTGTAATTGTTCATAACACACTTTAATTTTGGCTTCCAAGCCTGTTCTGTCAGCAGCACATTATAGTGAAAAGGACTTCTTGTTGTTTGTTTTCAATTTTACCCAATATATATTTAATATGTGAAGTGAATGAAAGAGACACGCATAGTAAGTAAAAAGATAAAGAAAGAATGTGAAAAGGGGGATTACAATAAATATTTGTTGTTGTTCAGTCAGTAAGCTGTGTCTGATTCTTTGCCACCCCATGACCTGCAGCACACCAGGCTTCCCTGTCTTTCGCCATCTCCCAGAATTTGCTCAAACTCATGTCCATTGAGTTGGTGATGCCATCTAACCATTTCATCCTCTTGTCGTCCCCTTCTCCTCCTGCCATCACTCTTACCCAACATCAGGGTCTTTTCTGATGAGTCGGATCTTTGCATCAGGTGACTTCAGCTTCAGCATCAGTCCTTCCAATGAATATTCATTGTTGATTCCTTTAGGATTGACTGGTTAGTCCCTTTGCTCAAGGGACTCTCAAGAGTCTTCTTCAGAACCACAGTTCGAAAGCTTCAATTCTTTAGCACTCAGCTTTCTTTATGATCCAACTCTCGCATCCATACATGACAACTGGAAAAAACATAGCTTTGACTGGAGGGACCTTTGTTGGCAAAGTCATGTCTCTGCTTTTTAATATGCTGTCTAAGTTTGGCATAGCTGTTCTTCCAAGGAACAAGTGTCTTTTAATTTCATGGCTGCAGTCGCCATCTGCAATGATTTTGGAGCCCAAGAAAATAAATATGCCACTATTTCCATTGTTTACCCATCTATTTGCCATAAAGTGATGGGACCAGATACCATGAACTTAGATTTTGAATGTTGAGTTCTAAGCCAGTTTTTTTACTCTCCTCTTTCACCTTCATCAAGAGGCTCTTTAGTTCCTCTTTGCTTTCTGCCATTAGAGTGGTATCATCTGCACATCTGAGGTTGTTGATATTTCTCCCAGCCATCTTGATTCCAGCTTGTGATTCATCCAGCTCAACATTTCAGTGATGTACTCTGCATATAAGTTAAATGAACAAGGTGACAATGTACAGCCTTGTCTTACTTCTTTCTCAAATTTGTACCAGTCAGTTGTTCCACATAAGGTTCTAAGTGTTGCCTCTTGACCCACGTACAGATTTGTTGAGAGATGGGTAAATTGATCTGGTACTGCCATGTCTTTAAAAATTTTGTACAGTTTGTTGTGATCCACACAATCAAAGGCCTTAGCATAGTCAATGAAGCAGATGTTTTTCTGGAATTCCCTTGCTTTCTCTGTGATTCAATAAACGTTGGCAATTTAATCCCTGGTTCCTCTGTCTTTTTCAAAACCCAGGTTGTACATCTGGAAGTTCTTAGTTCATATACAGCTGAAACTAGCTTGAAGGATTTTGAGCATAACCTTTACTTGCAGGCGAAATAAGGACAGCAATCTGGTAGTTTGAGCATTGCTTGGCTCTTCCCTTCTTTGAAATTGGAATGAACACTGACCATTTCCAGTCCTGTGGCCACTGCTGGTATTTCAAAATATGCTGGCATATAACAGCATCATCTTTTAAGATTTGAAATAACTCAGCTGGAATTCTATCATCTCCATTAGCTTTTTTCATAGCAATGCTTCTTAAGGCCCACTTGACTTCAAACTCCAGGATGTCTGGCTCTAAGTGAGAGACCACACCATCATGGTTATCCAAGTCATTAAGATCTTTTATTGTATAATTCTTCTGTGTATTCTTGCCACCTCTTCTTAATTTCTTCTGGTTCTATTAGGTCCTTACTACTTTTGTCACTTTGACCATCCTTGCTAGAAATGTTCCCTTGATCTCTCCAATTTTCTTGAAGCGATCTCATCTTTCCCACTCTATTGTTTCCTCTACATAGTTGCACTGTTTGTTGAAGAAGGCCTTCTTATCTCTCCTTGCTATTCTCTGGAACTCTGCATTCAGTTGAGTATATCTTTCCCTTTCTCACTTGTTTTTCACATCTCTCTTTCCTCAGCTATTTGTAAAGCCTCTAAGTCAGATTAGTTTTATTCCAAATCAACATAATTTTTATAAGTTGCTGTGATGCACAAAAAAAAAAAAACAAAAAACAAAAAGAACCCTTGGACTAGAAGTTAAGATACCTGGATCCTCATGCTATTTTTCAAATTAATTTTCTGGATGGATTTATGTAAGTAATGTTCTCTAGGTCTGTTTATTTATCTAAAAATGATGAGAACAGGTTTAAATGCCTTCCCTAATTTCTTCTATCTCAAAATTCATTTATATTTATACTTCTATGAAAGTATATTCATCATTTTTTTCTTTCTTAAGAATATAATGAGATACCATTTTAATCATAATATTTGGGTTCTACATTAGGTGAATGACAAGTGGTGGAAGATTCACTCCTTATTATGGAGAAATTATAGGACCTATAAGCAGCAAAATTCCCTAATACTGAAGTCTTTTTTAGCATCTCTCTTTACCTATCACTTTTCTTTGCTCCTATTTCACAACCTTGTCCTCAGATAACTGAAAGGTCATTATTAAATTATCCATCAGTTGGACTTATTCATATATTGCTTAAATTTATTACTATAATCCTCTTTTAAAGTTTCTGTCATACATTGATTCACTCAGTAAGTCTTTAATGAACGGTAAGCATGAGATAAACATTTTGCTCAATGCCGAGTATGTTTTTCTGGGGAAAAAAATAAAAAAAAAAGACCTTTAAGTTGCTTATACTCTGATTGGGAAGATAGAGAATAATAGGAAAACAAAAAGTTAGTTCACAATTAAATTAAAATTTTGTAAATGTAAGCAAACAAGCAAAGTGGTACATTTAAAGAAATGATGGAAATGAATTATTTAGACAGAACTGTCACTTTGGTGCTATTAAAGCTGAGATTGGAAGGATGAGATATAATCAGCCATGGGAAGAGCAAAGGGAAAGATAAAGGAATCTGAAGGCCAGTAATGAGAGCACAGGTATGACTGAGGAGTGCCCTGAGTGAGGTCAGAGGAGCAGGGAGATGGCAGTGACTGGCCTTCGTGCAAGGTTTTTGTTTTTGTTTTTCAAAGCACAGTAAGAAGTTGTTGAAGGACATTAAATTGAAAAATGATATGATCTCATCCTTTTAGAAACAAAAAAGCAAATCTGTACTGCATTGCTTGGGCCAACCTTCCAATCGGCCATAGAGTTTTGTCCATTTTATTTCTAAGAAAACTAGAGTCAAGGAGTTAATTAGTCCCAAAATGTCTCCAACTAGAAAGAGGAGAAGGAAGCAGAGACATAAACCAACTTGACCTGATTGGGAAGCCAGTGCCCTTTCTGGTGTTTCTTCCTATCTGTCTGTAGTCTATCAGTTTTATCATGGGAAAACTTTATTAGAGGCTGTTTGAGAATATGGATTTATCTCCTGATCAAGTTTTACAAGAGGTGTGTAGTTGCACTGGGATGAGATGATCAGGAAGAAACTCCAGAGGCAATGGGCATTATGTGCCTCTGCAGATAGGGGGCTTATGATGTGTCAGAGGGATCCTCACCTTCTCCTTGGGCATTTGCCAGAGGCCAGGCAAGTCATGTCATGGGTGAGGGGTAGTGTGCAGGCTCTGTGGGATGATCACTGGCACATCATGCTATATAAGGCCAGGCCAGAAACAGATGTGGAGTGTGGGCAGTGTCGGGAGCCTGAAGATGAGGTGATGCCTATTAGGCCATCAGAAGAGTCAGAAAACTCTGGATTGAGATTTTATTTTAAAGGAAAGTGGAAAGGAGTAAAAAATACATCACATATGTGTTTGGTCTGTTTTGATGCCAGAAGCCTAGCTATTTAGCTTCTTTTGCATCTTCCTCAGTACTCTTATTTTGGCCTTAATGAATCTACCAAATATTTATGTGGCATTTCTCAGTTGCTCAGTCATGTCCAACTCTTTGTGACCCTATGGACTGTAGCCTGCCAGGCTCTTCTGTCCGTGGAATTTTCCAGGCAAGAATACTGGAGTGGGTTGCCATTTCTTACTCCATTATATGGCATTAGATATTGCAACATAGTCTAGTTAGCATCAAAATACATTAACTTAGACTAAAATATGTCAGGAATAATTACTTTGGAATCAGTTGAGCGTACATTTAAATTTTTTTTTTTTTTAGAACTAACATATGATTGCCATACAGTATAAAATACACATTAAAAAAAAAAAATCTCTAACTCAGAATCCTTTCCTATCAACATATACATATACGTATATTCTAGAAACAGGTGGTGTTAGCAATCTTTAAATATATTTGTCTGTGAATTTTCCATAGATGTGAAAACATACATAGAAACATATGCATGAATCTAACCATTTAGATTAGTTTCCTCATCTCATTCACCCCCTGAGAGCTCAGCTTGAGCAGCAATGTTATCAGTATTTCAAGCGTCTTTACCTCTTTAGGTGGTCATATTTGGCTGGCGACCACAAGTGACCTCCCACGCTTAGGTAACTGCCCGACCTTGCTCCCTATGGCCACAATGGCACTATGGAGGAAAAGAGACAAATGAAACTCTTGGAGGAGGTTGGCAAAAGTCAGCTAGTGTCAACTGCTTTTGCAACCCTGATCCGGTGAAGGTTTTCTTACGCATTTCTGAATCACACCCTAAAGATCACTATGGAAAGCAGCATCCTGTGGCTTCTTCACGGGACGTGACTCTAGAGAGGAATGAACTCCCTTTATTGAGGGTCACATCCCTCTCTGGCTGTAATTAATAGGCTCATCTCCTGTGGCTAAGTGTCCCCTCCAAGCAGCAGGAGCTGCAGACTTAAATTCTTCAATTTCAACTGAAATGAATCCCCCTCGCCTCACTTGAGATAGCACCCATGAAAATATGATTACGCTCCTTTGCTCATGAATCACACCTATACATGATACTATAAATCAGAGAGATTTTATTTTATGAATTAAACATGAGGCATTTTCTTCATGATTGAACTAGTCCTTTGGCAGAAAAATGGGAAGATTCTAATTCTATACTCTTCTGAGATCTTTATCAAATGACATAAAAAGATCCCTCCCTTTACCCTAAATATAGGTCATAAGTGAATTTCAGTTGCTTGGAAGATGAAGGTCCTTCAAGACCATGCCCTCGCTCCCTTGTCCCATCTCCCCGGCTTATATAATCTCTGTGATTCACTTGGTCCCTCAGGCGTTCTCTTGTACTACTATCTTTTCACAAGCTTATGTCTCTTAAGCAACCTGAATGCAAAAACTGAGTCTTTTAAATTTTCACATATTCTTTCAGAAGATAATGACAACTATACAATAGGCATCATACCAGAGATATTTTAGTTTTGTCATTCTTTCGTCTCTCTCCTTGATAGCTTTGGCAAGCTGTAGGGATTCACAGTCCTTTCTGGTAGTTTGATCTTGGTTTCCTAAGGATGAAACGAAGGAAACAGTTCTGTGTTTGAAAGGACCAAGTGGAGGTTACTGTTATAAGACAGAAGCATTATAAAGACAGTCTGGATTTTGTGATCCGTATGTGTGATCTTTCATGAGATTAGGAAATGGCTCTACAATTAACAAGAGAAGGAGATGAAAATAGGAAAAGAAGTGAGTCTTGTGATAAGGGGTTGCTCATGTGTGCTCAGTCATTCCAGTCGTGTCTGACTCTTTGTGACCCTATGGACTGTAGCCCGCCAGGCTCCTCTGTCCACAGGATTCTCCAGGCAAAAAATCTGGAGTATGTTGCCTTGCCCTCCTCCAGGGGATCTTCCTCACCTGGGGATCAAACCTGCATCTGCCTGCATCTCCTGCTTTGCAGGTGGATTCTTTACCCACTGGGGCACCTGGGAAGGCCTAATGAGTTGCTATCTAAATGTCAAAACAGAGGGATAAGCAGGTCAGAGAGTTGAAAGTCAGGGCTGAACTCAGAAGTGGGGACTCTTTAAGAGCAAACCACCCACTTCCTAATATTGCCTCAGAACTCCAGTAATCAATCAGATTAAAATGGCTTATTTTTTTTTTTTAATTAAGCAAAGGGAGGCAGGTAATTTTCAAAAAGAAATCGTGATTCTCATTCTAGTCTAAGTATGATCTCAGTGGCCATTTTGAATAGGATTGTCTTCATGGTTGCAGGGAAAGATTTTAAAGGCCACAGAGTATCCACAAAACTCTACCACTGAGAGCAGTAATAGTGGCTTAAAGGCTGATGACGATTCCCAAGTGATGATGTACAAATATAGTTTCTTACTGCAAATGTTCACTTATAGTTCTCTGTCGGAGGAGAGGGAACAATATAAAAACATGGCAGTCTGCATGGACAAACATCATTTTGTTCCTTGTAATTACTGCCACCAGGCTTGGTATATTCTCGGCAGTAGAATTTTCACCATCCGGAAGAAGCTTTGCTCTCCTCAGTAATATTCAGGACAGATGGAATTGAATTGCACATTCTGTGCCACTCTGGAATATTACAGAGCTCACATTAATGTTGTTAGGTAAGACTCCAAGTTCTAAAATGAGCAGAAGTTTACTTGAGCGAAGACTCGTTTTATTATGGTCACTTTTCTAACTTTAACCTTCTTTTTAGTTGACTTTGAACTATTGTCTGATATGGAAAAAATTGACCTTTATCCTCTTCCCTTTAAAGACTAGAATTAAAAATATTTATGGTTTGCAGTAACGCATTCACTTCTATGGCAAAATGTTGCCAATTGGTGTTTTTCTCCTCTTTTTCAAAAGATGATTACATGTTCACAATTTACAAGGTATTGTACACATTTCAGCAGGAAATTGTAAGCCTTTATCTTTTGACAGCAAGAAGGAATTACTGCCCTTTTTTAAATAGCCTCCCTATTTTGTCCAAATAAATGATTCATGCTGGAGACTTCATGATGTCTTTTGTTGGTTTCTGTGAATTTCAACACAGGCAGTCAAAAGGAAAAAGAAGTAATGCATTTCTGAAAATTTCAGAAAATTATAGGTTTTATATGGGAAGGAGGATGCATTCAAATATCTTTAGTCCTGGTTTCTTCTTCCTTCTGTGCTTTATTAATGCAAGGCTTAGAGCAAGGAAAAGGAAATAAATGAGAGGGTAGGAAACGAATATTTTTCCTTCTCTCTCCAAGGACTGTTCAGTGCCCCGTTTCCTTATCCTCGTAGGAATCAAACAAAGTAAGAAATGGCTATAGCCATGTTGACTAACACTTACCACTGCTATCTGAAAACCCCTCTTTATTTGAAAATAACAGCATGTCTTTACTAGTTTGATTTCTTCCATAGTTTTGATCATATATTTTTTAGTTAAGTTTGTGTAGTAATATTGTTTTTGGTGTTATCTTCCTTTCAGTTTACCTAAACTCTTGCATCTCTTGGAAATATATAGTTAGCAGGTGACTTAAATGTCCTCTAATCTATAATGCTTATTATATACCTTTACACATAGTAAATTCCTTTGGAGCCCCATCTAGTGGGCCAGTAAGCAGTGGGTAAAAGTTTGCAATATTTTTACTAATAGCCAAACCATGGCACTTTGCTTCTATCTCTCAATTGCCCAGGCCCCAGGGTTTCTCAGCTTCAGAGTTTGATATTTTGGCCTGGAAAATGATTTGTTGTGGAGGGCAGATTTATGCATTGTAGTACCCCTGGCATCTACCGATAAGATGCCTTTAGCACTACTCTCAATTGTGACAGCTAAAACTGTCTACAAACATTTGCCAAATGTCCATTGGAGAACAAAATTACTCCTGATTAGAACCACTTGCCTAATCCATGAATGCATACCTTTGTACATATTTGAAATTCTTTGAAAAGGATTGCAGAGGCATCCACCATGTCTTCCATGGTATCTGAAGAATAAAGGCGATTGTGAAGGTATGTATCTATATACAGATCCTCTTTTGCCTAATCTGAACACATGAATTGCTGAGGTGTTATACGTTTAACCCAGACAGACTTGTACACATGTGGACATGCACACACACTTGTAAAACATGCATGCAGGTATTTAAATCAAGATATCTGTTCTATGTCAGTTATAGTAAACATAGTAGTGATTTTCCCAGGTGGCACAGCTGTAGAAAAATCTTCCTGCAATGCAGGAGATGCAAGTTCAATCCCTGGGTCCAGAAGATTCCCCTGGAGAAGGAAATGGCAAACCACTCCAGTAATCTTGCTGGGAAAATTCCATGGACAGAGTAGCCTTGCAGCTACCGCCCATAGGATTGCAGAGTCGGATATGACTGAGCAACTGAACATACACACAGCACTACCTATTTAAGTCCCCCTTGAATCTTAAGAAATATGGTAAACATTTCTCCATATCTTACATAGCTTGGAAGCCAGGTGTTTTCATAGCAACAGGTGCTATACTTTAATAGAACCTCATTTTTAAATTTCCTTTGCAACTTATTTGTTTTTAAGTCCTGTCAAAAGCTCATATGTAAAACTGTCAATAACAACAGCAAGCTTAATAATAGTAATATCAGATGGTTGAAAAGACAAAATAGAAAAACGTGTGTGAGATTGGTACCTCAGTTTTACTCAAAAAATAACTTATAACTGTTTAAATTATGAAGTGTTATGTGTTATGAAGGTGTAATTTTCCAACCCCTCAAACCTCTCCATCAAGCCTGTATTTTGAAGAGTCTCTGGATTGTAGTGGAAAAGTCTTGAAGCTGTGGGACTTCAAAAGACTTCAGAAAATCTGGGATTGACTTCTGGCTCGGATTCTTATTTGATGTAACAATCTGAAAATCATTAGCTTTTAGAGTCTCACTTTTCTTGAAAAGATGAAAAAAAAACCCACATGCATTTGAAAATTCTTGAAAATGCTGAAGCATAGCAAACATGCATGGTTCTTTTTTATGATTGGTAAATAATCCAGAAAGACAAACAGAAAAAGATGTCCCTACTGAATATTCCATCCCTATGAATGCCAAGTAAGTCATCCACCTGTGAGCCCAGGGAAAACTATAGAGAACCTGGTGATGGCTGACATCAAAATAGAGAGGTGCTGAATGCACGGGAATCTTCCAGGGTCAGAACAAAGCTGCTCAAAGGGTCAACTCTGCAGATAAAGGGCAAAGTAATGGTTGATTTCTGAGTGTGATTGGCAGCTACCTTCGCGTCTGAGTTGCTCCAGCAGGTCCCTACTTCCCTGTCGGTGGGCACAGGCGAGCATCAGAATCCTCATTCTTATTCTATCGTCACCTCCCTACAACCCTATAAACAGCACTTCCCCACCACCTGTCACAGTCTCCTTCCTGGCTCTCGGAACCTCTAGGGGAATCATTCCCTTTAGAATAAAAGGGTTAATGGGTTTGGCAAACTCTCAGGAAGTGGAGGGCAGAGGAAAGATGCTTTTTCAATACAGTTTTGAAGCAATTATGAAGTGTCGAGTCAAGACTTTGAGGAATCCATGACCTCTTAGTCTAGCACATTACTACTTTTCTTTATATGCTGACTTCAAGATCTCTGCCAGGGTGGGAGCAATGTTATAAGCACTGCTCTTGGCATTCATCCAGGTTCCTTTCAGCTCATGGCAAACATCTTCTGTGACCCCCTGCCCAGAGGCCCAAATGTGAAGCAGAATGCTTTTATAGGACCTACAGTAAGAATTACTGGCAGGGAAAATTGCTTCCTTGATGATTCATTCCAATAAGAAAACTGATGACACAAGGTTTTCTTTTAAAAATTATCATTTTGGACATCAATTAAATATAAAAGAACACTTACAGCATATATGTACAATATCAATAATAATAGTACTAGAGAAGATTGTGTATCTCCCACTCAGCCCCTTAAGGGCCTCATCCACAGTTCTATTTATATCCTTCCCCAACACAGATAAACGCTGCTCCAAATTTTCATTCCCTTTCTTTTTAAGGTGTTACTAAATGTATTTGGGTGTCATTTGAATTTTTTGAATATTTTTGCAATTTATAAAAATAGACTCACACTATAAAATTTTGCCTAATATGTGCTCTTTGAATTCATTTCAATGTTCCTTAAATGCATGGGTCTTGTTGCAATTTATGCCTTTTTTCTGTTGCATACTATTCCATCCTTCTCTTGATGGATCTGTGGCATTTCCAGTTATTGTGACTATATGTTGTGCTTATGTGCATTCTTGTCAGTGACATCTAGTGCTCATGTACAGAAATTTTCTAGATTATGGACTTAGGAGTGCAATTTTTGTATCACATGGTAGCTACATACTCAAAATTTTGAGGTAACATCAAATGCCTTTTCAAAGTAATAGTACTGTTTTTCACTAACAACCTCTGTGGCAACTGTTCCTGCTTCTCTCTTTACATACTTGCCAATCTTTGATATCATCTAACTTTTAAAAGTTATAAGCCAATCTGATGAACTGAAATAGCATCTTCTCAAGGCTATAAATTATGATTTGCTAATTACTCATAAGTGAATACTTATCTTAGGTTGTTAGTTATTTGATTTCCCTTTTCTGTGAAGAGCCTAATTTCATACTTTGGCCCATTTTTTCTTTTTAATTTGGAATTTGTTTCATATTTATCTATAGCAGGCTTTACATATTTTGGAAAATAGCTTTTGGAGTAGTTTGCATTCCTTTTCTCAATTTATAGCTTATTCTTTTCACTCTGTTTTGATACTTTGAATAAATAGTCATTATTTTAATACAGTTGAGTTTATCCACTTTTCCCTTTATGGTTTGTGCTTTGTTCGTATGTGCATGTGCATATTGTTAAAAAGTGCTTTTTCCTGCCATGATCATCAAGGTATTCTCCTATAATACCCTCTAAACATTCAAGGCTTGTTCTTCAAATGTCAATCTTTCAGCCTTGTGGTATTGCTTTTGTCTAGAACATAAGGTTTTGATGGAGTATCATTATTTCCATATGAATAATTTTCCCAGAAACCTCTATTGAAAATTCCCATTTCCACCACTGAAAAAGATTAGCCATAATCAATCGGGTTTCCTTAATTACATGTGTCACTTTCTGGTCTCTCTATACTGGTCCATGGATTAATTTTTATATTCTTGTACTAGTCACACCAGGCTTCCTGGGTAACTCCAATGATAAAGAATCTGTCTGCAATGCATGAGACCTGGGTTTGATTCCTGGGTCAGGAAGATCCCCCAGAGAAGGGAATGGCAACCCACTCACCCCATGGACAGGGAGGAGCCTGGTGGGCTAGAGTCTATGTGGTTGCAAAGAGTTGAACATGACTGAGCAATAACACTTTAACTTTCGTTATTCACTTAGCCCGGAGAAGGCCATGGCACCCCACTCCAGTGCTCTTGCCTGGAAAATCCCATGGACGGAGGAGCCTGGTAGGCTGCAGTCCATGGGGTCACAAAGAGTCGGACACGACTGACAGCCTTCACTTTCACTTTTCACTTTTATGCCTTGGAGAAGGAAATGGCAACCCACTCCAGCGTTCCTGCCTGGAGAATCCCAGGGACGGGGTCGCACAGAGTCGGACACAACCGAAGTGACTTAGCAGTAGCAGTAACAGCATTCACTTAGCCAAAGTAACGATGGAAGATTTCAAAGGCAGTTCAGCATCTTAGGAAAACGTCTACCATGGATGAAATTCGTTTCTTGAGTTCCACTTTCCACAAAACAAGTACCACACCTTCTTACTCACTATAGTTTTATATTATTGATATTAGCCCCTCTTCAGTTTATTCTTTTTAGGGGATGCTTAATCATGTTTGATCTTTTGCTCTTCTAGAAGCACTTGAGTGTGAGTTTTGCAAATCCCACAAGATGAAACAGCAACAGAGGTGACTATATCTCTTACCTTTTGCTGTGTAACTAACAACCCCAGACTATTGACTTACAACCACTTATTTAGCTTCTAGTTCTGTGGTTTGCCAAAGCGAATTGGGCTCTGCTAGATTGTCCTTCTGGCCTGAGCCAAGACTGGTTGTTGTTAGATAATTAAGATGTAATAATACCAATGTTATTGTCAGGTGCAGGATTAAATCTATTACTGTGTACGAATCCACCCCAAAACATAAAGGCTTAAGAATAATACACACCTGCTTCCTCACATAATATTATGGTCAGGAGTTTGGGAGTATCTGAGCTGGAGGGATCTGGCTCATGACTCTCAATGAGGTTGCCATCAAGGTGTTGCCAGGGAGCTGTCATCTGAACCCATGACCAGAGCTGCAAGATTGGCATCCATGGTGGCCCACTCACATGACTCACGATGTGGTGCTGACTGTTAGACACCCAAGTTCAGCATCACATGGTTATCACCATAGCGCTGCATCACTGTCCTCATAACATAGCATCTGGGTTCTGCAGAGCATTCATCCAAGTGATAGCACAGTGAAAACTTGACTGTCTTTTATGAGAGAGTTGTGAATTTCCATTCTGTCATCTCCACAACATTCTACAAGCCATTCCTACTCAACAGAGAAGGGGGTCAAAGGGGGACATGAGTATTAGGAGGCTAGAAGGTGAGAATCATCAAGAGAAATCTTGGAGACTGTCTTCTATAGTCTTTTTTTTTTTTATTAAAACATAAATTGCAGTAATCTACATATTCTTACAAACAACTCCTCTCTGGATTTTAAAATGCAGATATATTTAAAGATAGATTTCTATCAGGAAGGATCCAGAAAATGAGGTTTACAGTTTTAAATGTCTTCCTCAGATTGGGGTTTGAAAAATAGTTCCTATTATAAAGAAATTTGCGCTTCCATGGTGGTTCAGACGGTAGTCTGCCTGCAATGCTGGAGACCTGGGTTTGATTCCTGAGTTGGGAAGATCCCCTGGAGAATGAAATAGCAACCCACTCCAGTATTCTTGCCTGGAAAATTCCATGGATGGAGGTGGGCTGCATTCCATGGAATCACAAAGAGTCAGACACAACTAGCAACTAACTTTTAATTTATAGAGTAATTTCTCAGTAAAGAATTATTGATGTATTATATATGTTAATAATATAGTATTATTCTTTGGCACTTAGCTTTCTTTGTAGTCCAACTCTCACATCCATACATGACCACTGGGAAAACAATAGCTTTGACTAGATGGACTTTTGTTGGCAAAGTAATGTCTCTGCTTCTTAATATGCTGCCCAGGTTGGTCATAACTTTTCTTCCAAGGAGTAAGCATCTTTTAATTTCGTGGTTGCAGTCACCATCTGCAGTGATTTTGGAGCCCCCCAAAATAAAGTCTGTCATTGTTTCCATTGTTTCCCCATCTATTTGCCATTATATGGTGGGACCAGATGCCATGATCTTAGTTTTCTGAATGTTGAGCTTTAAGCCAACTTTTTCACTCTCCTCTTTCACTTACATCAAGAGGCTCTTTAGTTCCTCTTCGCTTTCTGTCATAAGAGTGGTGTCATCTGCATATCTGAGGTTACTGATATTTCTCCTGACAATCTTGATTCCAGCTTGTGCTTCATCCTGTCCAGCGTTTCTCATGATGTACTCTGCATAAAAGTTAAATAAGCAGGGTGACAATATACAGCCTTGATGTACTCCTTTTCCTATTTGGAACCAGTCTGTTGTCCCATGTCCAGTTCTAACTGTTGCTTTCTGACATGCATACAGGTTTCTCAAGAGGCAGGTCACGTGGTCTGGTATTCCCGTCTCTTTAAGAATTTTCCACAGTTTGTTGTGATCCACACAGTCAAAGGTTTTGGCATAGTCAATAAAGCAGAAGTAGATGTAATTTTCTAAAGGAAATAAGTCCTGAATATTCACTGGAGGGACTAATGCTGAAGCTGAAACTCCAATACTTTGGCCACCTGATGTGAAGAAATGATTCATTTGAAAAGACTCTGATGCTGGGAAAGATTGAAAGTGGGAAGAGAAGGGGACTACAGAAGATGAAATGGTTGGATGGCATCAACAACTCAATGGACATGAGTTTGAGTAAAATCCGGGAGTTGGTGATGGATAGGGAGGCCTGGCGTACTGCAGTCCGTGGGATCGCAAAGAGTCAGACACTACTGAGCAACTGACCTGAACTGAACTGATAAATGTTAATCCTCATAACTACACTTACTCCTTTTAAAGTAGGTATTAATGTCCTCATTTTCAAGTTGAAGAAAGAAATCCAGTGCTTATGTAACTTTTTCACATGTAAATAGCTACATAGTGGCAGAGATGTGCTTCTAAACCTGGGCTATTAGTCCTCAAATCTCAAGTGATTTCCAGGTAACCAATTGCCCAGTGAATAAGTAGGAGGAGTTTCTTGGCATTTCCAGATAAAAGTGTTGGGCGTAACTCTTCAGGTATGAATTTTCTAAAGGGAGTGCTTATTTGTTCCATCCACATTTCAAATCAGTGACAGAACTGCAGAAATGCTCATTCTGTTAAGAAATCTCTCCTCCCTTAATAATACCAGAAGGAGTTTGTTTAGACCAAAAATGTAAAAGATGCAGCAAAAAGTTCCACTGAAGTGAAAATAACTTCAGGATGGAATGCTATTTTTTCATGTCTTTTTAATAACAAATACTCACAACGTGTATAACTCTAGTGAGTATGCTGCCACTAGAATCTTTCTTTCAAGGCAGTTCATGAGATGGGGCTCTTCCTTTTTTAAAATTTTATTTTTATTTCCCACACTGATCCACACTGTATTTGTAAATTCTTTATTTGAAAGGGGGATATATTAATTACATAGGTAGAATAATACTGATAAACTGAAACAACCCTACCTAGAAGTGAATTTCACTGGCTTCCCTGGTGTCTCAGATGGTAAAGCGTCTGCCTGCAACGCGGGAGACCCAGGTTCAGTCCCTGCGTTGGGAAGATCCCCTGGAGAAGGAAATGGCAGCCTACTCCAGTACTCTTGCCTGGAAAATTCCATGGACTGTGGAGCCTGGTGGGCTGCAGTCCATGGGGTTGCAAAGAGTCGGACACGACCGACACACTTTCACTTTTCATAAGTGAATTCATTCTAGAAATACCTTTGTGTGAAAAATCGTTTTTCTCCTCTTCAAAAGGGATTTAGAATTGGTCCTGGGTTCAGGAGAAAGATAATATCATTTGAGATACGTGCTTAGTTGCTGTGGTATCCGACTTTTTGCAACCCCATGGACCGTAGCCAACAAGGCTTGTCTGTCCATGGCGTTCTCCAGGCTAGACTACTGGAGTGAGTAGCCATTCCCTTCTCCATGGATTCTTCCCATCCCAGGGATTGAATCAGGGTCTCTTGCTTTGCAGGCAAATTTTTACCATCTGAGCCACAAGGGAAGAGGTACCTTAAAAAAAATTGTTAGTTATTCTTTTTCTTTATAATTGTTTCTAATTCTTATTCTCACAAGTAACTTTGGCTACAGAAGCTCAAGTTTAATACTTCTTTCAAAAATATTTTGTAGCACTTCATTTTGACTTTTAGCTCTTTAAATCTCCCTGTATATGGATTATGCAAATATGTTAGCAGTGGGGCACTGGTAAAATTCAGTAAATGAAAATCAATGTGTTTTAAGTCAAAAACAAAAATTCAAGTGTTGTTTGAACCCAATTAAAATATAACATATCTAAAATAATAACATTAGCAAATGAGGTAGTATTTACAATGACTTGAGATGCATGCCGTTTCAGTTGTTGTCCATTAAATAAAGAAAGACAAATGTGCAGCATCTTCTTTGATATTCTGGCAAACTTTAATTAAGTCAATCACTTCATCAAACCTCCTTGGAAATTCCTTTGTAATTTCAAGTGGCAACAATTTATCCTTCCCTTTAGCCCTTCTGAGTTATTAGATGTAGTTATTTTGTACAATTACTACATTAGTCTGTGAGGAAGTTTGCATTTTAGTTTTAGGGTTTTAACTTTTATTGCAAATGTTAATGCAACATTAAAATTCAACATATAAGTTCCCAGGAGCAAAAAATGCAAAGGGCAAGGTTCTTTTAATGTGATTAATTTGTTATTCTATCTTCAGCTTCTCATTAGGACATGCATTTATGTTTCCAAACTTATAAATTAAAGAAAAAAAAAACAGCATTAAACACAGTTATTTCTTTTACAATTTCACTAAAAAGGAAAAACATTTTTTCAGTTACTATCCATGATAAAAAAATCTTAGTGTTTGCATGTGGGTAGGGAGGGGTGTGGGTGTGTGTTTAAATTATAGGTCTGCAAAGTATGTTTTCTTTCCCACTCACAGATTTCCCTGGTTCTTTATTCAGGACATGTCTATACAGTACCAGCCAAACTTATCCAAAAGGAAAAGGTCCAGCAAAATGTTGACTTTTAGTTCTACAAGATAACATAAATGCAATTTTCTATTCTCTGTTAACAAAAATTCTACATATTTCTCAAAAATGTTAAGATTGTTGCCTCCATAAAACATTCTCTCCACCATGACTCACATTATTTCTGATAATCAATTTACAGGTTTCAAATTGCTTTATTCTACTAACATTTGATCAGTATCTGTGGAAGATATGCCCCTGTTTGGGGTATAAGTAAGCAAAAATGAAGAAGATGGACTTAGATATTAAGTAAATTTGTGGTTCAAACTTGGGATTAACTGAATAGTTTGTGATATTTTGGACAAGTTACTTTATCTTGACATTTTCAAGGGTAAAATGGGAGTGCTGTGGAATTTATAAAACTGAATTTTTATAAGAATTATATTATGTGTATCTGTGTGTGTAAAGAGTTATTCACATATAATATTAGCATCCTTATGAACTCCTATAAAATATAATGTTTGTATTCAACATGTGGAATTGTTAACATGTTTTCTCTTCAATAAAATACATAATTCCTAAGGAACAAATTTTGTGTTTTAGTACTTGGCCATAAATATTCATTTAAAACATCATAAAAAATTTAAAATATATTAAAACTTCTTATGATGAAATATATGAATGGCATATAGGTTACACTAAAAGTTAATGTTCTTTAAAATTTAGTGATGAAAAGATTATCTATAATGTATCTGTATATACACACAGAGCCATATGCACACATATGCTTATAAAAAATTAGCTATATTCTCATTTTTAAGGTACTGTAATTCCCTGGGGAAAGTATATATATAATAAAATTATGAATATTAATATTGGTAAAAATAGTATCTAACATTTATTGAACAATTGCAATGAACCAGGCACTAATCTAAGCTCTTGACTTTTATTACTTTGTTTAATCAGCACAATAACTTCATGAAATAGGAATTATTAATATCTCTAATTTTCAGTTGAGAAAACTGAGACCCAGAGAGATTAAAGCCCAAGATTGTGCTGTCAGAAATCATCAGGATTTTTATCTCAGGTTTCTTGCTCTTCACTGCTGAACTCTATAATGACTATAGTCTAAATGCAGAATTACCTAAGGTAGATCAAAACCCAGTCTGGCTGGAGATGAGGTTTTATGAAGAGTTGTATTATCTTATTACCTAAATGACTATATTAATTGAAGAGTTAGACATGAGTCAGAGGTCATGAGCTTGAGTGACAAGTTTAGTTTGTTCTTTATTTCTTTGTAGATTGTTTATTTTGCAAGTTTCTCACTGACATTCTACAGTATAAGAGTATACTAACTTAGAATTAAAACCCCAGATCCATTTTCTTTGCAATTATCCTTTTGAGTTTCCAGCTCTTTATTAAAGTATTAAGATTAGTTGCTGAAACACACAATGTCAATGAAAATATAGCAAAATTAGAGAAAAAGAAAATATAAAAATCAGGGGACAACTCAGGACATTGTACCCCATTTATTAGCTGTTATCAATCACTGCTTGATTTAAACTCAGTTCATCTCCAGGCTTCAATGAAACATGTATTCTAAGTCATCATAAACTAGGTAGGGCTTGTTTTTCCCTGTTCCTCTATTAAACTTGGAGTTTGTCTTCAATTGCATGTTTTGTCTCCTAATTAGTTAAATGCTATGATTATCTCAATCACTCTGAAAGCATGGTAAAACACCCCCATCTCTTTATTAAAAGAGAAACAACTCTTCCATCTTCTCTTTTCTTCTCCCCTTATTTTCTCTTACAATTTCTTCTTTTTGTTTCTGATTCCCAGTCCCTGATCAAAGCTTTATTCTTCTCCCTTCTTTTACTAATATTCTCAGTTTGAAGAATAAGCAACAGGTACAGAAACAGAACTAGAAATATCATTTCATTAATTATATTCCTCCTTGCCAAATCATATATTACCTTTCTATATAAATAAAGAGTAGTTTGGAACACAAATTAATTGCTTCTTCTTTTGTTGATATATAAACCAAATATTAAAGGTAGTCTGCTGACAACATGGGAAAAATATTTATAATATAAATATTATAGCAAATACTTTTATTAGAGAGAGACTTAATCATAGATCAGAAAAAGGAATGGTCCTATTGGATAAAAGATACCAACAGGAAAGTAACAAAGATAATAAAGCACCAACAGAAAGCAACAGATCTACCTGTGATATTAATATATAAAACATGTTTAATGTTCGACCTTGCTAATAATCAAGCAAATACAAATTAAACTGGCAACAAGATTTCATTTTTAACCACTCAGCTTGATCAAAATTAAACTATGTTTATGAAGATATGAAAAAAGGGGCACCATCTTGCTGTTGAAAGAGGATGAATTGGTCCAATCTTTCTGCATTCGATCAGTTCAGTCACTCAGTCATGTCTGACTCTTTGTGACCCATAGACTGCAACATGCCAGGCTTCCCTGTCTGTCACCAACTCACGGACCTCGCTCTAACTCATGTCCATTGAGTTGGTGATGCCATCCAACCATCTCATCCTCTGTTGTCCCCTTCTCCTCCTACCTTTAATCTTTCCCAGCATTAGGGTCTTTTTCAATGAGTCAATTCCTCATACCAGGGGGCCAAAGTACTGGAGTTTCAGCTTCAGCATCAGTCCTTCCAATGAACACCCAGGACTGATCTCCTTTAGGATGAACTGGTTGGATCTCCTTGCAGTCCAAGGGACTCTCAAGAGTCTTCTCCAACACCACAGTTCAAATGCATCAATTCTTTGGCACTCAACTTTCTTTATGGTTCAACTCTCACATCCATACATGACTACTGGAAAAACCATAGCTTTTATTATATGGACCTTTGTTGGCAAAGTAATGTCTCTGCTTTTTAATATGCTGTCTAGGTTGGTCATAGCTTTTCTTCTAAGGAGCAAGTGTCTTTTAATTTCATGACTGCAGTCATTTTGGAGCCCAAGAAAATAAAGTCTGTCATTGTTTCCATTGTTTCCCCATCTATTTGCCATGAAGTCATGGGACCGGATGCCATGATCTTAGTTTTTTGAATGTTGAGTTTTAAGCCAGCTTTTTCAGTCCTCTTTAACTTTCATCAAGAGGTTGTTTATTTCCTCTTCGCTTTCTGCCATAAGGGTGGTGTCATCTGTGTATCTCAGGTTACTGATATTTCTCCCAGAAATCTTGATTCCATATTGAAGACAAACATTTGCAATTTTAAAAAGGAAGGAATAAAGGAAGAGGGAAATGAAGAAAAGGAAGCAAAGAAGGAAGGAAAGAAAAGGAATAAACAAAACATTTTCAAAAGTTAAGTTTTTTAAAGTTTGAGACAGCTTGCTCTTCATGCAATATCTAGACAGATCATTTAATTTAATTAATTCACTCATTGGAAGCTATGCAAAAAGAGCTATTGTTTGATGCTGGACAGAATCATCCATATTTTATTGCATTATATTGGGTTGGCCAAAAAGTTCTTTCTGGTTTTCCCATTGCATCTTGCAGAAAAGCTTGAACAAACTTCTTGGCTGACCCAATATTTTTGTCTTGATGCCTCATTTGATAGAATAACCAAAGCAGTGAAATGACCTTGATGTGTGTGTATATATATATATATATGTATATATATATATATATGTGCAAATCTCAACAGCTTTCAAAATTCCCAGTTACATAATAATCTTTCTTTCTGTGACAAATTTTAAATGATAGGAACATATTTTGCAAACAGATGTGGCATAGTTGTATAATTTTAGGTAAGACTGTTGATTGAAAAAAGTCCTTTTTTTTTTAAAGATTTGGGTGTATTATTTTAACCAGCTATTTCAACTGTGCCTATTATATAGTCATTTTGTCTAGCATCCTTACCTCAGAAAGTCAAATCATTTAGTACATATTTTAGGTGAAGAGGTGAACCAAAAGCAATTTTTATCTTTAAAAGGACAAGCTATGCTTTAAATCTCTCCAATAATTAAAATGGAGTGACTGTTTTACAAACTGTGAAATACTTAATAATTGATTCAAGATGATTTATCATCTTAAATACACCAATTTCACATTTCTAGGAGAGTGAACTTTCTTGAGATGAGCAATAAAGCTGTAATGCTCATATATACATGAAAAACATATGCCTAAGAAAAATATAAATGCATTATCTACATTTTATGGCAATTCACAGGTTTGCAATCATATGTATGGAATAAAGTGTTTAGACCTTTAGGTGAAACACAGTAATATCAACTTTTTTCACTAGTTTTCCTACCTTCATTGGACAGTCTGCAAAAAAAACTGTTGCATATTGTTCATGCTGCTCAACATTAACATCCACTGAGAAAATACAAAGGTGTGCATCTTTGAGTCTCTCTTAAGCTTTTCTCTTATGTGGCGTGTCACATTAATGTTGCCCTACAGGGAAATAATCAAAGAACTTTAATATAAAACTGTGGTTCAGAAAGGAAACATGACAGCAGAGCATTACTGCAAATTGAATTTAATGAGCTTCTTAGCACTAGGAGAGCGACTCTTTGAAACAGAAGCTATTCAATTGAGATCATTTTGATTATAATTAAATCATTTTACATTTACTACAGGGACAAGTTTAATCTTAATTAGACACTTTTATGGAGAGGTGAAGTAACATAATTTATATTTTCTTGATCATATAGTGAAGGATTCATAATGTAAAGAATAAAAAACAATATGGCAGTCCTTTCAGGGGAAAATAGAAATAGGGTCTTCTCACAGTTCTGGGAGGGGAATAAGTTGGGCAGAGCAATGTCAATGACTTGATCTTGGAATGGATATATGCATATCTGTAAATGTGATAGCTATAAATGTGAAATGTGTCAGATTCCTGATCTCCGAAGAAGATTTAGGTTCCAGACAAGGGACCAGGCAGGATCACTCAAGGGCTTTAGAGTAGCTGAGCTTTAGTAAAGTATAAAAAGGGACACAGAAAGTTTCTGACATAGACATCAGAAGGGATTCACTAGTGTTAGCAAGGGAATTATGTACTTTTCAATTGGCTACTACAGTAAATCAAAAGAATGTCTCAAGATTGTAAAGATTTTTCAGGACCCACTCCCACAATTTACATTTTAAGATGACAGGATTAGTCAGAAGGTTCTCAAGAAGGAGAAACATATCCTCAAGCAGGATACATTGCTATTATATAATCCTTAGTACAGAGTTTAAACTGAGCTGTTTTGTTGTGTAATCATTGGTTCAGCTCAGATGCTCAGTCCTGTCACACTCTTTGTGAACCCATGGACTGCAACGCGCCAAGCTTCCCTGTCCATCACCATCACCAACTCCCGAACTTGCTCAAACTCACATCCATCGAGTCAGTGCTGCCATCCAACCATCTCATCCTCTGTTGCTCCCTTCTCCCCCTGCCTTCAATATTTCCCAGCATCAGGGTCTTTTCAAATGAGTCAGATCTTCACAACAGGTGGCCAAAGTATTAGAGTTTCAGCTTCAACATCAATCCTTCCAATGAACACCCAGGACTAATCTCCTTTAGGATGGACTGGTTGGATCTCCCTGCAGTCCAAGGGACTCTCAAGAGTCTTCTCCAAAACCACAGTTCAAAAGCATCAATTCTTTGGTGCTCAGCATTCTTTAAAGTCCAACTCTCACATCCATACATGACTACTGGAAAAACAATAGCTTGGACTAGACGGACCTTGTTGGCAAAATAATGTCTGCTTTTTAATATGCTGCCTAGGTTGGTCATAGCTTTTCTTCCAAGGAGCAAGCGTCTTTTAATTTCATGGCTGCAGTCACCATCTGCAGTGATTTTGGAGCCCCCCAAAATAAAGTCTGCCACTGTTTCCCCATCTATTTCCAATGAAGTGATGATACTGGATACCATGATCTTTGTTTTCTGAATGTTGAGCTTTAAGCCAACTTTTCCACTCTCTTCTTTCACTTTCATCAAAGGCTTTTTAGTTCTTCACTTTCTGCCAAAAGGGTGGTGTCATCTGCTTATCTGAGGTTACTGATATTTCTCCCTACAATCTTGATTCCAGCTTGTGCTTCATTCAGCCCAGTGTTTCTCATGATTTACTCTGCATATAAGTTAAATAAGCAAGGTGACAGTATACAGCCTTGATGCACTCCTTTTCCTTTTTGGAACCACTCTGTTGTTCCATGTCCAGTTCTAATGTTGCTTCCTGACCTGCAGACAGGTTTCTCAAGAGGCAGATCAGATGTTCTGGTATTACCATCTCTTTCCGAATTTTCCACAGTTTGTTGTGATCCACACAGTCAAAGGCTTGACATAGTCAATAAAGCAGAAATAGATGTTTTTCTGGAACTCTCCTGCTTTTTTGATTATCCAGAGCATGTTGGCATTTTGATCTCTAGTTCCTCTGCCTTTACTACATCAAGCTTGAACATCTGGAAGTTCAAAGTTCACATACTGGTAAAGCCTGGCTTGGAGAATTTGAGCATTACTTTACTAGTCTGTGAGATGAGTGCAATTGTGTGGTAGTTTAAACATTCTCTGGCATTGCTTTTCTTTGGGATTGGAATGAAAACTGACCTTTTCCAGTCCTGTGGCCACTGCTGAGTTTTCCAAATTTTTTGGGATATTGAGTGCAGCACTTTTATAACATCAGCTTTTAAGATCTGAAATAGCTCAATCGGAATCCCATCACCTCTACTAGCTTTGTTCATAGTGATGCTTCCTAAGGCCCACTTGACTTCACATTCCAGGATGTCTGGCTCTAGGTGAATGATCACCCCATCGTGATTATCTGGGTCATGAAGATCTTTTTTGTACAGTTCTTCTGTGTATTTTTGCCACCTCTTCTTAATATCTTCTGCTTCTGTTAGTTCCTTTATTTTTGTCCTTTATTTGGCCCATCTTTGCATGAAATATTCCCTTGATATGTCTAATTTTCCTGAAGAGATCTCTAGTCTTTCCCATTCTGTTGTTTTCTTCTATTTCTTTGCACTGATTACTGAGGAAGGCTTTCTTATCTCTCCTTGCTATTCTTTGGAATTCTGCATTCAGATGGTTATATCTTTCCTTTTCCCTTTTGCTTTTCACGTCTCTTCTTTTCACAACTATTTGTAAGGCCTCCTCAGACAGCCATTTTGTCATTTTTGAGATTGCACCCAAGTACTGCATTTTGGACTCTTTTGTTAACAATGATGGCCACTCCATTTCTTCTAAGGGATTCTTGCCTACAGTAGTAGATATAATGGCCATCTGAGTTAAATTCACCCATTCCAGTCCATTTTAGTTCACTGATTCCTAAAATGTTGACATTTACTCTTGCCATCTCCTGTTTATCTACTTCCAGTTTGCCTTGATTCATGGACTTAACATTCCAGGTTCCTATGTAAAATTGCTCTTTACAGCATCAGACCTTGTTTCCATCACCAGTCAGTCACATCCACAACGGGGTGTTGTTTTTGCTTTGGCTCCATCTCTTCATTATTTCTGGAGTTATTTCTCCACTGATCTCCAGTAGCATATTGGGCACCTACCACTTAGCCTTCTGCTATAAGGGTGGTGTCTTCTGCATATCTGAGGTTATTGATATTTGTCCTGGCAATTTTGATTCTAGCTGTGCTTCATCCAGTCTGGCATTTCTCATGATGTACTCTGCATATAAGTTAAATAAGCAGCATGACAATATAAGCCTTGAGGTACTCCTTCCCCAATTGGAAACCAGTCTGCTTTTCCATGTCTGATTTTAACTGTTGCTTCTTGATCTGCACATAGATTTCTTAGGAAGCAGGTAAGGTGGTCTGGTATTCCCATCTCTTGAAGAATTTTCCATAGTTTGTTGTGATACACCCAGTCAAATGCTTTGGCATAGTCAGTGTAGCAGAAGTAGATATTTTTCAGGAACTCTCTTGCTTTTTCTATGATCCAATGGATGTTGCCAATTTGATCTCTGGTTCCTCTGCCTTTTCTAAATCCAGCTTGAATATCTGGACGTTCGTGGTTCACGTACTGTTGAAGCCTGGCTTGGATAATTTTGAGCGTTACTTTGTTATCGTGTGAGATGAGTTTAGTTGTGTGGTAGTTTGAACATTCTTTGGCATTGCCTTTGTTTGTGTTTGGAATGAAAACTTACCTTTCCCACTCCTGTGGCCAGTGCTGAGATTTTCATATTTGCTGGCATGTTGAGTGTAGCACTTTAACACCATCAACTCTGGGCTTAAAGGAAAAAAAAAACCAAAAAAACAAAAAACAGTTTTATGTGACTCAGACTAAGGAATATAGAAAAAATGTTTGTCTTATCTCCTCCTCGAGAGCCTCAGCTCCCTTTCTCCTCCTCAGGGTCCCTGGGCTTCTTATGAACCTAAGTATTGACTCTCCCAAATGGAATGAAAAATAAAAGCGATATTCATTTTATTTTTTATTGTATGGCTTTTTCTTGGGCTTCCCAGATAGTGCTAGTGATAAAGAATCTATCTACCAATGCAGGAGACACAGAAGAATTGAGTTCAATACCTGGGTAGGGACGATCCCCTGGAAGAGGATATGGTGACCCACTCCAGTATTCTTGCCTGGAGAATCCCATGGCCAGAGGAGCCTGGTGGGCTAAAGTCTATGGGGTCTTAAAGAGTCACACACGACTGAGCATGCACATGCATGGCTTTTCCTAAAATACTGATATTGTTCTTTGGTTAAATAATTATTTAATTAAGATACAAAGATATTAATTAAAATGAATTCAGTATATATGCCCTTGTTTTGGTTAAAAGCATGCTTGATTTGGATTCCCAAGACAATTTAAGTACTAATTCTGTCATTTTTTAGCTTTTTAAACTTGGGCAAATAACTTAATCTCCTTGAACCACATTCCATACCCCCTGAAGTGAGATTAATATCTCCCTTTTAGAGCTAATATAATGTTTACAAGATATAAAACTATGAAATCACATTGAAAATTTAGATTGATATATATAGCTTATTAATATTAAATTTAAAATTTTATATTTCTGAAACTTTTGCTACATAATGCTAAAACCACACCTCTTTCAACATTCTTATTTTACATAATATATGCTGTATGAAGGTTAGTGAAAATTACAATAAAGAACAAGGAAAAGAATGATTAAAAACCAATATGTGTTTCTATAATTGGTGTTTTCCCAACCATGACACATTCAAAGATTGTCTTATGTTTAAACAAAATGACTTGACAGGACAGTGGATGTCTCGAGAGATTTCTTGAGGATTAATCTATTTGGCATTATACACAGCTGTGAATCTAAGCTATCTTCAATCATCTAAGACATTTGATCTTTTCCCAGAAACTGAAACATTCAAAAAGCGTCCCTCTTGTTAACTTCATGTGCGGAAAATAGCTGCTAAAAGAATACCTTGGAGGGTATCCAACAGGAAATATTGGATAATGTTCTGAATTTTAAAGTTATTTTAACTTTTCTTGCCAAAAATAAAAGTATTTAAAAATAACACAGACTTTCAAAGTTAATTATTAGAAATTCTATTTCTTTGTGTATATTTAATGTGAGATTATCTGTTTGTATTTTGGGGTACCATAATATGATATTTTTTAATTGTGACAATTGTGTTGTGAATACCCTACAGACTAAAATACATGAAGTGTTCCTGTACTGTCATTTATCCCAGTGGATATTAACTCCATCAATGCCTTAAAATTAGCTTTCTGTGAGCTGGTCTTTGCATGCTTGTGTGTATGTATTTGTGTGTATTTCTTTGCTGTATCACTAACACCTACCATTATCATGGCTTTATTATTTGATCAATTAACTAATTTTGGAGTTATTGGCTCTTAGACATTAAATAGTACACTTCTAGAAATTTTACTATATTTCTATTTACCTAGAATCAGAGATAACATGGTATTTGGGAAAATATACAAGACTGAATTAAATTCCTGTGTCCTTCATTTACTCACTGTGTCTTTGAACAAATCCTATCATCTCTTAATTTTTTGATGTTCATAATGAACAGGTTGGATAAGACAGACTTTAAGTTCTCTTTCAATTTAAATGATCTAAAAATAGTTATGTGTTTTTTGTACCATATGGAGATACTTTGCTGAGCTGAGTCAATCTTTGCTTAGCTCTGTGGTGTGTTTTACCAAAGATGATTTGACATCTTTAATTATTAATTCATTTCTGGACAATGCTGTAATTAATCCATGGCTCTGGAGAGAAAGAAGACGATTGACCATATATTTCCTACAATTCTTCACGGTAAAATTTTGTTGCAAATATTCAAAATTCTTCAACATTCAGATAACTACGATGAATGGAGTTGGATACAGTAGGAACACTGGAGCTTTAATCTCTTCTGTCTGCTGAGCTGTGTGCATGTTTAGAGAGACCAAGTTGATGTGGTGGGTGGTAAGGGACTCAGGCATGAAAACTTTGATATTCTTTTTTCCAGTTCCTTTTAGTTGTTTTCTTTTCTTTTTCATTTTCTCTCCCTTCCTTCTTTCCAGGAAGTTTATCTTTGTTTTCTCCTCTCCTTTTTTTCCTTTCTCTTCTTGAAAATAAAATATGTATGGGAAAAAACAGATGGTAGGTGAGGCAGGATTGGTCAGGATTTGAATAAGGGGAAGAGTAAAAGGTAGAGGTGTTCTAATCGATTCTCTGCCTTCACCAGAATAGGGTTCTTCTCCAAAACCCAAGAACTGAGAGTATAGAGAATAAATGAAAATAACTAATAAACATATGAAGAAAGCTCAACCTCAGTGTCAATAGAAGAAATGTAAATTATACTAATGAGATAGCAATTTATAGCTGTCAAGTGAATAACGTTTTAGAATAATAATAAATATTGGGGAAAATAAGACAAAAGGGGTATTTACTTGTACTATACTGCACAAACATGGAAAAATAATATTTTAAATATTCATTTGTTTTGAATTTTGTAAACATGATTTTATGAATATAGGCTTTGAGCATCACAGATGAATATGAAGATCTATGCTAAAGGGTATTGCAGTGGTTTTTAATAATCGCAAAAAGTAAGAATAGCTAAGGTCAAAAAGAACAGAATGGCTGCAAGTAATTGTACATTCAAGTCAGAATACTATGCAGTCATCAAAACTATATTCCTAAATATTATCTAAAGGAAATATGCTCACTCTCAATTATTGAGGGTGAAAAATAAATTCAAGTATAATCCACAGATTATAAAATGTAATCAGAGATCAAAGGACCAGAGAAAAGATGTAAAATCATTAACAGTTATCTCAGAGTATTCAAATTGACTGTGATTTTTTTTATATCTTGCTTCTTCTGGTATTCTCAAAATTTCATGTAAAAATATATTTCTTTTTAGAATATATTCTTTTAGAAAGTGCTATTAGAGAATCACATGTTCCTTAGTTAGAATATAATAATAATTTACGTCCAAATAGTGCTTTGTAGTTTGAAAAGTATTTCTAACTACATCATTTTATTTGAATCTAAAAATAAGCACCCTCCTTCCCAACCTCATTTGTGATGCTCACCTTACTTCTGACGATTCAGTTCAATGTTACTCTTTCATGAAATCTTTGCTGAACCTGCCAGTCACTTTTTTTTTCAAATAGTGTTTTTACTTCTATCTGTTCAACCAAGGCATCTAACACAAATATATTCATTGAATATGTAAAAGAATGAACAGCACAAATGCTATGTATAATACAATGTTGTGTCCTCCAAAATCCTGTTAAAGCCTAATCCCCAATGTGCTGGTATTTGGAGGTGGAGCCTTTGAGTATTGATAAGGTCATGAGGATGGAGTCCTCATTAATGGTGTTAATGCCTTTATCAAAGAGACTCAGGAGAGTACTTTTCTGCTATGTGAGGCTTTAACAAGAAAAATAACCAGGAAGTAGGTCCTCACCAGGCATTGCATTTGTCATTCTCTTGATCTTAGGTTTCCGAATCTCTTGAACAATGAGAATTAAATGTGTTCTTCAAGTCAGTTATGGTACTTTTGTTATAACAGCCCAAATTAACTAATATATCAACCAACAAAAATGTATTATATGTGAGGTATAGGATTGATACTGTTTTCTCCATTTTATAGTAATAGATGAGAAATTGAGGCTCAGAAATTTTCAGTTACTCTCCCAAAACTCAGATTAACAAAAATTAAAGAGGAATGTTCTAGTTTCTAAACCTTGTGCTCCTTGTAATATTCTGATATTTGAAATCATGAGGCCATGAAAGTCAATAAAAAGTTAAAGAATTATCAAATCTCCTTCTAGATTTGTTTTAGTATGGGTAAAACATTGTTCCTTGGAATTTGTTAATTCATACAGATATTTGGAATCATTCTTCATGTCCCTTTCAAAGAGATAAATAGGGATGAAAGATAGCAAAGGGTAGAGGTTTGCTGCATTCCTTAAAATGCTAGAGGGAAGGGAAGTAATTGAGAGGTGAATGCGTAGGAAATGGGGAAAAGGAGTGAAGCTTGTGGCAGAATAACAACCTCTCAAAGATGTCTATGTCTTAGTCTTGGGGATTTCTGAATACATTGCCTTACACGGAAAATGGGACTTAGAAGATATGGTTGAGTTAAGGACTTTGAGATGAGAACATTCTTCTGAATTATCCAAGTGGACCCAGTGAAGTTGCGAGTGTCTTTATAAGTGAGCGAGAGAAAGAGAGAGAGAGAGAGAGAGAGGCAGGAGAGTCAGAGAAAGAGATGTGATGATAGAAGCTGAGGCTGCAGTAATGCGATTTCTGTTCCTGAAGATGGATGGTGACCACTAGCCAAAATTGTGAGAAGCTTCTAGAAGCTGAAAAGACCATGAGAAGCATGCTCCTCTAGAGCCCCCAAAAGGGATGCCACCCTGCCAACACTGTGGCTTCAGTTCCATGAGACTCATTTCAGATTTTTGACATATACAAGTATATTTAATAAGACAAGAAAAATATGTTCTTTTTTAAAAATACCAATTTTCTTTCAGGATCCCTTTTTTAAAAAAATTTATTTTATTTATTTGGCTGCACTGAATCTTCACTGCTGTGCTACACAGGCTTCTCTTGTGGCGGATTCTGTACCATTGAGCCCCCAGAGAAGCCCAGTGTTATACCTGAGTGAACTCAATACATTCTATTCCCATAAACAAATCGATTGGCAGCAATTTATGCAGTGGGGCACTTAGGAGGCAGCCCTCCTCTGCTTCCATGTGTAGGTGTAGTACTGTGTCTGTCTTATTGGCTGTGAATGCTGCTGTCTCCTTAGACAGACTGTCCCCATTAACCTAAGACATTGTGTTGCCTGTGGCATTTGACTTCTGTGATGTTTCCTTATAGCCACGGGAGTCAGTGAAAGGACACCACAACTCTGTCGTTTTAAGGGTAATACGTTATGGGTGTACTGCATACAAAGGCAGCATTTAGCTGCTATCACGTCTAGCAAAGAGAAACTGTTTCTCTGAATTCTGTATATCGGTGGACTGTGCTTGATCGTAGCGCTCGAATCATTTATTTTATAAAATTCAGTGAAAGAAAGTGATGGAAATGGGTCAGATGATTTCCACTGAGGGTAAGAATGAAAGAGCTAGGAAAGAATGCAGCCTCCATCCGTATTCACTACTTGTTTTCTCAAATGCTGTCCTCGTCCTGGATGGAAAACTGTTCATCTCTCCTCAGCCGTTCCAGGCCTAATAGGTGAAGCAAATTTCCCTGATGTTCTACTTACCTTGTCCTTGCTTTTATTTCCTTTGATAAAGACCTGTTGGTATGAAGATTGCAGGGGGGGTTATTTTACATCCCGATTCTGGTTCAGTTACTTCCAGCTATGTTGGTACACTGCCAGAGACAGCTGCAGAAGGTAACAGAGCTAGTGTGCATTGCGTTCCATCTCCCAGGTAGCAAATGCAATTGTTTTGTTTTCCACGGTCTCAAAATGACTAGATATCAGCCACTTACACCCTGCAGGGCAAATCAGGATGCAGCAAAAAGTGCTCGGAATCGCTATGTTGGTATTGAGAGCAGATCAGTAATAACAGAGTGTGTCTGGACACAATAGGGCTTTTGGCAATGTCAGTGCTCATTCCCTGGTGGAAAATAGACTATGTCATTGGGTCATTCCAACTCACCTTTTATTTTCCCTCCTCTTCCTTGACCTGGAGAATTACTTTAGGATGAATTAACTCTTCCTTCTTTGCCACAGACACACTATGCATTGCTGCCTCTGTCCCTTGTTATGCAGCTCAAAGATGGCTCTCTAGTAATCTCTCCTCCCAACGGGTTTTGTGCTTATCCGGTTCACCTCCCTGCTAACTCACTGTAGTAACTTCCTAGATGTATGTAGCAGCTAACAACCTCTGTGGCTTTATCCTTAAAGGCATGAGGGTAGTGACATAGAGAAGTCCCTAGACCGGTTATAGTCTAGAGACACAGCCTCCTCACCTTCACAGCAGACACGCATGCTCTGCTTCCTTTAGTGTTATTCCAAAATTGGTAAGTAAACTTTCAGTTCTATTCGGTCATCTTTAGCTAAAGAATTATTGCCTCTGTAAACTCAATATCTATTACCGCCAACATTGTACAAATAGGATGCTAGTCATTCTACACAGCTTTCCACATTTTTGGCATTCTCTTTGCTAAAAGCCCATTATTTGTAATGTGATGAGTTTAGTCAGCCATTTAGATTTTATTTTATTTGTCTGTATCTTACTTATTTATAAATCTTAGTGATATGCCTGACCAGCTTTTCTCTAATGCTACATAATCAACTTTGTCTAATTTTTAACCTATATATGAAGATGTGTGCATGTGTATTGTAGTAAACAACAATAGCAGTCATAACACATTGCATAAAAATCCACTACAAAATGGCCTGGGAGCAATATTTATCTGGTTCATTGGTTTGGTGTTATAGAAGATTTCTAATTTCACTTTTTGTATTAATGCCACGGTTTTGCTACATATAAGACAGTTGGCCTCCTTTCTGATTCTCCACACAAAGCTTACTTTCCTACCTTGTTTAATGTGTAAATTTCATAGATAAGGTCCTTTTTATACCATGAGTATGTTTGTAATGGAATTGTATGTATGGTATCATGGGATGAGCCTCAGCCTATGTGTGTAATCCAAACAGGTACCCATTATGTCTTATTAATTCATGTAAATATCAAAAAATTAGCCAAAAAAAAAAAAAAAACCCTGAGATAGTGTGGGAAAGCACACTGTTACTTGGAGTAATTGATCTGCCGAGAATTTCCTTAACTTCCCGGGTTCCTAACATCATCCCATGACCAAAGAGAATTCTTCAAGGCCTCCTATTTATAAATGCTTTCCGCAGTAAAAAGCTTTTCCTTGCTCCTCTTGACCCTTTAGTGGTTTCCAGTTTTCCTCTCTTTTTGCCTTATTTCCACTGCTGCTATTTCCACTATTTTTATCTTTTAAGTTCTTTGAACTGTGACCCAAACTATTCAGAATAAGAGAATGACAAAGATTTAACTTTCAAAATAACATAACCATATGCTAGAAACTGCCCACCCATGTGCTGGAAAAACTGATGGAGCAGTGAAGAAAGCAGAGACGCTGTCCTTTGTGTCCCACCTTGTGTTTCTCCTCCCCCTCTGCCTGGAGATTGAACGCCTCCATTGACATTGTCAACAAAGCTGTTATTCCACTCATTGGTCCATGCATGTTTCATTTACTCCTGAATGCCTAGGAAATTGATGCACTGTCTGTGGATCTCACTCTTGGGTTCATTTTCTCAAGCATAGTGATATTTAATCTGTACTATGAAAATTCCTGATTATTTGACTGGGGTGGGGAGATTAAATCCTAATTTACCTGCATGAAAACTCAGATGCAAAGAAGGAAATCGAAATAATATGCATCTTTTTCTCCTGAAAGGAAAGAGGATGGTCCTTTCAGTATTCTAAGGAAAGGAAATGTCTGGCTTATCTTCAAGAAAACTTCTGTCTACCTATGGAGTCAGTGGTGGAACAAATGCCCTTCAAGAGGAATACAATCCCAAATTAGGAGCCGTCCATCTAAGAGATCAGTTCTTTAAAATGAGTATTATGTGTGTTTCTTGTGTATAACATAGTAATTTAATATTTAAATCCATTAAGAAATGATCATCATGATAAGTCTAGTAACCACATGTCACCATATGAAAGTATACAGTATTAGTGACCATATTCTTTAGGCTATATATTATATCCCAGTGATTTATTTACTTTCTAGCTAGAAGTTTGTACCTCTTAATATTTTTCACTTGTTTCAACCACACTCCACCTTCCTCCCCTTTGGCAATCTCTAACTTGCTTTCTGTATATGTAAATTTGTTTTTGTTTTCTTTTGTGTATTTTATTTTATAGGTTCCACATATAAGTGAGATGACATTGTACTAGTCTTTCTCTGTTTAACTTATTTCACTTAGCATAATACCGTCTAGGTCGATCCATATTGTCACAGATGACAAGACTTCATTCTTTTTCATGGCTGAGTAATATTCTGTTGTGCATGTGATGTGTGTGTGTATGTACACATTTGTCACATCCTCTTTATAAATTCATTATTTGATGATCACTGAGGATGATTTCACATTGGCTAAGATAAATAGTGCTGAAATGTACATAGCTGTGCATACATCTTTTTGGATTAGTAGTTTTGCTTTATTAGGGTACATGCTCAAAAATAGAATTGGTGAATTGTGTGATAGTTCTAGTCTTAATTTTTTGAGGAAGCTCTATGCATTTTTCCCTTGCAAATGAACCAATTTACCTTCCCACTAACAGTGGACCAGAAGTTTTTTTTTTCTCCACATCCTTGTCAACTATGTTATTTGTTATCTTTTTGGTAATAGTCATTCTGGCAACCCACTCCAATATGCCTGCCTGGAAAATCCCATGAACAGAGGAGCCTGCTGGGCTATAGTCCAGGGGGTCACAAAAGAGTTGGATACAACTTAGTGACTAAACAATTCTAGCACGTGTAAGAGATATTTCATTGTGATTTTGATTTGTATTTCCCTGGTGAACAGTGAGGTTGAACATCTTTTCATGTGTCTGTTGGCCACTTATATTTCTTCTTTGCAGAAAAGTCTATTCAGATTATCTGCCGTTTTCTTAATCGGTTTGTATTTTGATACTTAGTTGTATGATTTCTTTCTATATTTTAGATATCAATGCCTTATCAGATATATTGTTTACAAATATCTTCTCCCATTCATTTGATTGCCTTGTCATTTTGTTGATAGTTTCTTTCTCTATGAAAAAGGTCTTTAGTGTGATGTAATCCCAATTGTCTAGTTTTTCTTCTGTTGCCTTTGCCTGAGAATACAGATCCAAAAAAAATTATATTGTTAAAACTGACATCAAAGAGTATACTGCCTGTTTTGTCTGGGAGTTTTATGGTTTCAGGTCTAACATTTATATCTTTAATCTAATTTGTGTCTATTTTTGTATAAAGTGTGAGAGAATTGTCCAGTTTCATACTTTCTTGTGTAGCTGTCCAACCTTCCTAACCCTATTTATTAGAAAGGCTGTGTGTACACTATTGAATCTGGCCTCCTTCGTTGTAGATTAATGAACCATTTAAGTGTGAGGTTATGTCTGAGCTCTTATTACATTCCATTGATCTACATGTCTGTTTTGGGGCCAGTACCATACTCCTGATTATGGTAGATTTGTAATATAGTTGGAAGTCAGGGAGCATGATACCTCTAGGTGTGTTCTTTTTTCTCAGACTTGCTTTGGCTATTTAGGGTCTTATGTAGTTCTCTACAAACTTTAGCATTATTTGTTCTAGTTCTGTGAAAAATATCATTAGTATTTTGATAGATTGCATTGAAACCTTACAATTTGCTGGGTAGTTTGATCATTTTAGCCATATTAATTCTTCCCATACATAATCACTGTAAATCTTTTATTTATTTGTACCATCCTAAATTGCTTTCATCAGTATCTTATAGTTTTTAGTGTACAGGTCCTTCACCTTTTTGTTAAATTTATTCCTAGGTATTTTAGTCTTTTTAATTCAGTTGTAAATACAATTGTTAGCTTAAATTTTCTTTCTGATATACTGTTATTAGTATTTAGAAATGCAAAAAAAATGCTGTGTATTCATTTTGTATTCTGAAATTTACTTAATTCATTAATTAGTTCTAATAGGTTTTTGAGGTGGGGGCATATTTTTATTATGGGGCATCTCAACTAATTATTGTAGAAATATGTGATTTTATTAATTTTGTCTTCTAACCTTCAAACTAGCAGTGTAATTGGTTGACTGACTGCCTCTGCTACATGTTTTCCTTTCCCAGTGAGATTTGTCTTTTTATAATTTTTTTTTTCATTTCTAATTATGGCCTTTTCTGCTTAAACAAGTCCCTTTGACATTTATTGTAAGTTTACTTTAGTGGTGATAAATTCCTTTAGCCTTTGCTTATCTGGAAAATTATTTCTCTTCTTCAGTTCTGGATAATAACCTTGTTGGATAGAATATTCTTCTTTAGAAGTTGTTTTTTTTTTTTCTTCCTTCTCCTGTTACTACTTTGAATATATTGTGCCACACCCTTCTGGCCTCTGAAATTTCTGCTGAAAATTCAGCTGATAGTCTTATGGGGGTCTCCTATACATAACATGACGCACCTTTCTCGATACTCTCTTTACCTTGACTGTGACGTACAATAATAATGTGTCTTAGTATAAGTTTCTTCAGTTTTGTCTTGTTTGGGATTTTCTATGCTTCCTGAACTTGGATATCTGTTTCCTTTGTCAGGTTAAAGAAGTTTTCAGTGATTATTTCTTAAAGTAAAATTTCTATCTCTTTCTCTCTTTTCCTTTGGCCCTTACAATGTGATTTGTCTCAGAAATCCCTTAAATTCTCCTCATAGTTTCTTCTTTTCATTTTGCTGTTCCAATGGTCTGTCTTCTAGTCTGCTTTTCTTTTGCAACATCTAATCTGTTGTTGGTCCCATCTAGTGTACTTTTGATATAGGTTGTTATAGTCTAAAGCTCTAATTCTTTATTAATCTCTTTCTTGAGGTTCTCATTGTGTCCCTCTATTTTTCTCCTGAGTTCATTGGACATGCTTAAAATTATTACTTTCAGCTCTTTGTCTGAAAGATTTCTGATCTTTAGTTATTTTTCTGAGATTTTGTCTTATAATTCTGTTTGGAACATATTCCTTTGTTTTCTCATTTTGTCTGACTCTCTATGTTTATACTTATTAAGTGGATTAGCTACATCTCCTGGTCTTGAAAGAGTGGCTTTATATAGAAGACATCCTATGGGAATCAATAGTAGGGTCCTCCCTGGTTGCAAGAGACAGGTGGCCCAGGACTGTCCCCTGTGAGAGCTGCATATGTCCTCCCATTGTAACTGGGTGTTGCAAACCTACTAGTGTGTGTAAAGACCCCTAAAAGGCTCAAATGCATCTGTTGTAGACACTATGGTGTCAGGGAGAGCCCCCAGACCAAGGGTCCACTTTGGTAGGGCTTTGGTGTTGGCTGAGGGATCCTGCAAGATCTGGCAGGATGGACGTTACTTTGTAAAGGGGCTCTGGTGCTACCTGGGGGGGGACCTTTCAGGACTGGCAGGGTGAGGATCTGCTTTAGAAATGTGCCAGTTAAGTCTTCAGGTGAGCCTGGGGCAGGGGAAGAGATGCTACTAACTTAGAAGGGGAGAGTCAGCTGACTCCTGTGAGTAGTGAGCAAGCTTGGTAAAGTGTGAACCAAAAACAAACTGAAAACCAAAGAAACCCTAAAACTGGCACCTATCAACTCTTGTATACACAGAGAAAGTTCCAACAGATCCCTGCCCTTGGGTACATGCCCTAAAATTAATCAATAAACTTCACGTGTGACTGAGTTGCTTTTCAATCTGCTGCATCTGTGCTAAGGCTTAGAGAGAGTGGGTTTTTGAGCCTGCTCACTAACAGGGCTCTCTCCACTTCCCACAGCCCTCCAGCTTTCTCAGCCATAAGCCCTGAAGCCCTGGGTGCTCCACGCCAGGCATTATAAGGGGCTCATTTTCTTGGCACAGGTCCCTTGACTGGGCAGTCTGAAGTGTGGTTTGCAGCCCTTGCTCCTCAGGGAGGTCCTCTAAGACTATTATTTCCCTCCTGCCTGTGGGTCACAGCACCTGAGTTGTGAGTCTTAGTCAGACCACGTCTCTGTCCTTCCTACTCACCTCAACCTGGCTTTTCAAAATTTTTGGTTGTGAACATTTTCTTCTGCTAGTCATTCTCAGAGGTAGTTTCTTTGAGATAGTTGTAATTTGGGTACATCCCTGGGAAGAGTCAAGTCTGGGATCTCCTACTGTGCCATTTTGTCCTACCCCTCAAGGAAAAGAATTTATTTAAAATATATGCATTTTGGGACTTCCCTGGTGGTCTAGTGGTAAAGATTCAATGCTTCCACTGCAGGTGGTGTGGATTTAATCCCTAGTCTGGGAACTGAGATCCCACTTGCCTGACACACAAAGGGAAAGGGAAAAAAAAATATTTGGGGAGAATTCCATATAACTTCAATCGGTTTTTGCTAAGAATGCACATATTTGATGTTGATATATATTTAAATGAATTCTAGTCCTTTTTCAGACTTGCAACGTGAGGCAACTGCTAGGTTTAGCAGTTCAATTCACTTTCTTTGAAGGATTTTCTCTAAGCTCCCACCTTGGAGGAAAAGTAATTAACCTCATTATGACTGCTCCTTTCCTGTGTATTTCCTCTGCACACCAGTGTATAGTTATTTTCATTTCCTCTTGCACAGTTGTTTGCATTCTGTCTCTAGTTTCATGAATGCCTGAAGGTGTAATGATACCTGACTCACTGAGTTGCCATGAAGTTTATGTGAGAGAACATATGTTAATTCCCACCTCCTGGTCCTGTTACAGCTCTGGAGATACAGATGAAATAGGATACCTGGGAAAGGGAAAAGCTTGGGGAACCTACTTAGCCCACCGTTGGTAAAAGGGGAATCCCCTATGAGTCTCCTTTGAGTGTTCTGGAATGTTTCTGTACATAGTGGTTTATACTGGTGGCCAGCAGGCCACATGAAACTCAAAGCCATGGTCTCTGGTTGCTGGAAACTTTCATTTGTCTATTTATTTGTGATATGCTTTGTTTTGTTTATAAAACAACCAGTCGTCAGCATTTCTGCATCAAAAGTTTTCATATAAAAATCTAAATCTCCTGACATATTTGGCTGCAGTCCTGTCTGGCTGAAGCTGAGTAAGAATACAGACTTGTATGTTTCCATGGATTGGATAGCAAAGAATTCCTCTAGTTACAGAAGTGAAAATAGAGCATTCAGTCATGGAAGTTTGTAGACGAGTACTTGTAGCAATAAAAAGTTGTACACTTTCCCTTCAGATGTCTTCTGTTTTCTTCATGAAAAAGGAAGTCATAATCCCAGCTGAGAGGGGAGGGGGGTGGTGAAGGGGAAGTAGGGAAATAGTATATTTCACTAGCAAACTGTCAGATTTCCACAACTCCTGAAATGAGCAATGAAAAGTCTAACTTTTATTTTCTATAACTCATTTAATACTCTTCTGAATACTCCACCCCATTTGGGGAGAAAGTGAGGCAATAGAGACTTATCTAAAAACTGCCAATGTACAGGTCCAGTGTAGTCTCTATAATGTAACATTTTCAATTAACTCACCATTTAGCTATCCATCAGAGCTGTTCGTCTCACTCTCCTCTTCCCAAACTAACATCCGAGTATATGGGGAAGATTTCAGAATTCCAGGGAATACCCCATCCAGACGGATGGCCGTGCTGGTGCTGGTCTCCGTGGAGGGGCGATGGGTGTGACCCTGGGTGTGCCGGCTGCATGACTGAGGGATACAAGTTCCATTATTTTTATTCAGTCATGGTCTAGTGAGACTCCAGCTTAGATCAGAGAAAGCCAGATATGGTTTCTTCACCAATCACACAGAATTTCCCATTTCCAATTAGCCTGTTCCAGCTTCCCCAGGGCAATGCCCTTCAATCAGAGCATCCTTGAAGCATCCCTTTATTCTACCATTAAGATTTCCAACTCCCCTGCCTGGCTTTGCATCTCTGCCAAATGCAAGGGACAATGGCTACTCCCTTGCTAGAGCAAGTACTAAATAAACAGTTATTGCTTGTCTTCATTTAGGTGGTCTGTATTTATTTCCATAATTCAAAACCTACTACTGTCACTTATGAGTTACATAACTTTGTGCATGTTTCTTGACCTCTGAGAGTCTTAGTTTCCTTTTTCTAAGAGGGAGATGTTAGTGTCACCTACCACATAGAATCAAATTCAGTGAATAAAATGCATGTAAAACTCCTAAAAAATGTCTGGTACACTGTAAGCTCATAATAATTCTCAATCTTTTTACTGATTATACTTATTTGTTATTAGACCCAAGGAAATAAACTGAGAGAATAAAAGACTTGCTTGAAGTCCATGGGACTTCAATGTCTGAGTTGGGTGCAGACTCTGCTAGGCTCAAGTCTAGTGTTGCTTTTCCTAATTCAAGCAAACCCTAGTTTGCATGGAGAGTATAATTAGCAAATGGATTCTAAATGAATGCAAGAAAGAATAAGGAAACAAGTGAGCAGAGTACATCTGTTACCTAAGTTGAAAGTACAAATACAGATAAAGGGAGGAATCATTTAATCAACCAAAGTCTAGAATTCAGTTGTATTGAATCTTGTAAAGAGGTAAATGATTTGAGAGCTGGAAAGTATATTACAGATCACTTAATTCTGTGGTTTTCAAACCCCACAATCATAGAGATTCAGAAAGTAAAAGTTTCTACTGTCATATTGAAATAGCTACAAAATCAAACTGAACTGTAATCATAAGTCATTTTTTTGGTTTTAAATGAGAGACTGAGAGAAATTTTCAATTCTGTCTTCAACTTGATATTTCCTGTAAATATTGTTAACAATCTACCATATCAATCATAATTTTCAGGAAATGGGTAAATCATGATTAAAGTAAGAAGCCACTGAAATATTCTCATGAGACTCAAGTATTCTAGCTTGGATTCTCTGAAAAGTAGATCTTGGGATAAGGATTTGTGTACAAGTAGTTTATTTGAGAGATAGTTCTAGGGAATACTTAAAGAGGTAGGAAGTGAGATAGCAAATAAGGTAGAGCCAATAGCATGTGTATTGATGAACATATCATTGCTATGGGAGACTGGGGCTCAATTAATCTGGGGACACTCTGAGACACAGTGAGGGGTAGTCTACAGAATTGTCCCCATGAGGTTTGAGGAGTCTGAGACTTTAGTCCATCTTGGACTGAGGGATGATAACTCCCATGAACTCCTTGTTTGCATCTCTTCCAGACTACAGGTTCTTTGATGACAAGAGAACATTTCCAGCTGGAGAAGTGGCAGGTGTTCTTGGGAATTATCTGCAAAAGGCCTCCAGGATAACCCAGGCTACAGCCTGGACGGGGTGATGTCTGCTACACAAAGCCTAAACTTGAAAAAATACTGATTAAGATGTTTGTCTTAGATCTGTGTCTTTATCAAAACTATTGACATTATAAAAGGCAACAGATAAACTGGAGAAGAAAAGAAAGATGACCAGTGATATTATCATTCATACACAAACTATGCATAAGGAAAGAGATTATGAAAAGGCTGATAGAGAAAGAGGTAGAAGTCAGTAAAGTTAATTCATAAAACATATCATGGAAATGGTAAAAACACTGGGAAGGGAGTGTGGTTTGTTTCATTAATCTAAAAAGTTAAAGCTGACATACAGAATTCTCTACATGAGAAAGACCTCGATGCTGGGAAAGATTGAGGGCAGAAGAAGGGGGAGACAGAGGATGATATGGTTGGATGGCATCACCGACTCAATGGACATGAGTTTGAGCAAACTCTGGGAGATAGTGAAGGACAGGAAAGCCTGGCATGCTGCAGTCTGTGGGGCCACAAAGAGTTGGACATGACTTAACGACTGAACAACATAGATTTCTCAGTCACGCTGCCAAGGATACAGTGAATGGGGACTCTGATGTACACTGCCTTTTGAAATGCAGTTTAGTCATCCAGCTCAAGGGCTTTTAGTTGTTCCTTCTCTTTGGTTTAGTTATTCCACTTCTGAAAATACAAACTAGGGGGTAAAAGGAAATATAGATTTAAAAAAAAAACTCACATTTTTTTTCCTTGAAGCATTCAGAATAGTTTAAAACATTAATTTACATGAACAATATCATGCAGATGGTTAAATATATTATAGATCCATATGAAGTGTATCATGCAAGCACTTTGCAAGGAGTTTTCACAAACATGATGTCTTAGTCTCGTCTGATAGAAAGTTCCATACAGAACACAGGAAAGCTGTGAGGACTTGATATGTACCAGTTACTCTCCTAAGTACTTTTGTACATAGTAACTTAATCCTCTCAAGGGCCCAGTGATGTACTATTCTTACCATTCTCATTTTTGAGATGAATATACTGGGGTCAATGAGACACTGTGTGCATTGTCCAAGATTACAAATATAGTGAATATAGAATTGAGATTCTAACCCAGGCACAGGGGCCACAAAACCTACAAGATGCTCAACCAGCTCTTGATGGCTTTTCACAGGAGGGTCCTGGAAGGACAATCTGAATTTAGGATCCTGGGCACCAGAAGGAGCTTGCAACTCTGCCTCTCATTTCCTCTCTTCCTTTCTCCTCCATCCCATCCCTTTTCCCTTCCTCCCTCCCTCCCTTCCTTCCTTCTCTGCTCCCTCTCTTTACCTCTTTGCCTCTGTGCAGAGCTGTCTCCCCCAAGCTCCATTGTAGGATACCAGGTGTTTTATGGACAAGACAACTCTTGTTGTATACCCACTCCAGGTTCAATTCATGGCCACTCTAAATTAAAGCTAATCTAGAGTTCTCCAAGCAAAGAACTTCTACCAAGAAGTCATGGTTGTTATTAACGATACTATTTCTTAATGCTGTTTAATACTATTAATGATACTTATTAAAGTATCTCATGTTTACAATGGTTTACACATCCATATTCCCTCCTATGGTTGCATCTATGTAATAACCTTGTGAAGCATGTAGAGCAGACATTAAAATCCCATCTTTTCAGTAAAGAATATGAGGATTAGAGAGACTCCTGGAAACACATTTCTGACAAGATAAACTCAATCAGACAGACTTGGGTTCAGATCCCATACCTCTCCTTCCCTTTGACTTTGAGCTGACTTTGAGCAGGATGCTGAGCCTCTTTCCATCACCTTCTGTGAAATGAGAACATTTATTCATATGCAAACTCCTTTGGTTATTGGGAGATTTAAACAAAGTGATGCAGGAATTCCAGACAAAAAACCATTGTTCTTTGTTTTTTTGTTTGGTTGGTTTGATTTAGTTTGGTTTGTTTGTTTACACATCAAAGAGAAGTTAGTATAATCTCTACTGCAGTACTGCTTCCCTGGTAGCTCAGACAGTAAAGCGTCTGCCTACCATTCAGGAGACCCAGCTTTGATCCCTAGGTTGGGAAGATTCCCCTGGAGAAGGAAATGGCAACCCACTCCAGTATTCTTGCCTGGAAAATTCCATGGACTGAGGATCCTGGTAGACCACAGTCCATGGGGTTGCAGAGTCGGACATGACTGAGCAACTTCACTTTTCACTGCTATAGTACTAGTAGATAAGTTTCTATGATTCTTTGCATCTTATTGCTTTTAAAGGTAGAAAAGAGCCATTTGTCTCCTTTTAGTTCTTCAGAGTTGGCCCTACAAGAAAGGACTCACTGCCCAGAAGCAAGGAGTGTGATGATCCAAAAGCCTGTGGTAATTCATTTTTTCAGGATCTGTCTTGGTTTTCAAGTCAAAGTCACACTCCTCTTTAGCCAGACTCCAGCCAGTGGCCATGCAAGTCAAGTAGCTGACATCAGCTCTTCCCAACAAAGCCCCCAGAAAGTAACAGTGCAAGGAAGTGGTTTAAGGGTTCAGGGATTTTTTTCCTTTCCATCCAAAATAGGCTTCCTCAAATGGGTAGTCTTTTCCAGAGTGTTCATTGGACTGAGAGGCTTTGTCAGTTCTAACTCAGCATACTAATTGCACCTCAGCTGGTGCTTCTAGAGGTCACAGCCAACTCACTGATTAATGCAACTGGGAAAGACTAGGTTCTGGTCAAGGTTTCTGGACTTCAGTACTATGGGCATTTTGTGCTGTGGGGAGTGTCATGTGAATTCAAGGATCTTTAGCAATATCCTTGAACTCAACCACTAGATCCTCGTAGGAACTCCCCAAGTTGTGACATTGTGACGACCACAATTGTCTTTGGACATTGCCTAGTACCCCATGTTGAGGATCACTGGTTGAGCCAAATCCTTTTACTTTACCAATGAAGAAATTAAAACCCAAGGTGTTAACTTTAGTTGCCCATTTTCACTAGCCAAATTAGAGACAGAGCTGGGCCTTGAACCTAAATTAATGCTGTTTCTAATCTAGGACTTTTTTAAGATTTTGAATTAGAAAACAGAATTTATAAGTAAAACACCATCGTCTACTTTCAGACTAGAATTTCCATAGGTGAAAAATTCCAGAACAAAAGATACTGTCTTTGTTCTTTTTCTTATTTATACCTCTTGTGAAGAAGATACTGTAACCTCTACCACACCACAGCCCTGAAAACAAAGTTCCTCTACCACCTGGGTTGCAGGTTTAAATTGCTTCTTCTTTTTTGCATATAGGGTTATGATTACCATCTTTCTAAATTCCATATATGTGTGTTAGTATACTGTAATGGTCTTTATCTTTCTGGCTTACTTCACTCTGTATAATGGGCTCCAGTTTCATCCATCTCATTAGAACTGATTCAAATGAATTCTTTTTAATGGCTGAGTAATATTCCATGGTGTTTATGTACCACAGTTTCCTTATCCATTCGTCTGCTGATGGGCATCTAGCTTGCTTCCATGTCCTGGCTATTATAAAGTAATTAGCCTTCAACTAATAACAATAAATGAAAAAAGAAAAAAAGAAAAAAAAAGAAATTGCTTCTTCTTCAGTTCAGTTCAGTTCAGTCACTCCACATGCTTTTTCTTATTTGGTTGCATATGGAACAACTTGAAAATCATTGTGGTTCTTATTATGTGTAAAACTAAATTAGTCTCCCACCGATGAAACATGTCTCTTGAGTCTGTCCAGTACAGACTGGCCTTTTAAATAAATTTGTGTCATCTCTTGTTTAAAAAAAAAAAAAGTTTTCCTTGGTATTTCACTCCCCTGACTTCTCCACCAAGATGGGGAACTCTCTGTGTTTCTATGGCGTCCATCCTGTGGTCACTGAAGTCAGAGCCCCCAATCTTGTCTATTACTATCATCTCCTTGTCTGATTTCCCCCTCTACCTTGGGAACTCTTTGAGCATGATGGCCTGAGTCTTTCAACATTTAATGTCTAATTACTGAATTACTGAGTTCCTAACTGGGGAATGAATGAATGAATACTTAAGAGCTGCCAGATCACTGTTCAAGGAAAATAATTATAAAAGGAAAGTCTTTTCCTCATTCTTCAGTAGTTTACTGTGTTCCTTACGCTAATCTTGACTATATTCACATCAAAGTTAACAGGAAAGTGTCTTGAAACACTTCTGTCAAATCAAATATATTTGCAAATGTTCAGGTCTGGTGTTTATTTCCATATTCTTCTAAATATGATGTGGGTAACTCTGTGTGACAACTTCTGACCTTAGCACTTTTACCTCAGCTCACTTTTACCTTCTACTCTGAGATTTCAAGAACTGATTATAGGGTAATGAATTTGTAATGCTGCACAGAAAAATCTGTTGCTGAATGACTGACAAAAATAATTCAAATTCTTTTCATAAACCATGTTCTATTCTTTGCCAGACATTATTATGGAACAATAGTGATTACATTATTCTCAGTAAAAAAAAAAAAAAAAAAAACAACTCTGTAAAGCAGGACTATGCTTATTCAAATATTGTTTATCCAGGTATTTATTATAATAAGATAATAATCTTGCTGTGAATTAGCTATTGAGTGAGATGTTCTGGTTGTTTGTAAAGTTTAATTCTACACCAGAAAATAATCTTGGGAGGTAGTCACTGTAACAGCTGATGAATAAATATAAAGCTTATTTTCAGGCATTTACACATTAGGAAATTTAGATTTTAGCCCTCATTAATTTATCACTTTCAATATAAAATTATAGACAGGTTTTGTCTTGAAAGTGAAATAATTTACATGCATCAATCACAATAAAGAAGACAAGATTTAAAATTTCTCTTATGTTAGTACTGGTGTTCTATTTGAGCTTCAGCTTGAAAGGGCAAAGAAGTATTTCTTTGGTACAATTAGTGTCAATCTCATTGTTTGAATAGCAGTGTGGGTTAAACAAACAGTATTTAGTAAGCAACAGTATTTACTTAGCTCTGTGCTGAATGTTGGAGCATAAGGGCATTTACATATAAATAATTTTAAAATATGGTCATGACCATCAGAGACATTATACTTCCATTGAGAAGAAGGTATAAAAATGTATTATACATATATATATACATATTATATATATATAACATATATATATATATACACATATTATATAACAAATACAGAAATGTATTAGTTGACATTTTTATTTGCACTTATAAGTTTATTGAGTCTAAGAGGTATAATTCAGGAAGGGACATGATACAACGGTTTGGGAGTCATGGATTGAATCCTAGGTTCATCATTACTAGCTGTGTGACCCGACACATTTTATACAAATTTTCTAGCCCAGTGATTGTCAAACTGCTGCACATCAGAATCACCTAAGATGGTTTTAAAAGTCCCCACACTCAGACATCAGAATTTTGTAAAAATTAGATTTCAGGGTGACTTTGGTGAGCACCCAAGATAGAGAACGATTAATCTATTTCTCAAACTTTAATGTGAATACCAGTTGCCTTGTTCACTAGGGGAAATGCAGGTGGTCATTCAGGGGGACTGGCATGGGGCCTGAGATTCTGCGTTTCTCAGAGGCTACCAGGTGAAGTTAACTCTACCTGCCCTGTGGCTATGCTTTAAGTAGGAAAGTTCTAGATGACAATTATATCCCCCTGAAAATAGATATAACCTGTGGAGGGATGGAAAGACTAGTCATCAGGCACAGTGCCAGTCATATGACACATGTGTCATGCTGATTTCAGCTCCACTTCCCTCAAAATATTGACATAATTAGGAAGAGTCATCCCTTTCTAAGATGGATTATATCTGAATCTTAAAAATTTTATTTGCAATTCCTTCTCTTTCCCTCCTAATTAGGTAAAGACTAGTCATTGATCCCGGCTTAGAAGTTTATACAACCTTTTCTGCCCACACCTATCATACTCTAGCTCCATGGTTCTCCATGTTAGAATCTCCCAGGACCATCCCATGGCATACCCGCTGCCTGAGCCCCCCACTAGACAAATTATTCAATATCTCTGAGGGTGATTCCAGTATGCTGCTCTGGTTGAATGCCACTGTTCATCTGACTGTCTACATTCTATTTACTTGATCTTTTATCCACTTAGCATGCATTAAACTTCTCCATGCCAGCATTGTGCTAGGCAGTGGGACTGATAAAAAAAAAAAAAAGAGTGATAAATAGCAATAATATATCAGTAACTTTGTTGTTGTTCTTGTTGTGCTCAGCCATCTCTGGTGACCCCATGGACTGTAGCCCATCAGGTTCCTCTGTCCATGGAATTTTCCAGGCAGGAATACTGAAGTGGGTTGTCATTTCGTACTCCAGGGAATCTTCCCCACTGAAAAGACCTGTGAAGATGTGGACCCAACCCACATCATCATCACACTGATGACCACATCACAATGATGAACACATTGCGTCATTAGGTGGATTCTTTACCGTTTGTGCCACCCAGGGAGGAAGGTCATGAAACTTGTCCAGTGTGCTGCATGCCTAGTCACTCAGTCGTGTCCAGCTCTTTGAAACCCCTGGACTATAGCCCCCAAGGCCCGTCTGTTAATGGGGATTCTCCGGGCAAGAATACTGGAGTGGGTTGCCATGCCCTCCTCCAGGGGATCTTCCCAACCTAGGGATCAAACCCAGGTGTTCTGCATTGCAGCCGCGTTACTGTCTGAGACACAGGGAAGCCCAACTTGTCCAGGGTCCCAAGCTAATGAGTGGGAGTTCAAACTCCAAGCTCTTACTCACAGGACAACTGTGTTCTCTAGGAGGCTGTGGTAGGCTTGGGGAAACAAAGAAGTATGTAGTTTTAAAGTTGGAATGTGTTCTTTACAATTCCCCATCTTGGCTTTTTTTCTAAGAAAAGAAATGTTGCTAATTTATCTGCTCAGGTACAGTGCAAAATCCTTAAGGTCAGAATCATGTTTTTCAATGATATGACTGAAACTTTTTTTAACCTAGAACATAGCACAAAATTGAAAACAAAGTTTCTTTTCTCATTTTGTCTCTTCCTCACCTCTCTCTTTCTCTCTGTGTATCATATATCTATATATATACATATATATACACTTTTATGTTTGTATTTAAACTATCTTTTAGATCTCAAGTGTACAGAATTGTACTATGTCTTTTGTTTAAATCCTCTTTTCAGTTTTCTCATTTTTCTCCTTCAATCTTCATCTTCATTCTTATCTCCTTCTTTGCTCTAATGCATTTAATATATCCCCTTTCATTCTGGTAATACTTTTTACATGTTTTCTAGATATTGATATGCTAAAATTAAAGCATATTTCTGTACTGTGCATTTTATATTTTTATAAATGATAAGAAAGTGAAGTCACTCAGTTGTGTCTGACTCTTTGCCACCCCATGGACTGTAGGCTACCAGGGTTCTCTGTCCATGGGGATTTTCCAGGCAAGAATACTGGAGTGGGTTGCCATTTCCTTCTCCAGCAGATCTTCCCAACCCAGGGATCAAACCCGGGTCTCCAGCATTGCGGGCAGACGCTTTACCATCTGAGCCACTAGGGAAGCCCAAATAATATTTATAAATGATATTTCACTGTAAATGTTATTGTTTTGTTAAATTTTCTTTGAATGTGTTTTTGGATCTATCCAGGTTGCCAAATTTAAACCTAGTTTATTGTTTCTGTTTATAGTATGATATTTTACTTATACATTTCCCTTTTTAAGGAAAAATCTAAGTCCATTTAACCATGCTTTTAATTACAGAGGAAAAGCTGCTGATGCATCTTATTACAACATAAAATGCAAGAGTTTTATTGATATTCCCACACAGAGGGAGGGATGTTAGGCCAAACTTAACATCCCTAAAGTAGTTTGATCTCTAGAAGGACGTGTCAGTTTACTCTCCCACAATAATTCCAGTTATTCACATCTTTAGCATTTGATTTAAAAAAATCATCATTCCAATTGATATCAAATGCTATTTCCCTGTTTTGTTTCATGTTTTTCATGTTACTAGAGTGTGAACATCTCAGTGTATCTATTAGCCACTTGTTCTTCTTTTCAGTTTCATATACCCTACTCAAAAAATAATTAGTTTCTTGAAATTTTCTTAAAGACTTGCAAAAAAGTTCTTTATGTTAACCTCTTTGGACTTTGTGACAGTCTTATTCAAATATGTTACCAGTCAGGTGTCTTTCTGTAATATTCTTTTCTGACGAGAAGTAATAGTTGGATATGAAATTTAGGCTGATGTTATTTTCTCTTTATTCTCATTGTCTTCTAGTCTCTATTGTCATTAAGTTTTTGTCAGAGAAATTGTTCTTCATTTTCTTGTAACCTATGTTTTCCTCTGTGATTTCATTTAAAATATTTTTTGCCTTTGATATTTTGTAAATTCATTATAATGTATTCCTTTGACTTTTACGGTTTTTTACTTATCAAGATTCTTAATGCTCCTTAATCTAGATATTTATGACCATCGTCAATTCTAGAAAAATGTGTAAATTTTGTAAATCACTTCACAAAAATTACTCCAAAGCTCAATTTATGAAATCTTTTATACTTTAGACTTTTGATATCCTTATAGCAAAACCTGATTTTCCTCTTTCCTTCTTATGTTCTTCATACATTTTTTGAAATGGATTATATGTTAATTTTTCAATTATATTTTCCAGTTAACATTACTTTCAATTGTGCGTAATTAAAAATTTGTTGCATACATTAAGATTTAAACATTTTTCCAGATGTTATTTTTTAATTTTAGTAGTTCTGTTTATTTTTCAACTCTTCCTGTTCTTTATCCAAATTAGTTTTTTTATACTTTTTATGAAATCATTTTGTTTATGAAATTTGTAAACATATTTTGTATAGTCTTTATTCAGTTTATTATTTAAATTTTAAAAATATTTGGTTTCATGCCACCTACATACTGTGTCCGCTGAATTGTCATTCATGGTGAAAATATTACTTAAGTGTTTTGTAATATTGTAAAATGGGCTTAATTTTATTGTGTTTATGGAAATGACTCCAGTGCAACTCTGCTAATGCTTATAGTAAGAGTTATACCAGCAATATCGTTAGCCTTGGCAAGGTTTTATGCTAATTTCAGGTTCTAATGACAAATAAGTATGGTATATTTAAACTCAGTACGTGGAACAGTGAGTCTGAAACTTCAGCAGTGCCTACGTTTTTCCTTCCCAAATTTCTAGTTGGGATGAGCTTCCCTGATAGCTCAGTTGGTAAAGAATCCGCCTGCAATGCAGGAGACCTAGGTTCAATCTCTGGGTTGGGATGATCCCCTGGAGAAGGGAAAGGCTACCCACTCCAGTATTCTGGCCTGGAGAATGCCATGGACTGTATAGTCCATGAGGTTACAAAGTTTTGGACACTACTGACCCACTTTCACTTTTTGTGTTTCCTCATTGGTCTTCTGTACTGTGGGGCTTTTCTAGTCTTTCTTTCTATTAAGTGTGAAGCCCTCACGGGTTTTCAACTTTCTAGTGGGCCCCAAATTTACCTCATGCAGAACCAAACCTTTTCCACTGTTTCTGTATAAACTTTAAAGAACATCTACTTCCTCCCCACAAGTCCAGATCTCTGCACTTACTGGGAACAGCTGCAATATTAGTATGCCCAATTATATCTCTGTGATTCAGTTTTCCTTGTACCAAGGAATTTCTTCTTTCCTGTGTCAATTATTTATTTTAAAATGGCAGTTTTTTATCCTACATTCCCAAGTATTTATTGTAGAATTTTCTTTTGTTTTGTCAGTCATTTTGCTAAATATAAAGCTCTTGCTGTAAGTATTTGGTATCAAGGTTATAATAATATTGTAAAATATCTTAGGCAAGAGTAAAGTTTCAAAAAATGCAAATGTACTGTACTGTTTCTTGGGTATTTTGATGGTATAGTTCATGTTAAGGGAGATGGTAGGGGATGGGGAGCCGGTGTCGATTGAAAAGATGATACCTAATCTAAGTAAACCTTTTTTGTCCAGCGCTCTCCAGCACAAGGGCAACATTCCTGTAAGTTTACCCCATTGCTTCAAGCATTTGCTTCTTTATGGAACTTCACTAGCATGAGGCAGGCCATGAGGAGAAGAGGAAGTATAGAGCTAGAAAGTCCTTTCTTGAATTTTCCTTATATATGTCAGTTGGTAGTATTTTATTATTGGCTACTGTTTCTTTCTCACACCTGGATACCTCCAACTATTTCCCAAAGGTTTCATACAATTCCATCAACTTTACTCTCTTCCATAGTATTTGCTACCTTTGAGGTCAAAAAATAGCCAGCAACCCATTTAGTTTTCCATCCAGTTTAGAATAGCTCAAATATCTATTAATCAGTCAGTTATTGCCAGAGGGGTTAGTGACTGTCAATTATTACTTATGGAAGAGTATATATAAATCAAGATGCCATTAGGTAAAAATGTTATATGATGAGAAAACACTTCTTAATTCCCATGCTGTTGGTGAAAGGTACCTAATAAGAACCACACTTGACAAATTTTGTGGGGTATTGTTTCTATGGAAGACATTTGTTCATTTGTATTAATAAGTATTTATAGAATACCTTACTGTGTTAGTGATGCCGTAATGACATGCTTTTAGTTCCAATACCCATTTTCATTAACTCCCTCCGTATTCTTTGAACTAGATATCACATTATTCTCAAAATTATGTAAAATTCTTTGCAAATGAGACTTCAAAGCCTGCCCTACTACCACAATGTCAGTCCAAAATTTCCTCATGTAGAATGAGAAGCACTGTGTTTTATGTGCCCTTGACTTTATAAGTTACAGTTGTTGCTTAGTCATGCAGTCATGTGGGACTCTTTGTGACCCCTTGGACTGCAGCATGCCAGGCTTCCCCATCCTTGACTATCTCCTGGATTACAACAAATGAAAATATATAGGACTTTTTCACAAAAAGAATAGTGTATACTAGGGCAAATAGTTATCATGGGATTAATCAATAATAGTTGTGACTGAGATTTTTGGAAAGATACCCAAGCTTGGCTTATATGCATCCTGCATGCATGTGTTCTTGACTGATTATTTGAATTATGGCTGTCCTGAAGGGACCACTCTCTATTTTGATTTGTCAGTACTCATGCTCTACTGACTATTAAATGTTTTCATCATCTCCTCTGTTAGGTTGCTCTGTGAGTTCAGAGAAGCATCACTTGAGTTTTTCAGCCACTGGTTCTTCTTCTACTCTTTTCCACTTACCACAAAAATGTAGGGGATTTTTCATAGATATGTAGACCAGTTTATGGATTGTATGAGACCTATGCAGTCTAATACCATGGCCCAAGGCACACCTGGCTATTAAATACTTGGAATGTCGCTTGTTCACATTGAGGTGTGCTGTACGTGTAAACTGTACATCACATTTTGGAGACAGTAGGTTGACTGTATCTCATGAATTATTTCGTGTTGGTTACATGCTAAGCTAATACTATCCTGGATATATTAGATTAAATAAAGTATAATGCTAAAATTGATTATAGCTATTTCTTTTTTATATTTTTTAATGTGGCTATAAGAAAATTTAAGATTACACATATGGCTTATATCATATTTTTATTTCCAAGCATTGTATTAGACTTGAGATTTAACAAAGAAATTATATTTAAATTCCCTCATTTTGTAGTTTTGCAAAATGAAGCCAGCCAATGGGAAGAGTTACTCAAGAACATAGAATGGGGTGATATCAGAAATAAGTTTGTGACCTGAGCTTTGCTGTCTAATGCCTTCTTGCACATTCAACATTGCTTTTAAGGTTAGATCTTATCTTCAAAGGAAAATCAATGTAAATCAGTATCAATATAAACATCGTTAGTGATATGAAGTGATATCTCTTGAACATTGACCATAAAATGATTTATAAAGGAAAACAAAACTGGAATCATAAATGTTTGTCTGCTTATCATTTTTTATGACATTTTTCAGGAAATTGAACTATTCAATATAAACCCTTTTGATTCATTATGGAAAAGAGAGCTTCAGATATCTAACAGTTGTATAGTTGTTGAACTGCGTGAATATAAGGAAACAGATTATCAAGCCATCTGAAATTGTAATTATCCCAAATTCAGTTATGTTTGTGATTTATTATACCTTTTGAGAGGACAGGTGAGAGAGTTTTCCTTCATGATTATTTCTTACATATTTATAACTTAATTGACATTTTATATTCCTAGATCCATATCCATTTCCCACTTAGTACATTGTCCATAAACATATTCAGTGTTAATAAACAATTTATGAAAAATAATGAAACATGATATATAAATAATAGCATTATGGTGAACTGATTTATAATATGCTTATTTAAATGAAATTAGATAGAATACATGCATCTGAAATCTTTGGAAACCAGCACTGAGTTCAAAGATGAAAAGGAAATAATTATCTATAAGTACCATGAGAGGTTATTTTGAACAATTGAAAAGTACTGTGTGAGGAGCTGTGATCATCTGGTGTTAGCAGGACACCTCTTTTCCAAGAAACTGGCTCACAGCTCATGGTTTTATCCTTTCACAAAAAGAAAGGTAGGAATTGACACTCTAAGGTAGCTATGGCAGCCTCATGAAACCATCAGAAACACAGTCTTCTTCCAACTCTCAGTTCCACCATTCCTGGATTGTGTGTTTTATCCTCGTGATCCAAGTAAACAGGTGAAACTCCAGATATCAAAGCTGTGCTTCAGAAAGCCAACTGGAGAAAAAGCATAAATATAATGGTTGTATCATTATTCCCTTTAAAGAGATATCCATGCATTCTCATATGACAACTCCACTTAAAACTCATTGGCCAGAACTCCATCACATGGATGCATTTCTGTGTGCAAAGACTGAAAAATGTGTCTGTGTGTGCATCTGTGTTTAATTGGGCAGCAAAAACACTGATAAAAATTGTTGTTGTTTTTTAAATGAGCATTTTTGTTTAATAAAGGAATATGAGAAAGTAGATTCTGGGGTCAACCAGTAGCAGACCATCCTGTGATCTAAACATTTGCTCTCCCAATATCTATGCATACACTGGGGAAGGAAAATGGCAACCCACTCCAGTATTCTTGCCTGAAAAATTCCATGGACAGAGGAGCCTGGTGGGCTACAGTCCATGGGGTCACAAAGAGTCAGACAGGACTGAGCGACTAAACAACAACAAAGGCATATACCGCCTCCCTAAACTTCAAAACTGTATATAGTAACTGTATCCACACAAAGTCAAAGAAATCTGAGTGGTGGACTGTCCTTTCCTGCAGGCTCTGATATAATTTTATGTGATCTAAAGACCAATAGACTAAAAATGTCATTCAGTGCTAAAGCATCTAATATATAAAATGTAAGAAAGAAAATTTAAACTCCCTTTTCAGTAAAAGAGAGAATATGAAACTTAAGGGTAGTCAAGGGTAAATCACAATGATCAAATCTGCTGGGCAGGAATAGTGAAAACTTCTTACTCTTGTTCTGTCATTCAAAAAGGTCTTCATTATCCATTAATCTCTAAGTCTGTATTTTAGAGGGGAATTAGAAAACGTCCCCTTCTTGAGGGGCTATATCCTTCAGTGCAAGATTAAGGAAACAAAACTTTTTTTAGGATTGATAATCATAGGTTACAGATTTGGTGGGGGGTTCCCAGGGGGCGCTAGTGGTAAAGAACCCATCTGCCAATGCAGGAGACGTAAGAGACGTGGGTCTGATCCCTGGATTGGGAAGATCCCTGGAGGAGAGTATGGCAACCCACTTCAATATTCTTGCCTGGAGAATCCTATGGACAGAGGAGACTGGCTGGCTAGAGTCTATGGGGTCACAAAGAGTCAGACACAACTGAAGCGACTTATCATGCATGTACATGCACACTATTTTGGTATCATAATTTCCTTAAACTTTGTTAATCATCTGGCTCATTTTCTCATAGCCCATCCTATAGTAAATAACCACATCCAACAGTGTCATCTAAGGTGTATTAAGCCAATCTTGTTTCAGATAATCAGTCTGTATACAGTGTGAAACAGGTGCCAATTGGATGAATGAAATCCCAAGAAAGCCCCGTTAGCCATCTTGTACTACTGGTGCTCTGTCATGTAGCAAAAGGGAATATTTATCTTGCATTGTTTGAAGGCAAAACAATATCTAGGAGAAGTAGTTTTTTAGGAAGGCAGGTATTGATGACACCTGAAAGAAAATCAAAAATAAAATGAAGCAAAATAAACACCCTTTCCAATAATTGGAACTGCCTCAAGTCTGGAAGTTTGCCTGGAGAGGTTCCCTCACTGATTTTCAAGCCTGCTAAGGAGGACTTTTCAGTGTGGGAGCTTAAATTAGATCATCTCTAAGGTTCCATTTAACCCTGCCTTGCATATTTCTATGATTGTATGAAACCAAAGGCAAGGATTGGACAAGTATTGATTCAGTAGAACCCAGAGAGGAATGAAGCTACTACAGAAACATATCAAATTGTCTTGCAAACTGCCATGAAAGATTTATGCTGCTCCCGTAAGAGCAGCCAAAAAGTTAAGATTGTTCAATCTTCATTTTCTAGTTGACCCTGTGATCTATTTGAATTCCTGATACAGGGTTTTTGTGGCCATTTGATCTACTTTGGATTCCTGACAAAGGGAGTTATCATGAAATAAAAGGTCTCTATATAAATTTCATTTTATTCTTTAGGAAATATATTTTGTTCTATAGAAAATGTGGTTTTTTTTTTTTGTAAATGTATGTTTAGTAAGTTTGGGGATTTGTGTTGATTGGTGAAACGAGGGTGCAGTTGTTTTTAGTGGTATCTGAATCCATGCTGCTGTGTTTGAAAGTTTTTTTTTTCTGTTGCTTTGACTGTTCACATGAACAGTGTGTGAATTTCCTGTTTGCATTTGTCTTTAAATCCAGAGATTTTGGACTCAATTCTTTAATAAGTATATAGTGCTATGAAACAGGTTAAATAAAAAATAATTCTGTTTTCAACAAGGTACATGAGACATTCCAGAACTGAATGAGTGTGTCTAAGGAGAAAGAGAGACTTATTTACTTATTCAGTACATATTCATTTGAGTCCTTGCATACCTGCCTTGTGTCAGTTGTTGAACTTGGCACTGAAGATAAAATGGTAAAGAGTCAGATGTAGCCTGTCTTTCAGGTTCACTAACGCAGCAGCTGAGGAGTAATATAAGATGAAGTGTGAAAATGTGGCAATAGAGGAAGAAATGGTTACTGGGGAGAACACAGAAAGGGAAACTCACCTAGATTCAGCAAGTCAGAAAGCAATGCCATGTTGCAGCGTGAATAGGAAGAGAGAAGAGTGAAAAAATAGGGTTTAACTGGCTTCCCAAGTCTCCTGCTATGTCTGTCCTAACTTTACACTCATGATCAGGGCATGATCACTGGTTTTTCTGGGGCCTAAACTTCATTTTATTTTTAATGGCTTTCCTTAAGGAAAAAAATACAAAATTATAAATACAAAATAGGGTACAAAACCAAGTAGCTATTTCAAATGAAAAATCACATGTACAACTCCATTAAATAATATAATACAAATAATCAGGATCTTTATCTCCTGTTTTCAGTTTTTTTTTTTTTTTATAAGAGTAGGCTTGGATAAAGTTCTGACTCTGACTTTCTAAGAAATCCATAATTTGTCTACTATCTGTGTCTCTACTAAAGTAGGACTATTTCTGAGATTCAAATATGAAGTGAGTTGTCTAAATGTCTAGCACATATTGTGGGGTGAAAAAGTCAGGGTCCCTGGATATCTTTTTAAATATATTCAATAAATTGCCAACTATTTTTTCATGAAAACATGATTTGTCTGAGATTCTATTCCTCTGACAAAAATCAAGCTTAACTTACTTTTGCAGTATGTGATGTTAACTTGTTTTCACAGCTATAAAAACTCTAAGAATGAAATTAGAGATTCATTGTTAACAGACATTAAGAGAGGTCTGTGTACCTGGCAAAACAGTGCAGTTTGAACATTTTTAAATTTATGATGTTAAAAATAGCTTTTCTGTCAAGATCCTGGAGCTGATCTACCACCAGAATGACATAGCTTGCCTTCAAATTAGAAATGGTTATAATATCTCATTTATCATTTACAACCATATACTCTAGTAAGATGCAATTAGTGACTTACCATGTCTTGAGACTTGACCCAAGACATCATCTCAGGGACAAGAAAAAAGTATTCGTTCATTCAAATAACACTTGATGGGCACTGACTTTATGCTAGGAATGTGAAAAAGAGAAACAAAATCTCTAACCTTGACAAATTTACATTCTCAAACAGAAACAGATAATGAATGTATTTATATTTATTTTATATAGTGATGTTACTCTGAGAAAATAAAACAGTAATGTTATAAACAGGAATCAATGGGAGTTAAGTCTATAAGGAGGTCAGGATTTCTCTCTGAGCTAGCATGTTTAGAAATTAATAGCATAGATAGAAATTAACTTGTGTTTGTGAACGCAGAATTTTGAGTGAAGTAGAATTGTTCAGTGAGTTTTATGCAGTTACTTTCTCTGCTTGTCTGAGCAACATATGTACTTGTGTCTTAGAAGATGATGGTGGTGGTTTAGTCACTAAGTCGTGTCTGACTCTTGCAGCCCCATGGACAGTAGCCTGCCAGCCTCCTCTGTTCATGGGATTCTTCAGGCAAGAATACTGGAGTGGGTTGCCATTTCCCTTCTCCAGAGGATAATCCCAAGCCAGGAATTGAACCCGGATCTTCTGCATCACAGGCAGATTCTTTACCAACTGAGCTTATGATAGTTCTGATTCAGACAATGTGAATATTAGACCAACAAAAAAGACAAAAAAATCTTAGTGATCCATTCTGATACAGAAAGTGAAAATGAAACACAGTGCTAGGAGAGAAAGCTCCTTTGTGTCTACAGAAGAGTGGATTGAAGACAACATTTCACAAAAATTAGAAGACTTTACAGGTGTGTCAGGTGTAACTACTGAATGTAATAACCATCAAAAAGTGTTAGTGAAATAACAGATTTAATTTGGGGCCAGTCAAAAGAAAGATTGCTGGCACAGGCACATTTGCAAAAATATCCCGGTAAATAATGAGCTAAAATCCTATTGTATGGCTGAACTCTGATACTCTAATAACTATATCCACTCCCTTAGCTTGTTTACATCACTGGATTATTTTTTTCCCTAACATTGAATATTTATAGATTAATAGAAGATGCTATTTCAAATATTAGTAATACATTTTCTGAAATTTTTGCTAAAAGAAACTTTATTAATTTCAAAACATAAAATAATCATCAATTGCAGTTAAAGATGTTTTATTTCTGAAAGATATCAGTATAGATTCAGGTAGTCATAGAAGCACGTGTAGATACAGGTATCAGTTCAGTTCAGTTGCTCAGTCATGTCTGACTCTTTGTGACCCCATTGATTGCAGCACGCCAGGCCTCTCTGTCCATCACCAACTCCTGGAGCTGGCTCAGACTCATTTCTATCAAGTCAGTGATGCCATCCAACCATCTCATCCTCTGTCATCCCCTTCTCATCCTGCCTTCAATCCTTCCCAGCCTCAGGGTCTTTTCCAATGACTCAGTTATTCACATCATGTGGCTAAAGTATTGGAGTTTCAGCTTCAGCATCAGTCCTTCCAATGAATATTCAGGACTGATATCCTTTAGGATTGACTGGTTTGATCTTCTTGCAATCCAAGGGACTCTCAGGAGTCTTCTCCAGCACCACACAGTTCAAAAGTATAGGTATAGATATATGCAACTGCTTCCAAAAATCAGCCTCTATACTTTTTCTACTTGAGTCATTGCGCATAAAAAATGGTTCCTCATCATTGATCTAATTCAGTGTCCAGATTTATAGATAGGTAAACATACGTCCATTGAGGTGAGTGAGCAAACTCACAAATGAGGTATAAGAACATACCATTCTTTCCCTCATATCCTGACCATTTTCACGAGGACAGATGAAGGGAGAGACATGTACTTTGTAATAGCATAGGGATTTGCTGTCTGCCAGTGAGATCACTATCATGCAAGTGGAGACACTTTAGCTTAGTTACGAAGGCAGAAATCTTCATTATGGGTGAGGGGACTCTGAAGTGTAAAAGCAAAGTCCCCATCTAGTGAAGGCAACCACAAAGTCCAGACTTTCCTGTTCCCCTTGGTCCATTTTTCTCTGCTCCCTTATTGTTGTTCTGTTGCTCTGCTGCCGCCGCCGCTACATTGCTTCAGTCGTGTCTGACTCTGTGCAACCCCATAGATGGCAGCCCAGTCATGTCCATCTCTGTAACCCCATGGGATGCAGCACACCAGGCTTCCTTCCCTGTTCTTCACTATCTCCCAGAGTCTGCTCAGACTCATGTCCATTGAGTTGATGACACCATCCAGCCATCTCGTTCTCTGTTGCACCCTTCTCTAGTCTTTCAGTTCAGTTCAGTCGCTCAGTCGTGTCCGACTATTTGTAACCCCATGAATCGCAGCACACCAGGCCTCCCTCTCCATCACAAACTCCTGGAGTCTGCCCAAACTTGTGTCCATCGAGTTGGTGATGCCATCCAGCCATCTCATCCTCTGTCGTCCCCTTCTCCTCCTGCCCCCAATCCCTCTCAGCATCAGGGTCTTTTCCAATGAGTCAACTTTTCGCATGAGGTGGCCAAAGTATTGTAGTTTCAGCTTCAGCATCAGTCCCTCCAATGAACACCCAGGACTTATCTCCTTTAGGATGGACTGGTTGGATCTCCTTGCAGTCCAAGGCACTCTCAAGAGTCTTCTCCAACACCACAGTTCAAAAGCATCAATTTTTTCGGTGCTCAGCTTTCTTCACAGTCCAACTCTCACATCCATACATGACCACGGGGAAAAACCATAGCTTTGACTAGAAGGACCATTGTTGGCAAAGTAATGTCTCTGCTTTTGAATATGCTATCTATGTTGGTCATAACTTTCCTTCTCTAGTCTTTAGGCATGCCCAATGCATTTTTCATGGTTTTGAAGTAACATTCCCCACCCCTGCCCCTGGGGGAAAGGTTGCTCCTGGAAAAGGAAACAAACAAATCTTACTGTTGGTGATGAAAATGAAGAGCTCTGAAAGCATATTGTTAGCAACAATTAAAGCTATTATCAAGGAAATTGAATGTTCTAGTGGCAATGAAAATATGGTATGGTTGGTTGGATTTATTATAGGAGAAGTGATGTCATATCCACTATTCCTATAATGAGTTCAATATTGAGTGGGAATATCCTGGGGAGAGATGTTAGATTCTGTGTCATAGTGAGAAAGGTAAGTATAGCCAGCAGAGATTTAAATTGAACATAAATATTTATAAAGCAGAAAAGAAGTGCAAGTAACAGATGATATCCCCTTATCAAAGTGTCAAGTGGCAGTCCAATCAGAATTTGAAATGTGAGGCCCCAACCTGAAGTCATTATTAGAGCTATTGAGAGTATAAATTTTGATTGAAATACAATAAAGGGTCCTATTGAAAGTGCATGAGTGCTGACTGAAGGTCAACCTTTGCTCCAAGAGCAACTACAACAGAATGGATTAATAGAAGGTCTTGGGATGGAGGTGAGAGGAGAAAATAGTGCTGGAAAGAGAAAGAAGAGGGGAAATGGAAAACACCCATCCTACTGTCTATTTGAAACATCAGCTATTTAAAGATTCCTAATCTCAAGCCATGAAATTAAAAGATGCTTACTCCTTGGAAGGAAAGTTATGACCAACCTAGATAGCATATTCAAAAGCAGAGACATTACTTTGCCAACAAAGATCCATCTAGTCAAGGCTATGGTTTTTCCAGTGGTCATGTATGGATGTGAGAGTTGGACTGTGAAGAAAGCTGAGCACAGAAAAATTGATGCTTTTGAACTGTGGTGTTGGAGAAGACTCTTGAGAGTCTCTTGGACTGCGAGGAGATCCAACTAGTCCATCCTAAAGGAGATAAGTCCTGGGTGTTCATTGGAAGGACTGATGCTGAAGCTGAAACTCCAGTACTTTGGCCATCTCATGTGAAGAGTTGACTCATTGGAAAAGACCCTGATGCTGGGAGAGATTGGGGGCAGGAGGAGAAGGGGACGACAGAGGATGAGATGGCTGGATGGCATCACTGACTCGATGGACATGAGTCTGAGTAATCTCCGGGAGTTTATGATGCACAGGGAGGCCTGGCGTGCTGCGGTTCATGGGATCGCAAAGAGTCGGACATGACTGAGTGACTGAACTGAACTGAACTGAACTAAAATTCAGACCATTGACCTGAAATCTAAAAACAGAGAGAAAGGAATCTCTGAGAATTCTTTGACTTTGAAGATGAGACAGCAAAATATTTACTTCCCATCTAACTTTTGTGGTTTATTGTTATATTCATAAAAGAAACATTCCATTTGAGTTTCTAGGAGGCTGCCTTTTGAACTCCCAATGACTCATTCAATCACCATGCACAGATTTTATGAATGCTGCATGGGGATAGTGATTAGAAGAAAGGGAGAAAAGTTTCATGCATTCATTTTTTCTCCCAGCAATATAATAAATCAGCTTAAAGGAAATCTGCCAGGAAAGTGATTTGACCCTATTCAAAAAGAGGGCAACTCAGAATGACCCATCTATTCAGGATTTATAGTTGCGTTTAAAAACTCAACAAGCACAGGGCCTTGAACCAGGGTTATAGAGGTCATTAGTCAAAGCAAGATCATTAATTGAGGCACGTGCCCTGAGAAGTTACCATCTGATGCTCTGTCTGCTCTGGTTATTCCTCTTCTTTGAAGACAAAAGCCAAAAATCAATTCATCTAGCCCCACAGTTTTTACAGATTTTCTTCATACTGTCTTGGCTTTGGGAAAATATAAATTAAAAGGGAATGGAGGAAAGAAAAACTCTTTGGCTCTATTCCATTGGGCTGTTACTTTTAAAATATAAGTGAGATAGAACTTTAATTTATAGGTGAGCATTGTCCAAGGTTTCTACTCTCCTTCCCTATATTTTCCCCTCTCATCATAGATTGATGATGGTGAGGAACAGAGTTTTTCTCAGGTATTGGTATGAAAAATAGTCAGTGGAAAATATGAGGATTTTTGTTCAACGGGAGTTGAAATAAGAAAGTTTTGCGTTTAGATATAAGAAAAATGAAAAATATTAAGATGTACCTGTTCTCCCACACCCCAAAACTTCATTTGTAGCCACTTTTTGTGTAGGTCTTTAAAATCTGTGTATTTCTATCTGTATATTTTTTTTTCTCTCTTTCCCTCCCTCCCTCCTTCCTTACTTCTCTTTTTTAAGAAGGAAAGCAAATAACTACACACTGGTAGAGGACATATTGGCTTGGAAGATGGCCAAAGATAGATTATATTTATCAAGCACAACCATTTCCGTGTTTTAAAAATTAGTCTCTGGAGCTACAGCAATAATCCTGTGTGATTTACTATACAAAGAAATGAAAGGAAGTAACTGCAGCAGCCTATGAATGCCAAATATCATTTATACAGATATTTATAACTAAGAAAGGATCTTAGGAATCAAATCAGTGTCATCAGAATCACCTGGGAATCTTTAAAAAATTAGTATTCAGCCTCATCTCTCAAAATTCTGATCAATCAGTTTGTTGGAAGAGTTCAGACTTTCATATAACCCTTGCATTTTTTTTTTTTTAATTTTTAAATAGAACTTGAATATGTGTGGTGCACACTCAGAACTGAGGACTCTGATAACCTAGTTTTTTCACAGAAAGGGAATTGCATTTGTTGTCTATTGCTGCATAGCAGATTACCCAAACTTAAATGCTTGGCACAGCATAAATTTACTATCTCACAGTTGTGTGGATCAGAGGTCCAGGCACAGTAGAAGTGGTTCTTTGCTCAATGTCTAATGAGACTGCAATCAATTTATCACCAGGAATCTGTTCCTTTCTGAAGCTTAGAATACTTGTTCTACCTCTTGTGGGTTTCAGTTGAATTCCTTGTGATTCTAGGACTGATGTCCCTGCTACTTACTTGCTTAGCTGAGGGTGGCCCACTGCTCTTATAGGGCATTACAGTCCCTTCCCACACCTTCTTAGAGATGCCCTTACAGACCATCTTACCACATGGCAGCCTTGCCTTTAAACCCAGGAGTGTCTCTTGGCACATCCTCCTAAGGTGCATTCTTTTGCACTGGAATGTAATAGCAGAGACTATTCCACCACTTTTGTCATATTCGGTTGACTAAAAGCAAGTCTCAGCTTCTTCCCGCACTCAAGGGAAAAGAATTACATAAAATTTTGACACACCAGGGATCATTTCAGAGTTTCTCCTCCACAGATAGCTAAGTTCCAAAGAGCTCAACTGATCAAATGAGTTTATATAACAAATTGGTACACTATGGATCTTCTTATAAGTGTGCGTGGTCTTTTAATAGCAAACAAAAGTAAAGACAAAATCTCTCTCTCTCTGTTGATATAATAAATGTGTATTTTTGCATTGAGCTCTTTGTAGAACATGAAAGCACCAATTTATGAGTTTGCTCATTTTCCTCTTACATGTAGGTAAAGTGCTTCTGTAAAAATATGAAACAGTTAATTTACAAAAAGCCTTTGGCCCTAACATATGGCAGTGGTTTGAAAAATACTACTTTCTGCTAAAGTCTGATTTTTGTGGAGAGTGCAACCACATTCTAAATAGTCTGCATTTGTGATTGGAATCATTCATCTGGTAAACATTTCAGCCTAAAGGAAAATTAAGTATTTGGCAAAACCATGGATGACAATGTGAGTTGAAGGTGTTTTCCCATTTTTAGCATTTTTATAGCTACTTAAATATTTTTGGAGTTAACATTTCACAGATATGTGGAGGCACTTCAGGAAGAAGCTGGTTATTTTAACTGACCCCTGGCTAAGACAACACATGTAAGTCTGAAATTTAGTCAATTGCCATCTGCCTTTAAATCTCTAAAGTCTCCTAATTTTGCAGTTGGGAAGTTCTTTCCAATGTCTTTTTTTCTGTTAAATTTAAAGTTATCCTATCTTGACACAACCATCACAACATGGGCATATGTTGGATGTTCTTGGGGAGGTACCAGCTTCTCTATTGCATTATTAGTGTATTTAAATACAGATGTCATAATTATAACTAATTAAAATTACACCCTTGCTCCACTAACAGTTTCTAAAGCTATTCATCTAATTTCATTAAAAAAATTATTTTTGAGGCATTGCAAACACTCAGGCATGCCAATATAATATTGTCAGATATTCCTTATATTCCTTTTTGGAAAGAAATATAATTTTGTATTATAGCTGATTCCTAATTATCCCAACCATGACCTGCTGTCCTTACTGGATAAAGATAACCAAGCTAGTGGTAACTATTACCTGTAGCATTTATGTATCCTCCTGCGTGTGTGGGTGTGTATTCACTCCCTCTATTGTGTACGGCTCTTTGTGACCCCATTGACCCATCAGGCTTCTCTGTCCATGGGATTTCCCAGGCAAGCATTCTGGACTGACTTGCCATTTCCTTCTCCAGGGGATCTTCCAGACCTGTGTTTCAAACCCACATCTCCTGTGTCTCCTGCTTTGCAGGTAGATTTTTTACCACTGTGCCACCTGGGAAGCCCTTTGTATTCTCACCATGTATATTATTTTATACATATATATATATATATTCACAACCCATACATCTATCTCTAAAGGTATGTGATATTGTTTATCTTATGTTTCATTTCATAAGTTTTATTCATATACTTTTTCAACTTGTTGTTTGTGTTCAATATTATAATGTGGTTCATAAGAAACTAGTTCATTTATTTTGATTATTAACTGGCAGCATACCGTTAAGTCCAGTAATAATTCTTTACCTATCTTTAATTTAAGGACATCTAATTATTTACCATTACCCATGATTATAGCAAATGATTCAGTAAACATCTCTGTAAACATTTATATGTCATGTCCATGTGCATACGTGGGAGTGTTTCTCCAGGAAGGTTGCTTTTCAACTTGATGTACTATAATCTGACAAAAATAAATACATTTTGTTTTGTGACTCGGGACCTGCCCATGTGCATGCATGCCTACATATGGAAAGATACTTACCTTTACCTTTTCTACATTCACACACACACACACACACACGAAAAATACGAATAAAATTTGCACTGTTGTTTTGTCTCCCATCACGTTGTGGGTAAATTAAAGTGGATAGAGACCCACTAAGACTTCCCAAGTGGCTCAGTGGTAAAGAATACATGAGCTGTAGGAGATGCGGGTTTGATCCCTGGGTTGGGAAGATCCCCTGGAGGAGGGCATGGTAACCCACTCCAGTATTCTTGCCTGGAGAATCCCCGTGGACAGCGGAGCCTGGTGGACTGCAGTCCCTGTAGTTGCAAAGAGTTGAACACACCCGATCGACTAGGCACAGCGCACACATCACAGGACCATAGCCCGCCGGGCTCCTCTGTCCATGGAATTCCGCAGGCGAGAATACTGGACTGGGTCACCACTCCCTTCACCAGGGGATCTTCCTGACTCAGGGACTAAACTCAGGTCTCCTCCACTGCAAGCAGATTCTTCACCCTTTGAGCCACCAGGGAAGCCTGTTATTAGGCTATATACCTAGTAACAGAACTATTATGGAAAATGAACATCTTCAAGTTTTTTATATTGCTAAAATGCTCTTTAAAGAGTTTTAAAACTTTGCAATCTCAGAAGTGGTTTAAATAAGTTTCTATTTCCTTATATTTTCTGTTTTCTTCTCAGTTCCCTATACCAAGTTTTTTTTTAAGTTGAAGTATAATTGACAAATAAAAGTTGTATGCATTTTATTTTAAGATATACAACTTGATATTTTGATGTACATACATATTATGAAATGATCATTATAATGAACTAAATAACATCCATCACCTTATATAGTTGGTATTTTTCTTTTCTTCCTTCCTTCTCTCTCTCTTTTTGTCATGAGAACACTTAGGATCTGCTTTCTTAGCACATTTCAAGAATACAATACAGTGTTTTTAACTATAGGCATCATGCTGTACCTTAGATCTCCAGGATTTACTCATCCTGTGTTTTAAAATTTGTACCCTTTGCCCAACATCTCCTCATTTCCCCCACCCCTAAGCCCTTAGCAGCCACCATTTTATCCTGTGTTTCCATGAGTTTTCCTATTTTAGACTCCATGTATAAGTGAGATCACACAGTATTTGTCATTCTGTGTCTGGCTTATTCCAATTTTCTCAAACTATCCTTGTCTAGATTTGGAGAGCTATTGAGACTCTCAGAAAGAATCATGCCTAACTTGCACTGAACATGTACCTAATACAATCTGAAAAAGAAAGTGGAATTCTCTACCTATGGGTAGCAGATATTTCTTTAGTGTCTCCAACTCTTACTCCCAATAACATAAAAGACAATGATTCCAGATCTCTGGGTGCTTCTCAACCCATGGCTTCTTTACTTTATAGAAACTTTGCATGTGTGTGTGTGTGTGTGTGCTTAGTCGTTTGGTCCTATCTGACTCTTTGTGACCCTTTGGACTGTAGCCCACCAGGCTCCTCTGTCCGTGTAATTCTCCAAGCAAAAATACTGGAGTAAGTTGCCATTTCCTCCTCCAGGGGTTCTTTCCAACCCAGGGATCGAACTGGCATCTCTTGCATCTTCTGCATTGCAGGTGGATTCTTTACCCACTGAGCCAATCAAGGAAGACCCATAGAAACTTTGCAGAAATCAACAAATTTAGTTTTTTTCCAAGAATAAAAATGAGGAAGTTTCAGGAGTCTACATTCATTCACTTATACCCTAATCTCCTAAATATATATTGTCATTGCATCCCTTAAATATTAAAAGTATACTGTACTTGCTGTCATTCATTTCCAAATATTTTATAATATCAAGTATATTTTTCTTATTTTACATAAATAATTAAGTTGATTAATGTTCTATATAAGTCAGTTAGTTAAGTTCATTCTTTGGGTTCAAGTCTTTTATAAACTTGACATTTTGATCAGACAAAATCAACAGGATTGGAACTAGTTTTGGTTTTGTTGAGAATGCCTGTGGCTCTTGTACAGTTACTATTCCTATGTCTCTTCATTTGTTTTATCGTCATGATTTGTTGCTTAAGTGATTTAGTGCTGCTGCTAAGTCACTTCAGTCGTGTCCAACTCTGTGTGATCCCATAGACGGCAGCCAACCAGGCTGCCCTGTCCCTGGGATTCTCCAGGCAAGAACACTGGAGTGGGTTGCCATTTCCATCTCCAATGTGTGAAAGTGAAGTCGCTCAGTCGTGTCTGACTCTTAGTGACCCCATGGACCGCAGCCTACCAGGCTCCTCCATCCATGGGATTTTCCAGGCAAGAGCACTGGAGTGGGGTGCCCTTGCCTTCTCTGAAGTGATTTAGTGAGGTCTGTTAAAGTCTTCTGCTCTGATTGTGCTAGCGGTAGTGTTTGTCGCTTTAGTTGCTCAGTCTTGTCTGACTTGTTGAGACTCCATGGATCCATGGACTGTAGTCCCCCAGGCTCCTCAGCCCATGGAATTCTCCAGGCAAGGATACTGGAGTGGGCTGCCATTCCCTTCTCCAGGGAGTCTTCCTGACCCAGGGATAGAACCTGGGTTTCCTGAATTGCAGATGGATTCTTTACTATCTGAGCCACCAGGAAGCCATGATTATGAGATCGCTTATTTTTCTTTTAGTTTTGTCATCTTTAGGTTTATATGTTTTGGGACCATGTTATTGTTATTAGATGCATTCAAATTTAGGCATGGTATACTTTACATTTGTATAACTCCAGACTTTGTAGGGGTTCCTTCCTCTGTTAGAGACTTACCAGTTTCTGTTCGGATATATAGAGAAGTATCAGAACTATCTCATACCAAAAATCATGCTTTTTGTTTTCCATCTAACTTAATTTTAAATAAGGTATTTATGAAAATATCATTATTATATCTGTGAAATGAAAATATCTCCTGCCATGTCAATAAACAATTAATGCCACCACCATCAGCAATTTCTGATGTCTAAATGTAAACTAGAGCTCCCAAAATTGTGATCCAACTTTTGATCTGTGATCCAACTTTTGAACTGTGGTGTTGGAGAAGACTCTTGAGAGTCCCTTGGACTGTAAGGAGATCAAACCAGTCAACCCTAAAGGAAATCAGTCCTGAATATTCATTGGAAGCACTGATACTGAAGGTGAAACTCCAATACTTTGGCTACCTGATGTGAAGAACTGACTACTTGGAAAAGACCCTGATGCTGGGAAAGACTGAAGGCAGGAAGAGATGGGGATGACAGAGAATGAGATGGTTGGATGGCATCACTGACTCAATGGACATGAGTTTGAGCAAGCTTTGGGAGTTGGTGATGGACAGGGAAGCCTGGCGTGCTGCAGTCCATGGGGTCGTAGAGTCCAACACAACTGAGTGACTGAACTGAGCTGAAAACTGTGATCCAGTGGATGCTGCCACCTCCCAGGGTGATTGCTTAGGAACTGGGGGAATGCAAGAAGTGAGGGGAACAAGGAAACAGGATTAGTACCAGATAGCAGAGGTGCATATGAAAGGAATGAATTCAGTGACCCCGGAGGCTTCCATCTTCCCATACATAGAATACTAAATTCCTCAACTTGATGCCTACTTTTGAGCTTCAGACTGCCTGCTCCCTTTGTTGCAAAATTGTATGTAGCCTGACTTCCCCTCCTGCCTCCTTGGAGCAGTTTTCTCAGAGCTACTGAGTCACTGTCTCCCTGGCTCATAGTCCTAAACATTCCTACTAAATTAAATAACTATTTTCGGGTTGTGACTATATTTTTTAGAGGACATATCCTTTGGCAGATAAGGAAACAACTCAGAAAGTAACAATGTAAAGGTAATGAAGTAAGCGATTGCCACCTGGATTTGAACTGAGGCCATATGCCTTTATAATGAGGTCAGATAATCGTTAAGATATTTGCTTCCCTAAGAATGAATGAATGAAATAATAGTCATGATGTTCCACGAAATCAACCTTATCCTGTAAACCTAGCTGAAACGGTTGTTGGATGCAACATGGTCATATGCTCTGCACATCTTATTTTGATGTTTTTCTAGGCAGATGGGACTTGAACAGCTAACTAGAGTATCATAAGCATATTTAAACTTAAATTTTGTTTCAAAACATTAAAAAATAGAATACAGGAATGAATGAAAGAAAGATATACCCTGGCATTAGTCTCTTTTTTGAAATCAATATATTAACACATTTGTTATTGAGTTGTATGAATTGAGATTATTTGTCATGTTTCTGATTGAAGACACCAGATAGAATATTGTCATTGTAAATACAATAACTCAGTTCTTGACTGTATGTTGATGTCAAAAGTCCTATTGTGATTTAGAGTGCCCAATGACACAAATGCAATAAAGGAACCCTTCATTCATTTATATTCAATAAGGCAATGTTAGAAAATGATACATTCTCTCTTCCTGATCGTTAACACTTTGGGTCTCATGATTCTTTATTAAATTTATTATTTCTTGGGATATAATTTGCAAAGATTCTGTCTTTAGGATCAGTAAAGACTTTGGCTTCCATTATAAACAGTGTTTACAATTAAGTGGTGAAAATATACACTTTGGGAAAATCACAGTAAGTGGGCACACAGCATCTGTCAATTTTGAAAGGGATGTGGTCAGATATGCAAAAGATGGTATTAATAGTGTGTATTTACATCAGGCCTTGAAACCTGAGAGAGTGTCAGCATCTTCTGGAAGTCTAAGAATCAGTCGAGAATCTCTGTATCTCACTTCCCTTAAAAGTTGCTCTGTGTTTTACTCTGCGGGTTTATAGCATCATGGGGCAAAATACACAGTTGGACACAGAGAATTGGGCCCTTGTTAGAGAGGATCCCTAAGACAGATCTCCATCCAAATAAAGAGGAGATGAGAAGAATTCGTGCTATTGATGGGTCCCAATATTTAAGCATATGATGCCACAATAAATGCAGCTTTAAAAAAAAATAATATGAGGAAAAAAGATTTAATTCCATGATTGTTCAGTGGCAGAAAGAAGTGTGCAAAAAAAATTCAGAAAATCAGAAAACATAGTTAGGGCTAGGGCAGTGTGGGAATGGCTAGGAATTGGCAGAACTCCATTTTTTAAAATTGGGGTATAGTTGCTTTAGAGTCTAGCATACAGAGTAAGTCAAAAAGAGAAAAACAAATATCATGTATTGACACATGCATGTGGAGTCTAGAAAATGGTCCAGATGAACCTACTTGCAGGACAGAACAGAGATGCAGACATAGGGAACAAATATGCGGCCATGGAGGGGTGGAGGAGGGTAAACTGGGAGATTGGAATTGACATATGTGTACTTTCACTTGTAAAACAGATAGCTAGCAGTGTTGCTGGCCAAGATCTTGCCTTTCTCTGCCCACCGAAGCCAAAAAAAGAAAACAAACAAACAAACATGGAGACAGAGTTTGGAGGAAATAGACAGGTGACTTTAATTCTCACCTTGTGGTGAGGGGAACAGAGAAGGCTCTAGCCTCAAGAACTGTGTCCCCCTCCCTGAGGAGTCTAGGGGCTTATATAAGATGAGGGCTCTCAGTCAGGAGTTGGTGATGAGGAACAAAGGTGTTAGGATCATCTCAAAAACAGCCGTAGGCTGGTATCAATAACCCAGTAATTGAGTCTGGCTGTTCTGTGTCTCTGCAGCCTCTTTCTGATATGTAGCTACAAGGGGAAGGAAGTGTTGTAAGGGTAAGCAAAGGACAGTAGCTGCAAAATGTAGCTCCTGCAAAGTTAGGGGACAGAAAAACAAACTTAGTCACAGACACCCCGAGTTAGGAGCAGTTAAAGTGAAAAAAAAAAACTCTAGGAATGTTCAGGCCTGCTCACTGTGTATTCATCTTCTTTGTTTTCAGGAAAGGGAGAGAAAAAAACTCATTCTTTTTTTTTTTCTCCTTTTCACTGCAACCCATTTCTCTTTTTTCCCTTTTCACTGGAACAAATTCGTCCCCCCACCCCCTTTCCCTGCAACAGTAGGAACCTTCTGCATAGTGCAGGGCACTCAGCTCCCTGCTCTGTAATGACCTAAATGGATGGGACAGGGGAGTGGGTGGCAGGGCCACGAGTGAGGGGAAATACCTATACATAAAGCTGGTTCACTTCACTGTACAGCAGAAAGTAACACACAGTGTAAATTCAGCTCTTTTTATTTCACATATCAAGGAAGGATGGTGGGCAGGGTTTGAAGGTAATTGTTCTAAACTCTGTATTAGAGGTCTGAAGCCACATCAACCCACATTAGGACTCCAAAACTTTGCCCTTCCTTTTATGTGAAGTGGTTTAGTTACTAAGTCATGTCCTACTCTTGTGATCCTATGGACTGCAGCCCACCAGGCTCCTCTGTCCATGGGATTTCCCAGGCAAGAATACCGAAGTGGGTTGCCATTTCCTTCTCCAGGGCATACTCCTGGATCGAACCCAGGTCTCCTGCATTGCAGGCGGATCCTTTAGCAACTGAGCTACTAGGGAAGCTCTGTAAGCTCCTACATGTAAAGAAGCGTGGATATTTTCCTGGCCTACTGTTAACTGCCAGTTAAATTCATTTATTTTGATTTTTTTTCTTTCCCCCAGAAATACTAGTGTCAACTAAGAAGTATAGTCACAACCTGAAACATTTAGTGGAGATGTTTAGGACTGGAGACCAAGATTCTCAGTAGTTTGGAGATAACTGCTCCAAGGAGGCTAGGGGAAGTCAGGTCTTATACAAATTGCAACAAAGGGAACAGGCTGTCTGAACATCAAATATCAGGTATAAAGTTAAGGAATTTAGCAAACTATGTATGGGAAGATGCAAGCCTCTGGGCTCACTGAATTAATTCCTTTCATATGCACCTCCCGCTGTCTCAGGCCAACCCATTTCCTTGTTCACCTAAGAAGTGTCCAATGACTGCTCCTTGCATTCTCCCAGCTCTTCAGCAATCACCATGGGGGGTGGCTGCATCCTCTAGATTGCAGCTTTGGAAGCCCTTATTCACAATTGGAGGCCAGAACTTGCTGATCTCAGTGGCATTTCTTATTTATTGATATAGCAGATATTTTCATTTCCGTCTAGTGGCTCAGACAGTAAAGAATCTGCCAGTTATGCAGGACACCTGGGTTCAATTCCTGGGTTGGGAAGATCCCCTGGAGAAAGGGAATGGCTACACACTCCAGTATTCTTGCCTGGAGAATTCCATGGATGGAGGAGCTTGGCAGACTACAGTCCATGGAGTCAAAAAGAGTCAGACACAACTGAGCAACTAACTAGCTTTGATTCAGACGTGGAAAGACCACAGTGATTGAGAGCATCTAAGCAAATATTAATTCGCACCCTGTTTCCATTAGAAAAATCTGACTTTAACATTGAAAATGTTTTAATCTTGCAACTTCCCCTTAATCCAACTGTATTAATATTATAGATATAATTTGGTTACAAGGCTAAATGGTATGGCAACCCACTAAGATATTCTTGCCCGGAGAATTCCCTGGACAGAGGAGGCTGGTAGGTTACAGTCATTGGGGTCACAAAGAGTCAGACACGACTGACTGACTAACACTTATTTCCTTTAGATGGAACATTATTCTCTTTGAAGCATCTTCATTTAGAACATATTCACTTTAAACCCTTAGAGATATTTATAAGAGGAAATTCCAACTTGGAGCTATCATTAGACTAACCATTTTTAAAGTGAAAATATCTATGGTGTAAGTAGAAAAGAACATGGAGACTGATGTAAAGTCTGTATTTTAACCCTTGTTAAAGAAATAACTGTGTGCTCTTGCATGTACCTTGTAACTTTACTGAACATTAGCTTCTTAATGTTTGAAATTATGCATTCTAGATAGAGACTTCTAAATTGTCTTGAGAATTAAATGGGATCACACACACACAAATACCTTTTTTTACACTGTTTCTCTGACACTTGGAGACAGCTAAATAGAGTTTGTTAAATGAAAACAAAAGCCAAACCATGTAAAATGCATAATGGTGGGAGATTATGATTAATTAAAAAGTTAAGTTACTTTAGAATGTTTTTTCATCAATTCATTTTAAATAAAAGCTGCAATTCAACATCAGTCAATTCACCAAGGTCTCTAGGGGAGATCCTGTTTTCCTGGCTGAAGTTCAAGAAATTTGGTGGCCTCATGATTTATGGATTGTACTTTAGCAAAGGGATCAACAGCTTATCCAAGTACCTTTGACTCTAGAGGGAAATAACACTTTTAGGTGGAAACCTGCATTAGACTTGGACATCTGCATAATGATGGAAATTAGCATAGGTTTACATAGAACACAGCTCCATTAGAATTTTGATGCCTTACAAAGGAATAGAAGGTTGTAAATTTCCTAAGGGAACGTCTCTGGAGGGTGCGAAGACCTAAAACAAAATCAGACCAACTAGCAGGTGTGCTGTGAATGGCTGAAAATAAAGAAAAATTCATCATTCTAGGACAAGTGTGTTGCATTTTTCTTAACTAACAGTGACCCATAATAGCTTGTGTGATACGGTCCTCACACTTTTTAATGGATGCTAATAGTAGGATTTCTCTCTTCTGCTTATTGAGAAGTGATATATAGTATAAACCTATTCATTAGATAACTATGATCTCATCAAAATATGTTTCCCAATGGAGAAGAAGAAAATCAAGAAAGGGAGAAGAGAAAAATGGGAAAAGAGGAAAGAGAGGAGAGAAAGACAAGAAGGGTAGGGATGAGGTGGGAAAAAGAGGGAAAAGAAAAAAAGAAAACTATGGATTTAGCTTGATTTTATGGTTTAGCAGGCATGAAAACGTGGTCCCCAAAGTTTCTAGAATGTGGGACTAGAAGCAGATACAAGGTAGTTTAATGTACCCAAGATTCTGAAGATTCTGCGATCTGCCCAAATTTCCAGCCACACTCTGCAGATGGGGATGATAAGAAATAAATGCTGTCCTCCTGTTGGTACTGACAGTAGGAAACTGTACTTGCATTTGTGAGCAAAAGACAACCTAAGAACAAAGTTGTCCATAACAGTGGGTGTATGCAGAGATCTTCAAAATCCTTGGGCAGCGGTAGAATGTAGACATGTGATTCCCAAAACTTTCACCACCAAAGGTTCCTCCAGCATTTTTGAATCCCATAATTTGAATTTTTTTTCTGTTGAACAGAGTCCATAGATGTAATGACACTTAGTGTGTTTTTCATGCTATTATTAAGCAATCCACTACATATTTCTATTGTCATTCCAGACTGAGAATAGAAAACATGGTTTCATCCGAGTTGATTTAAACCAAGCCACAGACATTTGATCTTTTAGATAGCCTTTATCTTATTGTAGATGATATTAGTCACTGCCTCTTTTGAAATATTGAAATTAGTGCCTGGTACTCTTACATAGGAGATTAACTAATATATAAAATAATAATATTAAAGATTAACAAGTATATAAAATGATAAGATTAAAGTATCAATAGAAAGGGAAGTGAACTGAGACAGTAAACTGCAGAATAATTGGATAAATAATGAGGGAGTAAGGTTGAAAAGAGATGCTGAGACTCCCTGGTACTCTTACTGTTGTTCAGTTGAGTCCGACTCTTTGTGGTCCCATGGACTGAAGCACACCAGGCTTCCTTGTCCTCACCATCTCCCAGAGCTTGTTCAAACTCATGTCCATTGAGTTGGTGATGCCATCCAATCATCTCATCCTCTATCATCTCCTTCTCCTCCTGCCTTCAGTCTTTTCCTGCATCAGGATCTTTTCTAATGAGTCACCTCTTCATATCAGAAGGCCCAAGTATTGGAAGCTTCAGCTTCAGCATCAGCCATTCCAATGAATATTCAGGACTGATCTCCTTTAGGATGGACTGGTTTGTTCTCCTTGCAGTCCAAGGGACTCTCAAGAGTCTTCCCCAACACCACAGTTCAAAAGCATCAGTTCATAGGTGCACTGCCTTCTTTGTGGTTCAACCCTCACATCCAAACTCTCATGTAACCATAGCTTTGACTAAATGGACCTTTGTTGGCAAAGTAATGTCTTTGCTTTTTAATATCCTCTCTAGGTTGATCATAGCTTTTCTTCCAAGGAGCAAGTGTCTTTTTATTTCATGGCTGCTGTCACCACCTGTAGTGATTTTGGAGCCCCTGAACATAAAGTCTGTCACTGTTTCCAATGCTTCCCCATCTATTTGCCATGAAGTGATGGGACCAGATGCCATGATCTTCATTTTTTGAATGTTGAGCTTTAAGCCAGCCATTTCACTGTCCTCTTTCACCTTCATCAAGAGGCTCTTTATTTCCTATTTGCTTTCTGCCATAAAGGTGGTCTCATCTGCATACCTAAGATTATTGATATTTCTCCCAGCAATCTTGATTCCAGCTTGTGCTTCATCCAGTCCAGCATTTCTCATGATGCACTCTGCATATAAGTTAAATAAGCAGGGTAAAAATATACAGCCTTGCCTTTCCCAATTTGGAACCATTCTGTTGTTCCATGTCCAGTTCTTTTGCTTCTTGACCTGTATACAGGTGTCTCAGGAGACAGGTAAAGTGATCTGGTATTCCCATCTCTTAAAGAAGTTTCCACCATTTGCTGTGAAAAGGCTTTAGCATACTCAATGAAGCAGAAGTAGATGTTTTTCTGGAGTTCTCTTGCTTTTTCTATGATCCAACAGATGTTGGCAGTTTGATCTCTGGTTCCTCTGCCCTTTCTAAACCCAGCCTGAGCTTGTTTCATGTACTGTTGAAGCCTAGCTTGGAGAATTTTGAGTATTTCTTTGCTACCATGTGCAATGAGTGAAATTGTACAGTAGTTCATTGGAGAAGGAAATGGCAACCCACCCCAGTATTATTGCCTGGAGAATCTCAGGGACTGGGGAGCCTGGTGGGCTGCCATCTATGGGGTCGCACAGAGTCAGACGTGACTGAGGTGACTTAGCAGCAGCAGCAGCAGTACAGTAGTTTGGACATTCCTTAGCATTGCTCTTCTCTGGGATTGGAATGGGAAAAGGTTTCCCAATTCTATATCCACTGCTGAGTTTTCCATGTTTTCTGACATATTGAGTGCAGCACTTTCACGACATCATCTTTTAGGATTTGAAATAGCTCAGTCGGAATTCCATCACCTCCATTAACTTTGTTCGTAGTGATGCTTCCTAAGGCCGTCTTGACTTTGCATTCCAGGATATCTGGCTCTAGGTCAGTTATCACACCATCATGATTATCTGGGTCATGAGGATCTTTTATGTATAGTTCTTCTGTGTATTCTAGCCACCTCTTCTTGATATCTTCTGCTTCTATTAGGTCCAAACCATTTCTGTGCTTTATTGTGCCCATCTTTGCATCAAATGTTCCCCTGTTATCTCTAATTTTCTTGAAGAGATCTTTAGTCTTTCCCATTCTATTGTTTTCCTCTATTTCTTTGCATTGCTCAGCAAGTGTTAAATTTCACCTTTCCTTTCTCCCTGATTTTAATGGCTATGTGGCTCATTCTCTAGTTACTAGTGCCAGATAAAGTAGAACCAATGGGTGGATATTGAGCCAGACCTTGCCCCTTGCTGTGTGAGAGATTTGAGAGAAGCCCTCTGTTTCCCTGAGCCTGGCTTTTCCAGCTATAAAATAAGGCCATTGTACTGTGATCTTGCTATTTCTTTCTAGTCTAACATGCTGTGATTTTTTTTTTTTTTTCTTTAACATCATTTTCTCTGAGCCTCATTTTTCTTATCTGTAAAAATGGGAAGAATGCCTACATCACAAGGTGACTTTGAGGATTAAAAGATAGCAATTTAGTGTCTTTCCCTGTGCAAAGCTACCTGATTCCTCAATTCAGTTATTAAGAGTTCATAGAATGAGTTCAGTTAGTTAAAGGTGTAACACTGTTTGAGTTTATTCAAGTTCAGTATTTCATTTAGCAAGTGGTGAGTTTTGGATAGTGAGGTTTTATCAAATGTTTCTGGTTCCTGGATATCTATGGAAGCACCTTGCACATAAGCTGCCCTCAACACAGATTTATTCTGGTCCTTTGACCATGAAGTTAGAAACAGCCTTGTTCAGCTTTGCACACCCAATATGCAGCAGTCTGCCTAACAGTCAGGAATGCCCAGGGAAAGTCTGTGGCTCTCAGGTAAGTCATGGAATCTTGCTGGGGCTCATCTTGGCTGTAAAATGTGCTTAACAATATCTATCCCCCATAGAGTTTTTGTAAAATAAAATGATAAAAGATCATTTAATACAAGGTAAATTCATGACTATCATATAGATATAAAATTATTAAGTGTAAAAGGTTTTATATAATTCATTAATCAGTGAGAGAACCAGGAGAGTTACAACCAGTTAAAGGAAAAATCCAAAATAAAGACACATTTATAAATCAAGAATATTGAAATTAATGTGCTAAGGAGGCAAAACTGTCTTCTTGCACAGTGAAGAGGCAAATCTGTTGAACCTCTACTAGAAGTCATAACATTTGACTATAGAGAATTGTTTTGTACTGCTAATAGCTATTTATATTTTGCAGAGTTGTGAATTCTGTAGAATTCTTCTACAGAATCACATGAGCAGAAAAATGTGCTGTAGACAATGTATATAGATTTCCACTGAAGCACCAAAATTTCCACATGTAAAGAAATTAGATAATTATGTAAATTATTTAATTGGTGCCTAGCACATAGCAAATTTTCAATAAATGGTTACTTTTAAAATATGCAGCAGTGAAATAGTCTCTTTTGTAAATACTCAATAAATTGAATCAGAACTGCAACTGTAACAAAAATTTAATCTATTAATATTTCTTAGGTTTGGTATTTGTACCCTCATGTAATTCATGGCCCTCCTCCTCTTTTTTAATACTAGTTCTACTATGTTTCTTTAACATATGATAAGAAGAATCTGCAAATTGCTGAACAAATTTAGATGTTTCTTTCTAGCATTAAATACAGTATTATCTTAGTGGGAATTCTTATAATAATCCAGAACGACAGTAGAAAATCCAAGTTCAAGACAAACTTAACAATGGCTATTTATTCATATATTTGTGGAAGGAAGACTCTTCTGCTGTCACTCCTGTCCAAGCCACAGTTCAAAGTGTTGAGCAGGGGAGTCAGTTTTATGGAGTAAAAGGAGAAAATACTGATACTGTATCTAATTGGCAAGCATTCTATTAAGACAGGATTTTTGGAAATGTGGGAGATGTTCTAATTGGTATATTTGACAGTTCTTGGTTAACTGAAGAGGACAGATAAGAAGTTTAGGGTTCAAAAAAGTAAGGATTGCTCAATGTTGAGAGCAGAGGATTTTCTGTGACTATTTCCTAGAACAGGAAGGTGTCCGTAGGGTTCTTTGTTGCTGTCATATACTCTTTTTAGATTGGGAAGATAGGACCACTATGGCTGATGGTTTTTTACTAGAAACCTGTTAATATAAGAGAGAGTTTAAGAAGTTATATGGTTTTGATGTGCGTGAAATGATTTTGTTGAATTTAGTTACAAGAGCCCCATGAATCCAAAAATAGACATTTGAAATTTCAGGCCAGAACAATTGTGATGGGAGAAATAAAAATCATGTGGTTAGGGAAAGTAACCATAATTTTGATATGATATGCAATGACATGGAATTTAGTATCAATTTTCCCTTGGAAGTCACCATAGTCCAATATCCAAGCCACTATTTTCCTTTGTCTTAAGATGTGTGTGTTCTGATCACTCAGTCGTGTCCTACTTTTTGTGACCCCATGGAACATAGTCCATGGAATTCTCCAGGCCAGAATATTGGAGTGGGTAGCCTTTCCCTTCTCCAGAGGATCTTCCCAACCCAGGGATCAAACCCAGGTCTCCCACACTGCAGGCAGATTCTTTGCCAATTGAGCTATCAGGGAAGCCCTGTCTTAAGATAAATTCAGTGTAAAAGATGTTCGACATTATTAAAACAAAACAATATTCTATGTTCCTCTCCCAAACCTGAGTAAGAAAAGGGTAATGGATTCAGCTTTTGTGCGTGCATGCCTGCTCAGTTGCTAAGCTGTGTCCTATTCATTCAGCTTAGCTGGTCTTAAAAACTGACGTCCCTGACATGTAAGTTGTTCACTTATGATCCGAAGAACGAAACTAATAAAAACTTGCCAAACAGAGTTATAGGTAGTAAATGCCTAGAAAGGTGGTTGTACTAATGGAGTAAGATTATGTGGTTTTGTCACTAAGTTGTGTTCGTCTCTTGCGACCCCACAGACTGCAGCCCACCATGCTCCTCTATCCATGGGATTCTCCAGGCAAGAATACTGGAGTGGGTTGCCATTTCCTTCTCCAGGAATAAGATTATATGTGTGTATATATATGTGCCAGTTACTCAGTCGCATCCAATTCTTTGACACCCAGTGGACTGTAGCCTGCCAGGCTTCTCTGTCCATGGAATTCTCGAGGCAAGAATACTGGAGTGGGTTGCCATCTCCTTCTCCACGTATGTACACATATATGTGTATGTATGTGTGTATATATATATGCAACTAGCAAAGTCCCAGGCCCATAGTAGCTTCTCAAATGTTAAATTCCCTTTCACTTTCTCAAGACATGCAGGAACAAGACAATTTTAGTGAAATCTATTATATCAGGTGTATAGTCAATAAACTTTTATTAACCCTTTGCCACTCACCTGGTCTTTTGCTAGGTGCTATTTGCCAACTGCAGATACAAAGCCATATTAACGTGCAATGTTGTTTTTAAAAGAGAAGTGTTTTCTTCCTATCCTTTTCTATTAAACAAATAATAAAAATGTTCAAGTATGGCTTCCCCACTGGTTCAGTGGTAAAGATTCTGCCTGAGATGCAGGAGATACAAGAAAATAGGTTCTAACCCTGGGTCAGGAAAATCCCCTGGAGAAGGAAATGGCAAACCACTTCAGTATTCTTGCCTGAAAAATCCCATGGACAGAGGAGCCTGGTGGGCTGCAGCCCATGAGGTCCCAAAAAAGAGTAGGACTTGACTGTGCACACAGGCATGGGTGCTATAATCTAATCGATCAACCTGCATTTACTGAGCATTATATATTCCTAAGTATATCCTTTTATTCTTTTTTATGTAGGAGTTACTGGAAAGGCAGAGATAACCTATGTAGATTAGCAATATGGAAACATCCTGAAACCACTCTGAAGTCTTCGTAAATTGACTGGATTCAAGTTTCACAGATACGGAAACTGGTCCATGGACAATTTGCTACAGGTAAGTGAGAGGTATAATTTAATCTGTTAGAAACTTCCAAAGATTCATTAACTGTGGGGTTGTCAATTACGTTTCAGGTGATTGTAATGTTCCTTTGTACAGCCGACAGCTTTTCTTGCCTCCCAAACGTACACATGTGGATGCCAACATATGGCTAAATGTCTGGCCGTTTCATCTTGTTCATTTCGGCTTCAGTCAATTACAAAAGGAGGAAGCGGGGGAAAAAGTACCCACCTCATAAAACTTTTACGAGTAATGATTTATGCAGAGGGGTGAGAGTCCAACAACAGATGTTCCTGCAACAGATGTTTCTTTGCACTGCCCCAGGAGTTGAAAGAGCAGCAGATTGGTCTGCCCAGGATTCAGAATGGAACAATCAGACAAATGGTGATGGCCCCCTCCTCCTTTGAAACCAGGGCAGTAGTTAGGTCATTAATATGGAACAAAGTGTTTGGGAAAGGTAACTGGTTTTTTATTCTCCCTTTGAAAACCTGGTGAGGTTGGAACCCCTGAGGTGGTAACAGCATGAAAATGTTTTCTCGTGGGCTATTGGCAAACTGAACTTGCCTGAATGAACTGGTGGGGAAGAATGAAAGCCCAGGTGACTCATACAAGTGTCAGTTCACGGGCTGAGGGCATGGGCTGGGCATGGTCTGTAGCTACATGCTGTAGCATCAATAGCCAAGGCCACGTGAGCCTGGAAATCAGAGACGTCCAGCTCTGTGAAATGGAAATAATCTGCTTATTCATCTGTGAGGCTCAACTCTATTAAGGAGAAAACAAAATAGTAAGCTGAAATTCTAGTGGCATTGAGCTCCATCTATGGCAAGGGAGACATTTGTACTTGCCCTTTCAATTGGCAAATACTTGCTTGAATCATTGTTGCTGTTTTAAGAGTAAAGTAGAAATCTTCTTAGAATCTGGCAGCGGGGCACGCGGAATTGTCTTACATTTTCTGTTAATATTTAGCTCTCTCTGAGTTGCATGTATGACAGCTACCTGTCCTGGATTCATAACTCAAGATCTTCCTTGAAGACATGTATCCATTTTTGCATCTTGTCCATCACATTGTATAGATTAAGCTAAACAGAAGACATGTTATCTTTCTTCTGGGAAACCACTGTGTTTGAAAAGTCACATAAGAGCACAGATATGGAGGTGTATTTTTAGCATGTAAAGTGTTCTCTAAAGATGAAAGGCAATGGTAAGATCAAGATAAGGTAGCAGCCCATCAAGAGGAACATGAGCCAGCAAAAAGAGGAAAGACCTGAAAGTCTTATTGTTTGTTGTTGTTGTTCATTTGTTTTGGGGGTATTTTAAGAGCATGTGATCGCCCTCTTTTAAGAATCTGCCTCAATGTGGGAGACCTGGGTTTGATCCCTGGGATGGGAAGATCCCCTGGAGAAGGGACAGGATACCTACTCCAGTATTCTGGCCTGGAGAATGCCATGGACTGTATAGTCCCTGGGGTCACAGAGAGTCAGACACGACTGAGCAAATTTCACTTTCCCTTAGTCCTTCTATCTATACAGAAGGAAGGATGTTTCCTTTTACTTTGGCTCTTTTGTTTATCAGGAAGAAAGACTCATCACAGTGACTGTAGTAAAAAGATAATTATTTTGTTTACATGCGTGGGCTGGAAGTGAAATAGAAATTGAAAACAAGAAAAAAAAAAAAGACAGTTCTAGCATTTTCTTATATGTCTGTACCATTTTCATCAGCAATAGGAAACATCCTCTTTGCAGCTCTACGTCTCCCTGAACATGTATTCCATCCATTCTTCTCTCTCTCTTTCTACCTGACTCTTTCTATCTCTCTCTCAGCTTCTGATTGCTTTTCTTACCCTTCCTTTATTTGATTCTTTCATAATTTTGCCTTGAACCTAGCTTCTCATGGCCTCTCTGGCAACTTCCCGTTTATTCAGCTTCTAATCTTACTGCTAGTGGCCTGCATATGGGTTACACCTAGGAAACAGAAACTACATTGGTTATTATAATAGATAAAATGTAATTTAAGAATTATTAACCAGATATTGGAGAATTAAAGAGGTGATCAAGGACACTGATAAGTCTTAGAGGTTGCAGGAAGTGGCTACTTTGGCTGCAGAGCAACAGACATGAATTTGGCATGAGAATTCAGAAGATTGGAGGAAGGGCTCTATAGAACTGAAATCAGGGATCTTGAGTAGGCTTGCTGCCTGAAAGACAGAGGAACTATAGAAGCTTGGGTGAGAAGGACTCCATCTTGCTGGGATTAATGTCTCTAAGAAGAATGAAGCCCGCTTGTAGGTATAGTACCCCAGGAGGTCGGATTGGGGATCACAAATATCTGGGACTCAGAATTTTGTGAGGAAACCTCTTGAGTGAATGTTAACAGCCTGAAGAATTAGAAGGGAATCCACAGGCAAAGATGGAGCCAGATCTCTGAGGACAGGGTACCAGGCAGCTAGTGCTGTTATATCACCTGGAAGAGGGGCACTGCTGTTGTTTTTAGGAGTATGGGAAAAGTGAAAAAAAACTGGAATCAACTGTTGTGTAGGGTGTAGGTCATGAAGAGTTTTCCCTCCACCTCTGTAGTCTCTCTCTGACTGTGTCTATTGACAGAAACAGGGGATCAGGTAGCAAAAGAAAATTGTGCTTTGCAGAGAACCAGGCTCAGCATTTCAAAGCAAAATGGAGGAGAATGGATTTGAACTGAGATAGCAACTTAACAGTGAGCACATAGCCTGTCCCTGTTTACATGTAAAGGTATTCGTGTATATGTGTTTAATTTCAAATGTAAGAATCTCATTGGCTTGACTCGTCTCATCACTTTGATCACAAATTTTGACTTAGTTAACAGATTCACCTGACTAGTCCAGTGCCACTTTGGCTTCAACAAGTGACATAAGATGATGGATTATAAAAGAATAAATTGCTAAGCATTCCTCTTAGGGCCATAATCTGTTTTTCCGAAAAACAACTAAGGAATTTCATGTGATTGAACATGCATAGATATAAAATATATAAATGTGATATTGTTAATGATTGACTTTTAAATTAAGCTTTTTATTGTGAAATGATTGTACATTGACATGTAGTGTTAGGAAATAACATGAAGAGATCTCTGTGTCCTCTTTCTGCATTCCCCCTAATGCTAATATCTTACAAAACTATAGGACAGTATGACTAACATGATACTGATATTCTATAGTCAAGAGATTTTCTGTTACCACAAGGGTCCCTCCTGTTGCCCTTTTATAGCCACACCCACTTCATTTCCTTAAGCACAGGGCATTTTTATACTTTTGTCATTACAAAAATGTTATGTAAATGGAGTCATACAGTATGTAAGATTTGGGGATAGGCTTTTTTCACCCAACATAATTCTCAGAAGATTCATCCAAGTTCTTGAGTGCATCAACAGTTCACTGATTTTTCCAACTGAGTATTAATTTATGGTAAAGATACATAACAGTTTATTTTACCATTCATCTTCTGAAGGATGTCTTGATTATTTTCAGCTTGAGGCTATTGCAAAATGGCTAGAAGCAATCATGTACAGCTTTTTGTGTGAACATAAGAGTTCATTTTATTGTCCCAAAGAGCAGTTGCTAGATTATATGGTGGTTGTATACATATAGTAGGTTTACCCCCAGTTTTATTTAGAGATAATTGACATATGACGTTGCATGCGTTTAAAGTATACAGTGTGATGAGTTGATGCATACACACTGTGAAAGGTTCACCACACTAAGGTTAGTTAACACATGCTTCTTCTCAATTGTCATTTCATTATTGTATTGTGGTGAAAACATTTAAGGACTTTTAAATAAAAAAAAAAAAACTCAGCAAAATTTAGCTATATAATACAGTGTATTTTTTGGGAGGGGAGAATATAGTAAGTTTAATCTGGATGAAACATAAATAGGATGGATAGAAACAAGCAAATAAAAATCAGTCTTTAATTACAGAGCAATAATAAAAGTATTTGGCACTGTGTAATGCAAAGAGCACTGCTGTTATTATTGGTGTTCAGTCTCTAAGTCCTGTCTGACTCTTTGTGACCCCATGGACTGCAGCACGCCAGGGTTCCCTGTCCTTCACCATCTCCTGGAGTTTGCTAAAACCCATGTCCATTGAGTCGGTGATGCCATCCAACCATCTCATCCTGCATCACTCCCTTCTCCTCCTGCCTTCAATATTTCCCAGCATCAAGGTCTTGCAAATAAGCTGGCTCTTCACATCAGGTGGCCAAAGTATTGGAGCTTCAGCTTCAGTATCAGTCCTTCAGTGAATATTAGGGTTTATTTCCTTTAAGATTGACTGATTTGATCTCCTTACAGTCCAAGGGACTCTCAAGAGTCTTCTCCAATGCCACAGTTCAAAAACATCAATTCTTCAGTGCTCAGCCTTCTTTATGGTCCAGCGCTCACATTCATATGACTACTGGAAAAACCATAGCTTTGATTATACTGTGTGTGCATGCTAAGTCACTTCAGTTGTATCCAACTCTTTGTGACCCTATGGACTGTAGCCTGCCAGGCTCGTCTGTCCATGGAATTCTTCAGACAACAATAATGGTATGGGTTGCCATGCTCCTCTCCAGGGAATCTTCCTGACCCAGGGATGGAACCCACATCTCTTGTGTCTCCATCATTGGAAGGTGGGTTCTTTACCACTAGCACCACCTGGGAAACCATATTATGGACAGGGTTATGATCAAGCCTAACCTCTAGTCACTGCCCTGTTGCCAACTAGAGAGACTGATTACAGGGCCTCCATATCCTCTGGGGTTTCTATTTTAGAACAAAATATAAACTTTTCAATGAAGAAAAAAAGGTTTTAATTCCCCAAGAATGATGCAAACCTCACATTTTAGATATCTGGGGTTTACTTCCCCAAATATCAAAGCAGTATAGTCATCATGCTATACTTTAGATCCCTAGAGCCTACTCATCACATAAGAGGAAATTTGTATTCTATGACCAATGTCTATTGCTCCCACCTCCTACCCCGGTAACAATTTATCTACTCTTTGTTTCTATGATGGAGTAGGAAATGGCAACCCACTCCAGTATTCTTGCCTGGAGAATTCCATGCACGAGCTATAGTCCATGGAGTCACAGAGTCAGACACGACTGAATGACTAACACATTGCTTCTATGAAACAAATAGAAAGAAATAGTAATTTTCAAAATCTTTTTAAATTTTTTTTGAGATTGATCTGTTTTTAGATTTCAAATATAAGTGAGATGATACAGTATTTGCCTTTCCCTGTCTGACTTATTTCACTTAGCACAATGCCCTCAAGGTTCACCCATAAATGGCAAAATTTTCTGCAAATATTCATTGGAAGAACTGATCTGAAGCTGAAACTGAAGCTCAAGTAGTTTGGCCACCTGGTGCGGAGATCAGACTCACTGAAAAAGACCCTGATGCTGGGAAGGATTAAGGTGGTTAGATAGCATCACTGACTCAATGGACATGAATTTCAGTAAACTCTGGGAGATAGTGAAGGACAGAGGAGCCTGGTGTGCTGCAGTCCATGGGGCCACAGAGAATTGGACATGACTGAAGAACAACATATATCAACTATATATGTAATATGATGTATATATCATATATATGAGATCTATGTCTATGTACACAGTACCTTCTTTATCAATTTATTCATTGATTGACACTTGGTTACTGTGAACAATGCTACAATGAACATGAGAATATAGATATTTGTCCAAGATACAGATTTCATTTCCTTTGTATATACACCTAGAAGTGTATTACCTGGATCATACAGAGTACTGTTTTTCACTTTTTTGAGAAATCTTCATACTATTTTCCATAGTGGCTACACCAATTTGCATCCCCACCAACAGTTTACCAGGATTCCCTTTTCTCTATGTCATCACCAGCATTTGCCTTGTTGAAATAGTCTAACAAGTTAATATCCATTGTGGTTTTAATTTTCAGAGAAAATGTTTTGAACTTCAGTAGAGTTTAATTTGGAGAAGGCAATGGCACCCCACTCCAGTACTCTTGCCTGGAAAATCCCATGGATGGAGGCTGCAGCCCATAGGGTTGCTAAGAGTCGGACACGATTGAGCGACTTCACTTTCACTTTTCACTTTCACGCCTTGGAGAAGGAAATGGCAACCCACTCCAGTGTTCTTGCCGGAGAATCCCAGGGATGGGGGAGCCTGGTGGGCTGCCGTCTGTGGGGTCACACAGAGTCGGACACGACTGAAGTGACTTAGCAGTAGCAGCAGCAGAGTCCAGTTTATCAGATTTTCCTTTTGTGGCTCATAGTTCAGTGTCCAGTATAAGAACTCTTTTCCTATCTGTAAACCCCAAAGGTTTTCTACTATTTTTTTTTCTAAAACTTTTAGTCTTATTTATTATATTTAAGTTCATAACCCATAACCCGTTTTGTGTTAACTTTTGTATAAGATGTGAAACTCAAGTCACATTAAGGATATGTTTATGGATATCCGCTTGCTCTTCTTGGCACTAACATCTGTTGATTGAATTTTACATCCATTTGGAAATCTTCTTGGTTATTGATATAATGAGGAATTTGGGTATTATATTCTGAGACCTTCAGTTGTAGCTGCCTTCTTCTGATATTGCTTCAGCAGGGGAAGTGGGGTAAGTTGACATCAAGTCAGAGTAGAAATTCATATTCATTGTCCTTATTTGGCCTCTGTTGACACATGAGTAGATGGAGCTCATCATTATTCTGAGTGTGGGCAGGTGTTCCAGCTCTTACCAGATATCCATTGACACATCCCTGGCTGGGAAGTATAGGAGGGAGTGTAACGACTACCCACTTGGCCATCACTGACCCTATGGGCAGAAGAGTAGCTTCATGACTTCTGGGAGGTGGTCCAAGTCCTGACTCTCCATTAAGTCAACTCATACATTTCTAGCATGTCGGGGAAGGTCCCTGTTACTGCTGAGTGAATGTGGAAGTACAGGCTCCCTACATCACTTGCATAGAGAAAGCAGAGAAGAATGTTCTAGTTTTCTACTTGGCCTTGTCTGATGGTACCTTGATGGGGAGTTTAAGGGAACTTGTCATAACTTGGTGAAGGTGAAAGCTTTCTTAGTATTGGTTAAGAATAAAGCAATAATTTTTGGAGGTGCTCAGCTGGATAAGGGGAATTGTCTTGGAGCTTTCCATGTTGCTAAGCTGCCTTTTCTGTGTCTTTTGGGGCGAGACAGCAGACTTTTGATTTGGTTTGTTTTTTAGTCTGCTCTTGTGTTTAGTTGCTTAGTTGTGTTCAAATCTTTGAGACTCCATGGACTGTAGCTCACCAGGCTCCTCTGTCCATGGGATTTCCCAAGCAAGAATAGTGGAGCAGGTTGACATTTCCTTCTCCAGGGGATCTTCCTGACCCAGGGATTGAATCCATGTCTCCTGTGAGTCTCCAGCATTGCAGGTAGATTCTTTACTGCGGAGCCACTGGGGAAGTCCCTTTTTAGTCTGTACATATCAGCATTTCTGGGTTTGTGGTCTCTTCTTCTTCAGGTCTGGTGTGTATGAGACAAAAGGAAATCCCAGGAACTTACTATTGTGTAATTACTTAGATCTAAGCTTCATAGACGGTCTGTTTCCTACTTTCTACCTTTCAAATCCTTCTTATATATTTATTTTTTAATATATACTGTCCAGGGATTTTAATTGTACTTAGTGGGGTGAATAGGAAAATGAAAGTCTAATCTATCTTCCTGGAAATAGAGCCCCTTGGAAATGTTTTTGAAGACATTCTGATGGGTCTACTTTTATTGTTAAATTTTAAAAAGAATAATTCAAGTAGAACTGTAAAGGTGTAAAGACAAAGAAAACAAAGCAAGCAAGTAAAGAAACTTTTACTAAGCTTTTACTAAGTCCAGTCTCCTGTATTTGAGTAGGAACACATGCAAAACCTATCTCAAAGAGAGGATTACTTCACACAGTAGAAGTTTACACTTAATTATTGAATGAAGGAATAATTACTAAATGAGTTAATCTGCTGAATTGTCTCCTACATGCTAAACAATATTCTAGGCAGCAAGGAAGGTATCTCACATATATATATATATATACACATATATATATATATATATTTATAATATAGACTTAACTACCAAGTTATATATAAGCCAGTAACACTGCTAAAATGGAAAGACGACTGTAGCTATAATATATAAGGTAGAACATTGTCTTTCATCTCCTCCGAGCAAGGCAGTGTCTTGTTCATCTTTGTCTGCTACTAGTGCCTAATGGAGCACATTAGTCATCATGCATGACTTGCTCTAGGAGTTTAGCAGAGGAGGAGAGAGCTCTTGGAGCTGCTGGGAAATAATCTGTCTTGTATTCTCCAAAAGCTCTGCAGAAAAGATGTTCCCTTTCTCCCAGATGGCTCAGAGATCTGCCTGCCAATGCAAGAGCTGAAGAAGACATGGGTTCAATCCCTGTGTTGGGAAGATCCCATGGAGGAGGGCATGGCAACCCACTCCAGTATTCTTGCCTGGGAAATCCCATGGACAAAGGAGCCTGGCAGACTACAGCCCATGGAGTTGCAAGAGTCAGACAGAGGACACAAAACATTACTAAGCAAAGTATACATTCCTTTACTAAGTCAGAGAATTCTTTGTGTGAATCCTATCCCTGAAATGAAGCAAGTATTTATTGTTCTGACCTTGGCAGAAGCAGAGCAGAGATAAGTATCATTTTTCATACATATATCTTAAAATATTTAAGATCAAGTGCTCCCTCTATCTCATCATTCCTTCTCTAATCCCAGATACCAACCAAAATAGCTTCATGTTTAACAAGGTATATGTATACTGGTGGCCTGGGAGTTAAGTGTCAATCCACTCATCTGAACATGCACAAAGGGGAAAAAAAGCAAATAATTATAATGAATAAGTAAAAATAGCAGCATATAGTAACAAGATGAGTTAACTTCACTATCCTTTAGACAGGCATGAAATCCATCCTTAAACATAACCCAAAGAGGAGCTCTTGAATGTCATCAATTTATTGTAAAATCCAACAGTCTGGACATTACATAAACAACGACTTTTCAGTTACCTAAGGACAGATTTCATCCACAAATATAAAAGATCCTTGGCAGAAAGTCAGTGTCACAGCTAACGAACTCTTTAGTATTTCAGTCCTGGATCAGGGGATGCGAGAGGCTTAGAGAAACCAACAAGAACCCTGATGTTAGGAATCTTGAGGCAACAAAAACATGTTTAATGCAAGGCAAGGGGCCTCCTGTGAAAGCTCAAAGTTCTGCTCATCGCAGGCTGATGAAAAGACAGCTTCCTGATTCCATCATAGACACTCAAGAGGATATGAACTTTGACTTGTGTATTTGATAAAGCAGTGGTAGGCTTTCTCAATAATGAGAATTTATAGGATCAAGTTTTTTAAAAAGCTTCCTGTTTTTTATTTGGTTGGCTTTTTCATAAGAGTCTCACTCTTTGGATGAAGAGCTCTCCATGAATGCCTAGTTCTAAAAAATCAAAGAAAGAGCAAAGTGTGAAGTGCGGTGAGTTCTATTTTATGTGATTTTCAGTGAAGAACAGGGATGGCGCGTTGAACTGAAAAGGTGTTATTTTCCCGTGACACATCTGTTTTCATGGAAACCCATTTTAATAGATTGATTCCTGAGACAGAACTCACACCCTTAAAACTTCCAAGAATTTACAAACTTATGGCAGATTCTCTCTCTCATTTATAGTTGCCACAAATTGAAATGATCAGGGTGCTGTATAGTATTCAACACAGAAAATAGCCTGAATTAGCAGAAAATGGTACTATTCTGAGTTTTAAGCTTCACAAAGTTTATTACATTTTAAAAATTTCTTGTGTATTGTTATTATTTCTTTTAAAATATGAACTTATATACCTTTAAAAATATATTAGCTTTAGCATAAGCAAAACATGTTTTATTGTTAGAAATTTAGAAATAAAATAATGTGATAACAATCACTTCATTAAGGAAAAGAGATTAAAAACATCAAAAAGATGAATGAAAATGGCAGTTTCTTCTTATTGCCATCATCTTAAATGGGATTTTTGCAGTTTTTCCGACTGTATAATATAGATTTAGCCAATTTTTCTGAGCCACCTTCACGTGACATAGTTGAGGTTGAGAGGTAGAGGTAAAAAACAGAGAATGTAATCAGAGAGATTGCATCTTCTTGCCATATTCCAGCTTGTTAAACATAACTCAGAAGTTTCCAGATGTAATAGAAGCACTTTTTGAGAGAAAAATCAGCCCATGTCTGCTAAGTCTCCTACCCTGTTTGTCCAAGTAAGTAGAACGATCATATTATTGGCAGTACCTCAATTTTCTCAACTTTTTTTTTTTTTTAAGTGACAAATGTGCTAAATATCATGGGTATTCCTTATGCTTGATTTCTCACATTTTACATCTTTAAGGTCCATATTCCTGGTGCAAATACAATGAAATATCACTGCAGTAAAGCAAAATGTTTCACTGTGCACGTTTACTGTTCAAGAAACCAAACCATAAACCAGAAATTTCAAGGCAGTAAAACAATTTGGGACAAACATTCTATTCAACTGAATGGTATGCTTCTATTTCAGAGAGCAGCTCCTAAATTGAGTGTCTTGCACAGAGATGGCACAGTGGTAACAAATTGTTGAATGAATTTTTTTTTTTTTTTAATACACTTGGAAATAACAAGGTAGAACCAAGATGTGCTGGAAAACCAGCTCTATGAGGGAAAGAAAAGAAAAGGAAAAAAAAAAAAAAGGCAAAAAACTCTGGTTTGTAGTGTGTTCCTCTTTCTGTGGTATAAACACTTGCCCTATGGCCCATTTTAATACCAATTTTAATTACCAATTACCATTTTAATGTGTGTCGCAGCACAGGTGTGGGAAAAGATGGGCGCGATGTTCTCTTACAGACTGGTACAGCCTGACTCTGGTCCCCTACTGGTTAAGTCCCCTAGATTTGCATTCATGTGATTTGGCAAAAGAAAATCGTGCCACTGGTTTCCTGTAGGTTAATTAGCTGTCTTGATTTTGAGGTGGACTTTTCACTGCAATGCAAGAGACCCCGGTTTGATTCCTGGGTCAGGAAGATCCCCTGGAGAAGGGATAGGCTACCCACTCCAGCACTCTTGGGCTTCCCTTGTGGCTCAGCTGGTAAAGAATCTGCCTGCAATGTGGGAGACCTGGGTTTGATCCCTGGGTTGGGAAGATCCCCTAGAGAAGAAAGGCTACCTACTCCAATATTCTAGCCTAAAAAATTCACAGAGTTGGACACAAATGAGTGACTTACACTTCCACTTTTCACAAGTAATGATGACAAAGTGTTACTTATTTCCAGGTAGGCTACTTGTAGGAAGAAAAGTTTTAAGAATACCTCCCCAGGAGTTCCCGTGCTTTTGAAAACAGATAAAAACCGAGGAAGACCTTGAGGAATTTCCTGAAGTTGAAAAAGAAATCTCTTTAACTAGGGCCACCTACTTTGGGGCCTGGGCGTTGTTAAGCATGCCTTGAAGAATCCTTATTCTTAGCCACTCTAAGCTTAAAAACTGAATAGGAAAGCCTTAGGCAAAGCACTCTTTAGTAGCATGGTATATTAACTCTTAGAATTTATAAAATCCTTTCAGTCCCCCACGTTGCTGAACTATTTTTGAAGTCAAGAAATTTAGTGCACAGAAATGCGGGAAAAAACTAAAGAAATCTTGAGGATAGTTTATGATTAAAACAGTTATTCATTTTATAACTTTTATGGGTCAAACTCTGAGCTGGAAAGTCTCACTTATTTTATATTTGTATTCAATTTGTGTGTTTACTCTTTAGGGTAAAAGTGGAAATTCTTTCATTTAATGAAGATGGAAAAGGGCATCCCTGGAGTTATTAAAAATATTTTACTAACAACAACAATGTGTTAAACATCTACTATGCCCTAGACAATTCTCATTTACCATTGTAGTTAATAATCAACAATATTTCTATTTTATAGATGAAATAAATGAGACTGCGGCTGAGTGTTATGTTAGGTCATGAACGAATAAAGAGGAAAAACTGGATCACAAGTCAGTGTTTCTTTGGATTTGTTGCTTAACATGTGTTAATTCAGTCAGTCAGTCCACAAATGTTTATTGAGCACCCTCTAAGATTCAGCCATTCCACTTGGCTTCAGGGCTATAGCAGAGAACCACACCAACACAAATTTCAGCTCTCACCAATCTGCATTTTAGTTGGCAGAGACAATCAACAAACAGAATAATATTAAATCAATACTATGTTGGATGGTAACAAGTTATATAGAAAAATACAAAGTAGGGAAGTTATGGGAGTGTATCGAAATTTTAAACCAATAATCAGAGAAGGCATCACTAAGAAGATGAGAAAATTAGATTGTGAAATACCTTAGATGTGCAAATATCTGAGTTCCAAGATGAAACACATGTTGAGGTCTTCAAGTGGAAGCAGACTTAGTGCATTGGAGGAGCATCAAGGTTTATCGGTAGCTAACCAGAAGTAAGTTTGAGTAAACTCTGGGAGTTGGGGGATGGACAGGGAGGCCTGGTGTGCTGCGATTCATGGGGTCGCAGAGAGTCAGGCACGACTGAGCAACTGAACTGAATTGAACTGAACTGAACTGAACTGAACCAGAAGTAAGCTTGGGAGAAAGGGATGGGAGTTAAGTCCTAGACATGCGAGGTATGGAGGAAGATGCTCAATTCCTTTGACTTCTGTGATGAATGTAGACTGATGGGAGGAGCAGGTGAGAGAAAAAAGAACAAAAAGCAGGCTGCTGCAATAATCTGTGTGAAGAATCATAATCTCTTGTGCCATGACAGTAGAGATGTGACTGGTAAGAATTGGTTGAATTCTGAATAAATTTTGAGTAGACATCATCTGTGGAATGATTAAAAGTAGACTGTGAGTGAAAGTGAGATTTTCTGAATAAAGAGAAGCTTCCCTTTACAGTGATGGTGAGGATTGTAGAAGGAGAGATTTGGGGTAGATAAAGAGGTTTGGGAAGATAAAGAACTTGTTTTCTCAATGTGGTGAGATGGAGGAGATGCAGGAATAAAGAACATTATTTAAAGTATAAGTTTCAATAAAGCTAATCTATTTAAAAGCACTATCAGTGGTAGTTTTTTTTTTGTCTTTAGTCTCAGCTAGGTGATATAATTATGTCAAGACTGAGATTTAAAGACTGGTTATAATAGAATTGGTGGACTATAGACAAGACTTCATATGCAGAAAAGGAGAAGTTTTTAAACTTAGAATAAAAAAATCAGGAGTCTGTTTTGTACTTGTTAGGTCAGGTTTCACAGGGGAGAAGTAAGAGTCAAGAGATAAAGAAATGGGTAGGGGTTTGGCTCTGCTGAAGTCATCTTTAAATGTTCATACATATATATCTACTTTTCTCAGATTCTTCTTCCTTATGAATTATTACAAAATGTTGAGGATAGTTCCAGTTTTATAAAGTAAGTTTGGTTTTCCTTGTTGGTTATTTATTTCATATGTGGTGGTTTAGGCTCTTAGTCATGTCTGACTCTTACAACCACACGGACTGCAGCCCATCAGACTCCTCTGCTCATGGAATTTCCCAGGCAAGAATATTGGAGTGGGTTGCCATTTCTATTCCAGGGGATCTTCCCAACCCAGGGATCAAACTCATATCTCCTGCATTGGCAGGCAGATTCTTTACCACTAGCAATACCTGGGAAGGACATTTTATATATAGTAGTGTATATATGTTAATCTAAATCTCCCAATTTATCTTCAGTCCCCCCTTTCCCCTTTGGTAACCATGTTTATTTTCTATGCCTGTAGGTGTATTTCTGTTTTGTATATAAGTTCATTTGCATTTTTTTTTTTTTTAGATTTCACATATGTGGTATCATGTTGTCTTTGTCTGACTTACTTCACTTAGTATGATAATCTCTAGGTCCATTAATGTTACTACAGAAGTTATTATTTTGTTCTTTTTAGTGACTAATATTCAGTTCAGTTCAGTTCAGTTCAGTTGCTCAATCATGTCCAACTCTTTGTGACCCCATGGACTACAGCATGCCAGGCTTCCCTGCCCGTCATCAACTCTTGGAGCTTACTCAAACTCATGTCTGTTGAGTCAGTGATGCCAGCCACTGACTAATATTCCATTATATAAATATACTCCATCTTTTTTATCTATTCATCTGTCGGAAATTTAGGTTGCTTCCATGTCTTGGCTATTGTAAATAGAGCTGTAGTGAACATTAGGGCAGATGTTTCTTTTTGAATTATGGTTTTCTCTGGACATATGCCCAGGAGTGGAATTTCAGAATCATATGGTAGCTCTATTTTTAGTTTTTTAAGGAACCTCTATATAGTTTTCCCTAGTGGCTATACCAATAACTGAATCGTTTTGCTATATACCTGAAACTAACACATATACAATGACTACACTTCAATTGAAAAACATCTTTTAAAATGTCTATAGAGTTGTTAAGAACAAAACCTGATGAATCTGGGTAACTGAAAGAGTAACTGACCCTGGATCTGAGCCATGCTGCTCTGGGAGTCCAGAGGCCAGTATCAGATGCAGCGTTTAGGAGGCAGTGACTCTCTTTCCTCAGACACAAGTGCAATACTGTCAACTGAAGGTGTTAAAGAGCCATCAGAACAAGATTGTTGTGCCTCAAAGTCACATTCTCAGGGTGCTCACTACCAAATGGAGGCTGTAACACAGGGTCTAAACCAAGAAGAAAGAATGAGCTGATATTTCTTGAGCAAAGTGAGATGTCCTAGACATTTCCAGGAAGAAGTGAACATTTTCAGAAAGAAAATGAGCCTTGGACTCTGAAAGTGAAAGTGAAAGTAAGTCAGTCATGTCCAACTCTTTGTGACCCCATGGACTATACTGTCCATGGAATTCTCCAGGCCAGAATACTGGAGTGGATAGCTGTTCCCTTCTCCAGGGGATCTTCCCAACCCAGGGATCAAACCTAGGTCTCTCACATTGCAGGTGTATTCTTTACCAGCTGAGCCACCTGGACCCTGAACAAGTTAGAAAGTATCTCATCTAGCCTTTAATGAGGCTTATTTTCCCTCTCTAGTTGGAGATGCCAAAGGTTATCCTTGTGATGTGTCGTATAGGATAGCCATTTCTCCAAGCAGTCCTGGTGGGCTGAATGGTGGCCTGCCCATCTGGAGGCATTAGGGACCTAGGTGGGCACTTTGAAAGCTAAATCCGATGGGGTGATGTGCATGCCCAATCATTCAGTATTGTCTCACTCTTTGTGACCCCAAGGACCATAGCCCACCAGGCTCCTCTGTCCATGGAATTTTCCAGGCAAGAATACTGGAGTGGGTTGTCATCTCCTTCTCCAGGGCTTCTTCCCGACCCAAGGATCGAACCCATGTCTCTTGCATCATCTGGTGGATTCTTTACCACTGAGCCACCTGGGAAGCAGCCCTAAGTCCAGTATCGCTTCTCTGTCCTAAGCCCGCTTCTTGTGAGCCATGCAGTAGCGTTCTCATGCTTTAGGGCTTTAGTTGGTTTCCATTTATTTCCTGAGATGTCATTCCCCACCCCTATGTTTTTATACTCATGATTGACCCTAAGATGATGCAGTTTCCCCAGCTCTGATTTTACTTGCTCTTCCTGGGGAAAAAAAAGATGCTACCATCTGACCTTGCCTTACCCAAGTGGCATACTACTTGAGTTGAGTGTGTTGGATTCCTGCCATGCAAGCTGCTTTAGTTCTTCTCAGAGCTGATTTTCCATGAGTAGAGACTGTTGGCAGCTGGCTGTTGAAACAGATGTCCTGCCTGTCGGGGAGTATTTCCTTGGGTTCACTTCTATAGCTTGGCTGAGCAGTGAATGCCGGGCATGGATCAGTCTACTTTCCCTGGGAGCAGGGCCACCCCAGTGTCTACTAGATGCCCCAAGACCTGGGCAGTCAGGTTTTGCTGCTTATCGGCCAAGGCAGACCAACACTACCCTTTTCTTGTAACTGCTTTTAACTCATATATGGCTCCTTTTTCCTGAAGTGTCTTCTCCCTACTTCTGCCTGAGAATCCAGCCTTTTCCTCAGTACTAGGGTGACTATCATCTTTCTGAAGCTTCTCCTAATTCTTGTCTATTGCATATGAGTTCCTGGAATTGCCACTGCATTTCAGTGGCCATGTCTGGTCATGTCCTAAATATATTTTTGTTGTTGTTGTTGTTCAGTCACTAAAGTGAAAAGTGAAAGTATTAGCCTCTCAACTGTGCCTCACTCTTTGGGACTCTATGGACTGTAGCCTGCCAGGTTCCTCTGTCCATGGGATTCTCCAGGCAAGAATACTGGAGTGGGTTGCCATTTCCTTCTTCAGAGGATATTCCTGACCCAGGGATTGAACCTGAGCTTCCTGAATTGCAGGAAGATTCTTTACCATCTGAGCCACCGGGAAAGCCCATTCGGTTGTTAAGCCATGTCCAACTCTTCATGCCACGCTTCCCTATGCTTCACTGTTTCCCAGAGTTTGCTTAGATTCATGTCCATTGAGTTGATGATGCCATCCAACCATCTTATTCTCTGTCACCCCCCTCCCTTCCTGCATTCAATCTTTCCCAGCATCAGGGTCTTGTCCAGTGAGCTGGCTTTGCATAAGGTGGCCAAGCTATTGAAGCTTCAGCTTCAGCATCAGTCCTTCCAATGAATATTCAGGATTGGTTTCCTTTTGGATTAACTGGGTTGATCCCTTTGCTGCCCAAGGGACTCTCAAGAGTCTTCTCCAACACCACCGTTCAAAAGCATCAATTCTTTGGCACTCATCCTTTCCTGCCCAACTCTCATATCCATACGTCACTGGAAAAATCATAGCTTTGACAATAATTCATATGTATTTGTGTATATGTTCTTTCTCTTCTCTTGAAGGTGAGTTCCTTCAATAAGGCTTGAGCAGTAAGCATCCCTTAGGTCTCCAAACCCTGAGAATCACTAAGGGGGCTGAGAAATTTAATGAGGCTCATAGGGCAGGAGCTGAGGGTGTATTAGGAAAGGCCTAAGAAAAAATTTTCTGTAGACACCAGCTTCAATTGTAATTGAGATTTAATTTCATTTTGGTAACATACATTCATTTAGGGTGCTAGAGTTCAAGGCTGCAAAGTTTATCATGGATCACCAGGGCAAAACCAGAAAGACAAGAATGAGTTGGTAAATACTAGTAAGCAGCTAAGGTTATCAGCTTGATTTCTTTTATTTACAAGAGAGAGGTAGGGGTGTTGGGAATATATTTATAAGACTGGCTTAGACTATAAGAAAAGGTCTGTAGCCAAAGACAAAAGCTTTTCAATTTGTACTTTGATATAAATCTTATAATTAATCATAGAAACCCTTCCCCCTTTTTCTTTCAATTGACTAGAATGAGACCAGACAAAACTAAAAAAAATAGAATCCAGGTTTTGTTTCTAGCTACAAACACAAAGAAATAATTTCTAAAACAAACTAGGTCTAAATGCTGAACAAAACATCATAATTTTCTGGCCTTGGAGACAGTGAAATCAATAAAACAGATATTTGATTTGGGTGATTTTTCATAGATCATTTGAAGAAACAGCACACTTATTTATTAAAATCTATGAACCCTGAAAATAATTTCCTTTCAGCTGTAATAAATTTCAAGATTTTTTGAGACATACACACATATATATATACACACAGTTGTAGTATCTTCGGTAGTAAGAAACCAAGCTCCTTTCATCATGAGACATAAGCACGAATTCAGTAGCCTTTAGGCTGAAACTACTATGACTTATAAATTATGAAAGCAGCACTCAATACTGCTTTCCTAACAATTTTCCATCCTTTACTAGTTAGGTATTCTTTATTCTGAAGCTTTTCACCTCATACTAATGCTATCATCTGCCCTGAAAAACAAACAAAAACACTAAAATTCTGGCAATTAATTGTGAGAAATTGAAGCTCTTCAAAGTCTAACTATGACCTGACACAATACTCTACCCACAATTGTATGCAGGAGGGGACAGGGGAAGACACATTTACAAGTGTCTTTATTTACCCCACATTGTACACAACTTCATTTAATCTGCAAAACGAGTTTTTAATTTAAGAATACTTTCCTTCCTTCCTTCCTCTTTCTCCTTCACTCTCTCTTTTGCTCTCTTCCCTCCCATTCTTCTTTCTTTTCATCAATTTTCTTCTGTAAAGTGCTCACATAAAATAAAAGCCAAATCTTACTGACGTACAAATATAAAAATGTCTAATTTCCCCATAGCTCCAAATCCCCATCACTGTGTATATTATTTGTCTATTTCTGTTAAATAGTCTTGCCCCTATGTTGTAGAAGAGGTAACTGGAACTCAGAAAGTGTAACTTGGCCACACCATGATTTAAATCCAGGCTCCTTATTGCCAAAGCCGTGGCAAGCTTCCCAGTATGTGTGTGTTTCCATCCCTTTCACATTCTATAGATAAAGATGAACTCTTTTGTCCTGTTTGATAACATTCTAGGGACCCTACTTGATCATTCATTCCATTGTTCATCCAAATATTCATAGTACCACTTACTGGATAATAAATCTGAGTAGGAATTAGAAGAATAAAGGACATAAAAAGAGGAAACAGGAGTTAAAGTGGTTGAGAAAGGGGAATAACCTTGGCAAAGATAAAGGGATTGAATTTCAATGAGGAAAGAAGGCTCTGAGTCTGGATTAAAATAAATTCCCATCCTAAACTCTCTGCTCTTAAGCACTGGGCAGTGTGTCTCACCTCTGATGTGCTATCTGATTGATATGTTCCCCTGAAGGTTTTCATTACTAAAGTATCTTTATTGCTCAGACCCTCCAGAGTCACAATCCACTGGAGGGGGAAAGCTCTGCAAGTTAAGTACTACATGCTATGCCAGACATCAGATTCAAAGATAAAGCAGATGAAATCCCTGACTTTGTGGTGTCCAAGTTCAGTAATGGGAAGCCCTCCATGGCACTTGTCTGTGAGGTTTTACGACAGCCTCCCTAGATGGTGAAAGAGTTTCAGTTGCAGTATTTAAGGCGACATCTAAAATATAGACTGTCTTCCTCTCTTTGTCCTTATCTCCTTATTCCATTCCTGCCTTCTTTTCAACTTCATTCCACTGAGTTCATAGCTTGAACCAATTCTAGTGCCTTTAAAGTATAGATACCATAGGGCCCATAGAAGGAGAATGTCTGCCTGGGAAACATCAGGAAACAATCCCATCAGTCTTCCTTCCTGACCCTGGACACTCTTCAGAAGCTTTGAGTGAGTTCCTGGGCTCACACATGGTTCTCTTGAGTCAGTCTGCCTTTGGAGATGTTCTTTTAACCAATTCAAAAATATGTCTCCAACCTAAAAGATCACACATAATATTTCATTTTTGAGCCTGAGCCAACCTTTTCAAAACCAAATACTGAATTTTGACTTCATTTTCCAATATGTGGTGACATTTTTCTTGAATATGAATTCAACAAACATTTTTTCTAGAGGCATAGGGTGTGCTGTCCTGCTGTTCTCAGCCATGTCCAACTCTGAGACCCCCATGGACTGTAGGCTGTCCTGCTGTTCTCAGCCATGTCCAACTCTGAGACCTCCATGGACTATAGGCTATGCTACACCTTCTCTGTCCATGGACTTCCCCAGGCAAGAATAGTGGAGCAGGCTGCCATTTCCTACTCCAGGGGATCCTCCTGACCAAGGGATTGAACCTGCATCTCCTGCGTTGGCAGGTGGATTTGTTACCACTGCACCGCCTGGGGAGCAGAGTTAATATCAATCAGTAATTAAAATCGGTAGTTCTGGAGTGCAGATCTAAGGCTGTCATTTATTGTATGAACTTGGCCAAGTCACTTAACTTATGTGAACCTCAATTTTTTGGAAAGAAACCTCAATTTTTTCTTTGTTGAAATGATGCTAATAATACCTCCCTTGCATGGTTATCATGAGTATTAAATAAAACAATATTAGATAAGAGGCTTCATTGCTAGCTTTGTGTTAAGTATTAGCTGTGGGTTGTAAGAAAATGTCACACTCTACCAGTAAGGTCATGTTACGGCTTGTGAAGCCCAAATCAATTACATATTGGGGCAAATCCACTGTGTGCGTGACATAATTGGTGAACAACAGAAAACTAACATGGTCAAATGATTCTGTGCTAATTAAACTACTGTGGATCCCAGGCAATATGTCCAGAGTATGCTTTTAGGTAGACTGTTGTCTAACTACTTGACTAATGCTTCGGTGCCATAGTGTTAATGTAGTATTCAGGCAATCCATTATGTGTTAGGAAAAAAAAAACAAAAAACAAGTTGGAGTGAGGAGAGGAAAGAACTGAAGAAAGAAAGCCTGAGAACTTTTTGAAGTCTCCCATATGCAAATAGCAGCCGAGTTAAGAGTTCCCAGGGTAAAGTTATAATTGCCTTTCTCATTTTGCAGCCATATGTCTGTCACACAATTGAGCTGTCACATATTGAGATTGCTAGTGTGACATCTTCATAGTTTCAAGCTGACTCTAGCCTAAAACAGCTCCAGCAATTCCTGGGTTACCACCTTTGCGCCACTGCCTCATCTCCCTGGAAGCTTAAGAGAATCCATGTGCTCCACACTGGATGCATCTCCAGGGTCATTTAACGTGTATGGGCATCAGCCAACATCTGGCACACATAGAAAAACCCAATCAGCTTCATCCCCATTTTGAACCGTGATAAGAACCCGGCAAAGGGCATCAGATAGGCAGAAGAGAGTCCAGTTCATTTCAGAGAGTAAAAGCCAAAGCTGCTTCCTCTTCACAGTGGAAAACACATCAGACATTCAAGAAATGGATTAGAAAACTCCCTTTATTCTCTAGAGGAGGCACAGTCAATTTTTTTCTCTCTCTTTAAGGGCCTTATATTTAATTTTAAAATGTCGTTATTATTTCACATGGAAGAATTACTCATCGAAATGGAATTTCTTTTAAATTCCTCTGTTTTAGAAACTACGCCCCCGGGGGAAATGAGTATATTCATGAGTGGGCTATGAAGGTATAAAGCACATTTCATATCATAAAAATCTCTGTCTGTTACACAGTGAAATAGCTTAGAATTGTGGGAAGGTTTGAGAATATTAAGATCACTGATGGTTTGATCATGGTAGCCAGAGTCCACTTTAGATTCTGAAAGGCAAGATGCCAAAATACTAGATTTGGGTGTATTTTGGGGAGACTAATTTTTAGAGGATCTATTGACAACTGAATGAGACTGAGATGTTATTGTGCAGCAGCTCTGAAGTCAGAATCCCAGCCTAACCAGTTTTATGTGGTGTGACTTCAGACTATTTCTTTTTAACCTTTCTGGAATCCAGTATTATGAACTACCTACCAAATTGTGGTAGTGAGAGAACATGATTCATACAGCATTGTTCTGATTGTGTAAAGTGACTGTATGAAATATTTAGTTTAATGTTTGCTGCATAATAAGCTTTCAGTAAACGTCAGCTAGTGGCAAAGTGCTAGTAGTGGTAATCTGACTATGAAAAACAAGCAAACAAATGAAACGAACAAGTAGTAAAATCAAGGGAATGTCTTAAAGCTCCAGATCTCCAAATCATATCTGATCTTAAGATGTAGATTTTTTTTTCATCCTATTGTGATTCTTGTATTTGTCTTTTCTGAAAAAAAAAAAAAAAAATGATCATGAGATTTTCTCAAATATGGTTTTAACTTTGTCCAAATATAAGAACAGAGATCCCCTGATAGCTGAGTTGGTAAAGAATCCACCTGAAATGCAGGAGACCCTGGTTTGATTCCTGGGTGGTCTGGAAAATCCACTGGAGAAGGGATAGGCTACCCACTCCAGTATTCTTGGGCTTCCCTTGTGGCTCATCTGGTAAAGAATCTGCCTGCAACATGGGAGACTTGGGTTTAATCCCTGGGTTGGGAAGATCCCCTGGAGAAGGTAAAGGCTACCCACTCCAGCATTCTGGCCTGGAGAATTCTATGAACTGTATAGTCCACGAAGTCACAGAGTCCGCAGCAACTGAGTGACTTTCACTTTCACTTTCAAATATAAGGACTTTTATAAGACCATATCATAAATTTCACAGTGTCTACAACCAGAAGTTGAAAAAAAAAGAATAATAAATTTTGCTTCAAAATGATACTTGAGTGGTATTGGTGATTTCAGTGTTGAGGAAATATTTTAGAGGGAAGACCTAATTTGATATCTGATATGGGGTTTCCCTCATGGTTCAGAGGGTAAAGAATCTGACTGCTATGCAGGAGACCTGGGTTTGATCTCTGGCTTTGGAAGATCCTCTAGAGAAGGAAATGGCAACCCACTCCAGTATTCTTGCCTGGAGAATCGCATGGACAGAGGAGCCTGGCGGGCTACAGTCCACGGGGTCGCAAGAGTCCAACACAACTGAGTGATTAACAGTACGCTATATTCCCATCAACTATATTAACTAAGTGTCTGAGTATGTTCTATTTCTATCTATATGTCTCCAAGAATAGTGATATAGGCTCTATAGTAACATAAATAAAGATGTTTGTATTGAATAGAATTAAAGGTAAATGGTATTGTATTATTGTAGTTTAGTCGCTAAATCAAGTCCAAATCTTTTTGGACCCCATGGACTATAGCCCACCAGGTTCCTCTGTGCATGGGACCCAGGCAATAATACTGGAGTGAGTTGCAATGTCCTTCTCTAGGGGATCTTCCTGACCATGGAATCAAACCTGTGTCTGTGCATTGCACGCAGATTATTTATGCAATGTGAGTACCGTTGAGACCGGGGAAGCCCCAAACTGCTGTGAGCACTAGATCAATGAAAAGGATCAATAAGGTCAATTCCATTCTACTTGCATGTGGATGGGAAATCTGCACTCTGTAAAATACCCATCCTCAGTTTTCACAGCTATAGATGGAGACACTGGTAAGGGACTTAGCAAGTAGGAGTGTGTGACATTGAGTGAATCCATTCTTGTCATCAGAAAGTGACATGAGTGACAAGCACATGTCTTTGAGTGCCTAGCATTTTCTTCTTCATGATAGTTATTTCAACAGACCAACACATATCTTAGTTTGGAGAAAGGAATTAGAATTAGGCAGAGCATGTGCAAAGACACCTAGATGATGTAAGTCACGTTATATGAAAAATTCAGCCTGGGCATTTACGGGATATGTGGACAAGGGCATCAGAGCCTTTTTCTGTAAGCATTTGCTTGACATTTGCTTACAAATTAGCCAGTAGGCCTTTTAAAGTAGTGTTTGTGAGGAATAAAGAATAGCTACTCAAAGAATTTTCTTTTTAGTAGAGTGAATTGTCAACAATCAATAACAACATTTGAATGACTAATTGTTATTATCAGCAGGCTGAAATCAGAACCAAATTTTACACTGTCTTATAAAATCAACTTTTAAAAAATTTCCTAAAGTTAATAACAGAGGACACAGATGGTTTAATTATAACTTGCTAAAGCATATAAGTTAGTCAAAAGATGAGAGCTCTGATTTTTTTGTTTGTATTTTTACCAAAGCAGGCCAAAGTTTGTTTAGAGAATACATGAAATAAAAGTGTAACTTCATAATGACACAAATAAATACAACTTTTTCTACTTTATATAAGCAAACAAGTATAAGAAAAATGAGCATTGTGTTTACTTAAGACTTAAAATTTCAAAATCTATCAGACTCACTGGAAATCTCTCAAATTTGTCCAAGGATCATCTAACTTCTGATTAGAGCTAGATTTTTTTTTCTTACTAGAGATCAAGAAAATAGCAATAAAAATATGTCAGCCTTGCAAAGATTTCTGAAATAGTCACATCTACTTCCTACAGTTTTTCTGTTAGGTCATCAATGTGTTGCTGAAAGTATGTGAATTAACACTTAACGATCACCATGTACATTGACAAGAATTGAGTACCAGTTTTCCCAGGTGGCTCGGTGATAAAGAATCCACCTAAATGCAGGATATGCAAGAGACCTGGGTTCCATCTCTGGGTCGGGAAGATCCCCTGGAGGAGAAATGGCAATCCAATCCAGTCTTCTTGCCTGGAGAATCCCAGGAAGAGAGGAGCCTGGTGGGCTACAGCCCATAGGGTCTCAAAGAGTCGGACACGATTGAACAGGCATGCACACATCACCGTGAGGTCGGTAGTACTACTGCCTCTAATTTATATATAAGGAAAAGCAAGCATGAGGAAGGCTTCCCTGCTCATTCAGATGGTAAAGACTCTACCTGCAATGTAGGAGACCTGGGTTTGGTCCTTAGGTTGGGAAGATCCCCTGGAGGAGGGCATGGCAACCCACTCGACTATTCTTGCCTGGAACATCCCCAAGGACAGACGAGCCTGGCAGGCTACAGTCCATAGGTTTCAAAGAGTCAGACATGACTGAGCGACTAAAGACAAGCATGATTAAGTGATGTTCCTATGGTTCTTTTACCCTAAAAAAGGCTGAATTAGGTCTTGATCCCTGCTCTTTGAACTCTACTTCCTATAATCTCTGCTAATATCATGCTATGCCTTTTATATGATTATGATAAAGCTAGAACTCAGTTTCAAATAACTATTTCAATTATAAAATGTTGCATTCACTAGAGAGCTTTATAATTTTCAAGTGTCATTATGCACATTAAAAGATTTGATATTCAAATCATCCTGGATAGGTTTGGAACCTCTGTTTTACATATAAGAAAATTAAGATGCAGTAGGACACCAAATAGCTCCTGATGATCAATTTGGGACATCGTTACAAAAGTACATGACTCTGTGTCCACTGCTGCTGCTTGGCTTGAAATAGAACTAAAGCCTTTCTATAGGAGGAATAAGTGACCAGGGGGATGAAATTCTGAAAAACAGTTTGAATTTAGAGAAAGATTTCTTCATGTTTGAGTTTCTTAATATCTAAGTGCTCAAATGGCAGTGTAGAGTCAGAGAAGGAATTATACTCTCTTGACTGTATGTTTTTCCTAGGGAGGCAATCACAGGCTGACTTTCATCAATCATAAACACCAGAAGGGCAGATTCTTCTTCATTCACCATCTTGAAGCAGGTCTTAAGATTAGAGTGCAGCTTCCTCTCGAGGAAAATGTAGCTCATGATATAGTTTTTCCCCCTGAGGAGTTTTACCAGACTTTTATTCCTTAAAGCAAAATCCTTTAAAAAGTATATTTTACAAAATGAGACATATTTAATACTCACTTCATTTCCAAAATCAGACACACAGTTTCACAGTATTTGATAACACATACTACAGACATTCAGCTATCAACTCCCTTAGTTTCCAATATTGAAAAATCATCATTTGTCTTTTAATATCAAGCTCTTTCCTCTATCACTTCATTTAATAAATGCTATCTCTCTCCTTCTCCTTCTTTCTTTCCCTCCTTCTTTCTCTTCCTCTCTCTGGGAATAGCTTTCTCCTTTGTTGTTATTCAGTCACTGAGTTGTATCTGACTGTTTGCAACCCCATGAACTGTAGCACACCAGGCTTCTCTATCCTCCACTATCTCCTGGAGTTTGTTCAATTTCCTGTCCATTGAGTTGGTGATGCCATCCAACCATCTCATCCTCTGGCGCCCCCTTCTCCTCCTGCCCTCAATCTTCCCCAGCATCAGAGTCTTTTCCAGTGAATCGGTTCTTCATATCAGGTGGCCAAAGTATTGGAGCTTCTGCTTCAGCATCAGTCCTTCCAATGAACATTCAAGGTTGATTCTCTTTAGGATTAACTGGTTTGATCTCCTTGCAATCCAAGAGACTCTCAAGAGTCTTCTCCAGAACCACAAATCTAAAGCATCAATTCTCCAGCACTCAGCCTTCTTTATAATCCAACTCTCACATCCATACATGACCACTGGAAAAACCATAGCCTTGACTAGAAGGACCTTTGTTGATCCTTAGTGCTTTCTCCTAAAGGAAAATATATCCCTCTTGTCCTTCTGTGTTACTCTGAGAATTCCTCTTAGGATCAATGCAACCCCGAAAAGACCCCAATGCTGGGAAAGATTGAAGGCAGGAGAAGAAGGGGACGACAGAGGATGAGATGGTTGGATGGCATCACTGATTCAATGGAGATGAGTTTGAGTAAACTCCGGGAGATGGTGATGGTCAGGGAGGACTGAGGTGCTGTGGTCCATGAGGTCACAAAAAGTTGGACCCAACTGAGCGACTAAGCTGAACTGAACAGAACCCCGTGGAGTGATGCCTACATCTACATTTGTTGAGAAATTTTAAGACCCACCCAAGAACATGGCACATGAAACAGTAGAGTTTATGTTTTAAATATAATAGAAAACCCTGAGTTACCTGGGAAATGAATGGTTAAGAAGTAAAGTGGTGTCAGATCTAGGAAACTGAAATAAAAACAGTGGAGATGTGGAACTGAGAAAGCAGAGGAAAGCAGTCTTGTTACATGAAGAAGAAAATATGTTTGGTTCATCTTTTGCAAATTGAGGGGCTGAGTCCCTCCTGCTGATGTGGCTCTTGAGTGGAGAGCACCTTGCTGGGTTAGTGTAGAAGAAACATTCTCCTGAATATGTTTTGGGTTAAACATGGTCCCAAATTGCTCTCATTTAAGCAGAATGTACGTGGCACGACCAAGGTAGATACAGGAGAAGGAGTTAGCATATCTGGATGTTGCTGGCAATCAGGACTACGTGTGGAGATTAATGAGAGCTGGACAAAACTTTTGGAGCTAGATGTTAAAGGTGAACAAGTCTTAGCACTTCCTTCTTATCAAATGCTTGGTGCCTGGTATAGTGACTGAGGAGCAACAAAAAGAATTACAGAGAACTCAACCAAGAGGAGACATTCATTTATTCATTCATTTGTTAAATGTTTATTAAAAGTCTTTGATACAGGAAGCACATTATAGTTATTCAGGATGCTATGGTCAACAAAATTTCTCATAGAATTTGCCCTTGATTATGTGGACACAAATGTAAATAAGAATCAAAGAAATACATAGCATTTTGACAGCAATAAATGGACTCTAGTGAGTGATGACTAAATACTATTATCCAGTTCAACAAATTTTGATGGTCTCAGAAATTTATTGGGTTAGACAGTAATATATGACCTTAAAAACATTGTATTAGAATAGAAAAACACTGGGCTTGAAATTAAAACACCTCACTTCAAATGTGATGGTCATTTACCCAGCTATATGGTTTGTAGATATAACCACTAATTTGCATCTCATGACTTCAATCTAGTGCTTTTCCTACTGTGCTCATATTTCTCAGGAACACAGGTTACATTATACCCAACAAGGGTCCAAAATCCTGCACACCAGGCAAATTTATTCTTCATTAGGCAGGAATCTTTGGGTCTGACCGAAGCAATCAGCCTCACTTTTTGACACAGAGTTGATGTCTGTGAATCTTGTTGGCTCTTTAAAGAGCCAAACTGCAGACCCGGAAGTGTCAAAAAAAAAAAAAAGCCATTTGGAATACACCCAGGCTGATTTTGCATCACTGAACTACTTTGTTACCAGAATTACTTGGTGGGGGTTGGGGGCAGGGGGCAGGGGCAAGGATTCTGAAAATACAGTTCATTACCAAATTTGGACATTTTGCCTTGAGTGCAAACTGCTACAGACTACAAAGGAAAAAAAAAAAAAAGTACTGTTTTCATATGTTTTTTTTTTGGTCCAGTTGGACCTAGTGATGGGAGAATAAATCAACTGGAGTCTAATTTAAACATACTCACTAAGGCAGCTTCTTCTTAACCAAGTTTTACAACCTTCTTTGAACTCTAGATCAAGCAAATATCTTATAGTGATTGCAGAATAGCAGTTTGGAAACTATATGATCATAGAACATGCTTCTAACTTTCTTCTCAGAAATGGGATACATTGCCCAAACTAGGTATTAGCCAGCTTTCTGTTTATTTTTGAATGAATGAATACATTTATATTTGAATATTCAAGTGGCTTTTGATATGCTGACACATAGAGAAACAATACCTTCTCTACCAAAAGATGTTCTGTATACAAACAGGCAATATTGGAAACAAATTTAAAGAAATTTTTAATTTCATAAAGTCTTTCACCATTTGAAGCAGCTGTGTTTAATTTGGTTGTTTCTATAATGTAGAGAGCTTTGATAGATTATTTTTCATTTTCTCTGTTGGGGTAGGAGGAGGATTCCAAAACCATTGTTAAAAAATAGAACCTCTCATGAGGAAATGCATCCACATGTGGTTCCTGTGCAGAATTTCCAGGGGAGAAGTGAGCTCCTGTGGTGAAGAGGTAACACTTGTGTGGCATCATGAAGTGTATTAGAATACCACTTGTGTGGTATTATGCAATGATAACAGTTGTGTGGCTGAACTTGCTATCCACAACCCAGGACATTGTTAGAATCGGCTAGCACCTCAGTAGGTTTTCTTGAGTATGTGGTGTGTTCATGTAGCCTCTGATGAGCAGAAGAAATTAATTTTGTTACTCATAATCAAAGCTTTGGTGTGTGGTACCACTGCAAATTAAGATGGTGAATCCAAAAATAATATTACTTTATGGATCATAGGAGTTATTTGGGCATTCTAAATTTCTGTTAGAATTGAAGGAACTGGCAAGAAAATAAGTGCAAACCAAGAAATTTATTGTTATGGCTGCATAATTAAGAAAAAAATAGGTCAAAGACATTCGCTGTTGCTGGAACATCATCAAGAAGCTCATTTAAAGTTAAAATAGAGACTGTGGTTTATATGCCTCAGCATTTTCTGAACTGTCTTTCCCTGTAACTACTATTCTATGAAATGTCAATAGATGCTTTCTTGAAGAAAAGGTCAAGATGTTAGCAAAAGAAAATTTCTTTTTTAGGTCAACAAATGTTACCACCTGTTAGTTAAATACTGTCTATAATTATTTTAACTGATAAAACTGTCTGAATCTTTAGTACACCACAGAGTATATTCAACAATGAAATCTTTAGTCTTTTGTTTCTTTCTTATTGTTCTTAATATTGGACAGAATCTATGCTCCTTGGAAAACAATTTGGGAAAACTAGTGTCTATGATGCCAGTAAAGTTTGTTAATTTTGTTAATTTGGTAAAAGTGTTTGTCCAAAATGATCTGATTTGATTCAATGGCTATAACTGGTAGCCCAGTACAGAAACTACCTGAATGTATCCTGTATTCCTTCAAAGGGGACAGACTTCTGTTTAAATTCTTCAAATATCATTTCATATATGTGATATTACCACTGCTTATTAGGAACATTTTATAATATATGCCAGGCCCCATGTTAAGGTGCTTTGCATATACTAACTCAATTATTTTTAAAAAGTTTTTAAAATTTTTCATTGATCCAACAACTCTTTAAGGTAGACTCAATTATTATCACTACTTTATGGATGAGAAAATGGAAACAAAATAAATTTTTGTGACTTTCACAATGATCACATAATGCGAATACAGACATATCAAGTCATTTATTTTCAGTTTAGTGACCATCCTCTCCAACTAATTTTATAAATGAGGAAACATAGACTTATCTCTTATTAGCTAACTAACTGGTTCCAAATAAGGAAAGAAACACATCAAGGCTGTATATTGTCACCCTGCTTATTTAACTTATATGCAGAGCACATCATGAGAAACACTGGGCTGGATGAATCACAAGCTAGAATCAAAATTTCTGGGAGAAAAATCAATAACCTCAGATATGCAGATGATACCACCCTTATGGCAGAAAGCAAAGAAGAACTAAAGAGCCTCTGATGAAAGTGAAAGAGGAGAGTGAAAACATTGGCTTAAAGCTCAACATTCAGAAAACTAAGATCATGGCATCTGGTCTCATCACTTCATGGCAAATAGATTGGGAAACAGTGGAAACAGTGACAGACTTTATTTTTGGGGGGCTCCAAAATCACTGCAGATGGTGACTGCAGCCATGAAATTAAAAGACACTTCCTTCTTGGAAGAAAAGCTACAACCAACCTAGACAGCATATTAAAAAGCAGAGACATTACTTTGCCAAAAAAGGTCCATCTAGTCAAAGCTATGGTTTTTCTAGTAGTTATGTATGGATGTGAGAGCTGGACTATAAAGAAAGCTAAGCACTGAAGAACTGATGCTTGAACTGTGGTATTGGAGAAGACTCTTGAGAGTCCCTTGGACTGCAAGGGGATCCAACCAATCCATCCTAAAGGAAATCAGTCCTGAATATTCATTGGTAGGAATGAGGATGAAGCTGAAACTCCAATTCTTTGGCTACCTGTTATGAAGAACTGACTCATTTGAAAAGACCCTGATGCTGGGAAAGAATGAAGGCAGGAGGAGAAGGAGATGACAGAGGATGAGATGGTTGGATGGCATCACCTACTTGATGGACATGAGTTTGAGTAAGCTCCAGGAGTTAGTGACGGACAGGGAAGCTTGGCGTGCTGCAGTTCATGGGGTTGCAAAGAGTCGGACATGTCTGAGCTACTTAACTGAACTGAGCTAACTAACAAGATCCTGGCAAATCCTAAAATAGAATATAAAGCTCCTGCATCCAGAATTTTGTGCTGCAAAATAAATGTCCATAAAATAAACTCAACACACTTACAGTCATCCCATCATACTTAAAGATTGGGTAAAGGAAAACGTGAATGGTTTATATGTGTATGGATTTTTTTTTAGTGTGGGTTTTAATAGTAGATCATCCCCAAATTGAGTTTATTATTTTTATTATCTGATTATTGAAATACTTGTTTAAAATACTCACTGCTAGGATTCACTATCTGTAATAAAATTATTCATTAGCTAATTACACTAAAAATGCTCTAAGATATAGATATTATCTTTATACTATTTTACAAAAATGAAAAAAAAAAAAATGGAGCTAAGTCCTTTGCCCAAAGCCTCATATTTTGAAAGCAAGGGAACTTGGGCTTAAACCCAGTGCTCTTTACTCTGATTATTGCTTCCTTTAGCATAAAGTTGAACCAATATGAGATTGCATTAATTCATTCAGATGATCCTCTAAAGTATGATTCTAGGAACTGAAATATTAGTTACAGTGAAGAATAGATGTTTCGTCTATGCTCAGAAACTTCCCAGAAACACAAAACTGGAATGTGATCTCTTTCCCTACTGGTCTTTTTCAGTCTCTTTTCTTTCATGGCCAAGAGACAAGTCTAGTTGTTCTAGGCATGGAGTGTATATATTATGGGGCAAAAGGTGGAAGCCTGGATTCATTGGAACTGGTTGTATGTCTCCGCTTGTGATTCTCATAGAATCTTTTGTATAAAAGTCTGTTCTTACACTTTACTGTCACATTCATTATGGACCATACATTTTGCTATTGTGCTTATATGTAATTATAATGAAATAAAACTCTCATTGAGAAAATTGATTTTGTCATACAAATTTAGAAATGAAAAACATAAAGTGCAATTTTATTAAAAATTTTAATTTATTATATTTAAATGTTATTTTTTAATGAAAATGAAAGGAAAGGAAATGGATGAAAGGAAACATGCTTAAAAAATCAGAAAATTATTTAGTGTGTGATTAAGTAGGTAGTGCAATGGTAAAGAATCTCCCTGCCAATGCAGGAGATGCAAGAGATGCAGGTTCTATCTCTGGGTCAGGAAGATCCACTGGAGTAGGAAATGGCAGTCCAGTATTCTTGCTTGGAAAATTCCATAGACAGAGGAGCCTGTGGACTACAGTCCATGGGGTTGCAAAGAATTGGACATAATTCAGTGACTGGGCATGCAAGTAGATATAGTAATATGTATTGTAATAAAGTAGAAAGACCACTGGATTGGAAACCATGAAAAATTATCTTTAGTTACTTTGCCATTAAATGTCAATATAAACTTGAAAAAGGATGCTTACACATGCTGTCTTATGGTCTGTGAGAACTCAAGCTCTTGAACTGGACTTCCCAGATTTAAATCTGAGGTCTCCATCTCAATTATGTGGCCTGGGACAAAGTCTGTAACTTCTTTATATTTCAAAATCATTTTCTGAATAGTCAAGACAAAAACGTATCCATCTCCTATAGTTTGTATGCAAATTAATTAAGTGAATACATGAAAATCTCCCAGGACAGACAATAGTGCCTGGCAAATTTTAAGTATGCAATATATTCTGACTGTTAATATTTAGAGCCATCCACTAATAATTGAACATATACTATGTGGCAGACACTGAGCAAGGAACCGAGGCTAGCACAAAGAATAAACCAAGTCCCATCCTTTGTACTGCCTGTAGTTTAGAGCGTAACATGTAAACAGACGCTGATACGGCTATATTTGATTTGATGTGAAACAAACGCTACTAAAAGTGCCTCATGATACAGAAGGAGTTTGGATGAGAAAGAACAGATTTTCATAACTGAACACGATTTTAACTGAAGGCAGGTGAGCAATGGGGAGAAAGGCTTTGGGTTAACACTGAATAAACAGCAGGTACAAAGTGATGGAGTATAAAGCTTCATAGTGTCTAGATAGCTAGAGGTAGTTGGTGTTGGTGGAGAGGGAGTGGTAAATGATAGAGATAAGATGCACTGAGTTTTGAACTGGATGAAGAAAATAGAGAAGAGAGCCACTTTCTAAGGGTATGTTCTTCTGATTCATAATAAGGATGAAAAGAGCAGAAGAGAACAAAGAAAAAGATGAGAATTATGACCTGTTTACATGATAAATTTCAGTGGTATGCACATTCTCCACACATCACATCCCCGTTAAGGTTAAAAAAAAAAAAAAAAACCTCCATAGTGCATGAGGGCTTTCCTGGTGGCTAAGTGGTTAAAGAATTCTCCTGCCAATGCAGGACACCCAGGTGCAATCCCTAGGTTGGGAAGATCTGGAGAAGGAAATGGCAACCTACTCCAATATTGTTGTCTGGACAATCCCGTGGACAGAGGAGCCTGACAAGCTACAGCCCATGGGGTCACAAAGAGTCAGACATGACTTGGTTACACAACAACAGAGAGTGCATGAAGCAATGGAACATAAATTTCCTCCTCAACTATGTATTCTCTGAAAGATAGTTGCAAATTGAGGATAAATAGTGTTACTTACATCATTCCACATTTTATAATGCAAAGTCTCAAATATTTTTATACTTTCCCTACCAATGAAAACACAAAGTTAAGCAGTGTTAGGATATTTATATGCAAACTTTAGTGACTGCAAAGATGTTTCTTAATGATCAAGGTGTAATAGAGAATGGCAATATCATTGTATTAAATGCACCTTAACTGAATATATAATTAGTAGCAGCTTGAGTGGGTCTGCTTTTAGTCTGAATTCCTTTTAGTCCAGTGAAAAATGATGAAGGTTCATTCCCTCTTCCTTATCTTTGTATTTGTAGTTCTAACATCATTTCATGTTCTATAATGGAGGTGAGTTTTGAATGGGAGGTTTATTTTTACTGGATCCTGTCCCTCTGTGATTCCAATAAACACCAGTTAAATCAAAGAAATGCAGAAGGCTGTAAAGGTTAAAGTGTTTTCTAGTTTACCTTCTTTTTTAAAAATTTTATTTATTTTAATTGGAGGCTAATTGCTTAACAATATTGTAGTGGTTTTTGCCATACATTGACATGAATCAGCCATGGGTTCTTATCAAAGTGGAGCAGCTTTATGACTCAAAGAAGTTTAGTGATTGGCTTAAGGCTATTAAGCAAGAGAAAAGCAGAGACTCCTTGAACTGTAGATTATTATTATTATTATTATCATTATTTTTGGTCCAGTTCACCAAGCCTCTGTCCTTGATTATTACAGTCTCTTATAGTTAAGGCTTCCCCAATGGCTCAGAGGTAAAGAATCTGCCTGCAGTGCAGGAGATGTAGAAAACATGAGTGAGAACCTTGGGTCTGGAAGATCCCCTGGAGGAGGGAACAGCAACCCACTCCAGTATTCTTGCTGGGAAAATCCCACGGACAGAGGAGTCTGGTGGGTTACAGTCTATCAGGTGGCAAAGAGTCAGACACAAGGGAAGCAACTGAGCGCACACACAGTTAATTTCTGATATTTGTGTTAGCGCGTAAAATGGAATGGAAGGCATAGAAGAGGTCACACCAGGAAACTCCTCTCATTTCTGAATGCAAAAGCAGATTGCAAAAGCTAATAGAAAGCATATTAAGACAGAGTCAGTTCATCTCTCAGTTCAACTCTTTCTTTTCCTTTCATAAAGATTTCCTTTACACTTTAATTTTTCCTTTAAACTTTAAAGATCCTATACATGTAGTAGACATTTTCATTTCTTGGCTGATGCACACGTAACTGCCCCTTTTTTTGCATAGAATGTAAACCACCTGCAAAGAATAATAAATACCATCATTATGCATGGTTTGAAGAATTAAATAAGCATGCCTTGACATTTCTGCACATTCAATATTACTTCAGCCTCCAGCAAGCCAGGTTAAAATAAAACTTATGGATAGATTACTAAATATTGAAAGTGTTCATCCTGATAATTGCAGGTCAATTTGGAAGCAGAAGTAAATACTGAGAAGGATGAGGTTGTATACCAGGTCATCAATACTAAAGAAGCACTAGAAGAAGGCAAGAATACAGCTATGAGGTTTAGGGGAGCAAGAGTACCAAGACAATAGACTGCATAAAACTAGTCAGAAATTGAATGATAAATTACTAGTGATGGGCATCCATACTTTTCATAGACTTCTGGGGATAAAAAGCTACTAGGGTAATTTCTTATACTACCCTGTTGAGAAGGAAAATGAAACTCCGTCCTATGCTTAGCTAGAAAGACTTCACAAAGCTATCTATCATGGACCTCAGAATGGAAACTTATAACCCTTAGTTCTCATATTTGGCAACTGTAATTATTGCTCAACCTACCCATTTGTAGATGAAAAAAGAGAAATCACCAAATGCTATCTGCCTTCCTCAAATCTAAGTACTGTAATTCTCCTACATACAAACCTTCAAGTTGCAAACTTTCAAAGATGCGAATGTGCATGCGCATGTCCAACCATGAAAGTTAGTTCACCTACCCAGAGTACATGATCATGTGCATGCGTCCTCTTCAGGTGGCTGCACTTTTATGCATTTTACTGTACAGAACTGGATAGAGAAGAGTAGTAGAGTATCTTTTTTCAAGCCGGGTATGTCCAGAAGCAAGAATAAAGCAGTGATGATGTACAGTATTATACTTTTCAAGATATTCAGTTCAGTTCAGTTGCTCAGTCGTGTCTGATTCTTTGCGACCCCATGGACTGCAGCACAACAGGCCTCCCTGTCCATCACTAACTCCTGGAGTTTACTCACATTCATGCCTATTGAGTTAGTGATGCCATCGAACCATCTCATCCTCTGTCATCCCCTTCTCCTCCCGCCTTCAATCTTTCTCAGCATCAGAGTCTTTTCAAATGAGTCAGTTCTTTGCATCAGGGGGCCACAGTATTGGATATTCAGCTTTAGCATTAGTTCTTCCAATGAATATTCAGGACTGATTTCCTTTAGGATTGTCTGGTTGGATCTCCTTGCAGTCCAAGAGTCTTCTCCAACACCACACTTCTAAAGCATTAATTCTTCAGTGCTCAGCTTTCTTTATGGCCAGCTCTCACATCCATACATGACTACTGGAAAAACCATAGCCTTGACTAGACGGACCTTTGTTGGCAAAATAATGTCTCTGCTTTTTAATATGCTGTCTAGGTTTGTCATAAATGTCCTTCCAAGGAGGAAGTATCTTAATTTCATGGCTGCAGTCACCATCTGCAGTGATTTTGGAGCCCAAAAATGCAAAGTCTGTTACTGTTTCCGATGTTTCCCAATCTATTTGCCATGAAGTGATGGGGCCAGAGGCCATGATCTTAGTTTTCTGAATGTTGAGCTTTAAGTCAACTTTTTCATTCTCCTCTTTCACTTTCATCAAAAGGCTCTTTAGTTCCTCTTTGCTTTCTGCTATAAGGATGGTGTCATCTGCATATCTAAGGTTATTGATGTTTCTCCCAGCAATGTTGATTCCAGCTTGTGCTTCATCCAGCCCAGTGTTTCTCATGATGTACTCTGCATAGAAGTTAAATAAGCAGGGTGACAATATACAGCCTTGACATACTTCTTTTCCTATTTCGATCCAGTCTGTTGTTCCATGTCTAGTTCTAACTGTTGTTTCTTGTCCTGCATACAGATTTCTCAAGAGGCAGGTCAGAAGTTCTGGTATTCCCATCTCTTTAAGCATTTTCCACAGTTTGTGGTAATCCACACAGTCAAAGGCTTTAGTGTAGTCAGTAAAGCAGAAGTAGATGTTTTTCTGGAACTGTCTTGCTTTTTCAATAATCCAACAGATATTGGAAATTTGATCTCTGGTTCCTCTGCCTGTTCTAAAACCAGTTTGAACATCTGGAAGTTCACGGTTCATGGCTGGCTTGGAAAATTTTGAGTATTACTTTACTAGCTCGTGAGATGAGTGCAATTGGGTGGTAGTTTGTCTTTGGGATTGGAATGAAACCTGACCTTTACCAGTCCTGTGGCCACTGCTGATTTTTCCAAATTTGCTGGCATATTGAGTGCAGCACTTTCACAGCATCATCTTTTAGGATTTGAAATAGCTCAACTGGAATCCCATCACCTCCACTAGCTTTGTTCGTAGTGATGCTTACTAAGGCCCACTTGACTTCGCATTCCAGGATGTCTGGCTCTAGGTGAGTGATCACACCATTGTGATTATCTGGGGCGTGAAGATCTTTTTTGCATAGTTCTTCTGTGTATTCTGCCACCTCTTATTATTATATTCTGCTTCTGTTAGGTCTATACCATTTCTGTCCTTTATTGAGCCCATCTTTGCATGAAATATTCCCTTGGTATCTCTAATTTTCTTGAAGAGATCTCTAGTCTTTCCCATTCTATTTTTTCCCTCTATTTCTTTGCACTGATTACTGAGGAAGGCTTTCTTATCTCTCTTTTCTATTCTTTGGAACTCTGCATTCACATGGGTATATCTTTCCTTTTCTCCTTTGCTTTTTGCTTCTCTTCTTTTCTCAGCTATTTGTAAGGCCTCCTCAAGCAGCCATTTTGCTTTTTTGCATTTCTTTTTCTTGGGGATGGTTTCAAGATATTATAAGATTAAAAATATTTTCTCTATTTTTGTGTTTGTTTTTATGCATTATTAGTGTGAATATTATTATAAACCTATTACAGTATGGTACTATATAGCCAATTGTGTTAGTTGGGTACCTAGGCTAATTTTGTTGGACTTATGAACAAATGGATTTAATGGATTTGCACTCAGAATGGAACTTGATCACATATAGGGGACTTAGCATAGTCATTCAGTGTCAGAACTTGACTTAGAAGACAGGTAACGTAGCGTCGAAGAATTGGTGCTTTTGAAATGTGATACTGGAGAAGATTCTGGAGAGCCCCTTGAACCACAAGGAGATCAAATCAGTCAATCCTAAAAGAAATCAGCCCTGAATATTCATTGGCAGGACTGACGGTAAAGCTCCAATACTTTGGTCACCTGATGTGCAGTGCGGACTCATCAGAAAAGACCCTCATGCTAGGAAAGATTTGCGGGGGAGGGGGGATGGCAACAGAGGATGAGATGGTTACATAGCATCACCATCACAATGGACATGAGTTTGAACAAATTCCCGGAGATAGTGAAGGACAGAGAAGCCTGGTGTGTTGCAATCCATGTGGTCACAAAGAGTCAGATATGACAGTGACTCAACAAGAACAGCAATGTAGTTATTGGGGTGGAAGTGGGATAAACCTCCTCCCCAAGTTTGGTTCATATATTGAGGATGATAATGCCACATATCCCATCAAGAGGGTATGAAGAGATTTACCAACTTCATCATGAAATGAGGCTTTCTGGGGCTAGCAAAGCAGGCTCCCAAGCAAATCCAAAAAAGACTTGAAAGAAAACAGAAGACTCTCTGGCTTTGGATTTCTTGTGCTTAGATGATGTGTCCAGGGTAAGCTTTCTTATGCAAGGGTCAGGGAACGCATGGTATCTTAGTCCTTTATCGTTGTAACAAATTGTCAGAAACCAGGTGGCCTAAACACCAGAAACTTTTTCTCTAACATTTATGGAGGCTAGAAGTTTAAAATCACTTGTGTGATGTCAGTGACAGTAAGGTTAGTTCACTGTGGGGAATCAGAGAAAATCTGTTCCATGCCTCTCTCCCTGTCTCTGGTGGTTGCTAGAAAATCTTGGCATTTTTTGGCTAGTAACTGCCTCACTCCAATCTATGTCTCCATCGTCATATGGTCTTCCTTCTCCTTTTCTTATAAAGACCTCAGTCTTATTGCTTTAAGGGCCCACCGTAATCCAGTATGAACTCATTTTAACTTAGTCAGTTACATCTGCAAAGACCCCATTTCAGAAAGCAGTCACATTCTGAGATTCCTGATGGACAGGAATTCAGCCCAGTGCATGTGCTAAGAACTTCCTGCCTGTGCCAAAGGAGAAAGTGCGTGAATTTTCTTATTGTCTTGTTCAGTTGGAGCAAGTGGGAAAGATGGTGGCATGGGATGTCGGATTTTGTCAGCAATTAAACATTGAAAATAGAGTCTGACTCTTTATTGCAAAAGAGCTCTTGAGTCCTCAGTAAGTTATATTCTTTACTTGTTTGTCAGTAAGAAGGATGACACTACTATTTACCTTTCAAATCCATACCCTTATGACTGTGAGAAAAAGATGCTAAAATATTACAGGAATTGTATTATTTATAAAAGTTGTACACTAACCTGTGCTGGGCAAGTATGATCATATGCTCCATCTACCTCAGAATGAAGAATCCAGAATTAAGAAATATTTTAAGATAATTTGCCAGCAAGTAGATCACATAAGGCTAGGAAAGATGTTGAATTGATGATCACTTTCTTGACTAGGATGCTACAGTAATTCTGAATAGATTCCAGACCTTAGGACAACCACAGGACAATATGTAAGCCATATACCTATGGGGCCTTTGAGCCTTAATGCCCCCTTTATATAATAAGTATCAAATAAACTACCCCGTTTCCTATCTTAAAGTGAAATACTTGGTTTCTATTATATACCTCACACACACAATAATAAACATAGCCATCTAACTGTATTTGGAGAGGAAGTCAAGAAAATTAAGTTTTAAAAATATGTGTTAAAGGATGTCCCTGGCTGTCCAGTGGTTGAAGCTTTGTGTTCTAATACAGGGGGTGTGGATCAGGGGATCAGAGAGCTAAGGTCCAATATGCCTTGAGATCAGAAAAACAAACCATAAAACAGAAACAATATTGTAACAAATTCAATAAATACTTTAAAAATAGTCCACATCAAAAATATTTGAAAATTTAAAAAGTAAATATTATTATGTTGATATATAAATATCTAGACTCTTCCATCCTAGAAAATACAATAGAACAATCAGATGCCTCCATGTAGATGTAGAATTGCTGAAAATAAGAACTGCAAATGCAAGTCCATGGTAGTGGTGATAGAAAAATCATGAGCAGGATTTTTGAAGTAATAGATAACTATTGGTTATCTGAACACAACAGAATACCATGTTCCTCTGACTTATATGTTGGTTTCATTCCCTTTAAAGTTCATGCATTTTTAAAGCTTGCAAAAGTGCTTTAATTTATATTTAAAATAGAATTAGACTCCAGGCTTAGATAATTATATACAGACTTTATTTCACTTATTTCAGTGGTGGAATGTTTATGTATCCAACATTTATTGTGACAGGCATTTACTAATGCTCCAACAAATATCCAAAGAACCACAGAGATCCATTAGAATAGATTATCTCAAATTTTTAGATTTATAGAATGCTTCTTCTAATATAGCAGGGAATTACATTAAATTTGAATGCAACTTTTGAAGACTGCCAATTAGAGCTAATTTTAACAGTTTCTATCAGGCATAAAATTTTAAATGCCCTCACCTTTCTAACTTAGCTTATTTATTTAATGCTATGAAAACACTTCACTCAACTTATTATGGAAAGAGAAACTACTGTCTGTTGGGGTTTGTTTATTTTAATCAAATGAAGATTAAGGTCAGCCAGAAAATTCTGGTGTGAGTAAGACTATGATGTTCCAAATAGCTTGGGATGGGTAACTAGAGACATATTTCAACTCAATATTAATGAAACTAGTGATCAAAAGCAGTATATGCCAGATTTATTTTGTAAAGAGACTGGACACAGAATTCAGGTAGGTGGAATCCCATGTCTAAGAACTATACCCCAAGCTTGATATGATGACATGCTAACTTGGACTGATGAGGTTATGGAAATATATGCAGTTATAATGAACAAATATAGATTGATTGATTTACCAAGGTTTAAAACAAGTATGGTGTCTAGAATAGAAAGTCCTCTGCATGATCAGACATGATCAACTATTATGCTTATTCTGAATCTTGTATTTTAGGAAAATATATTGGAACATGTCCAGAAAAATAGCATCAATGTGATAAAAAGCGTGTGTGTGCATGCATGTGTGTATATGTGTTCATGCATATGAATGTTTAATGTATGCAAGCTATCAATCCTGAAAAATATACTCATGTTTCATGTTCTCATATTTACATGCTTTTCTTTGACAATGTACACACTGAATTTTATTCTAAAGTGTTTTTTTTTCCCCATGAATATTCTTTTTAAAAACTGTGGCAAAATACAAATAGCATGAAATCTTAACAGATTTTTATGTGTACTACACAGCATTTGTTAACTATACTTATATCATCATACAGCAGAAACATAGCACTTTTTCATCTTGCATAACTAAAATTCTATATTGAACAACTCCCCTTTTCTACCTCCCTGTGGTCCCTGGCAACTACCATTCAACTTTCTGCTTCTGTGAATTTGATTATTTCATATAACTCTTACAAGTGACCTGCCTCAGGGTCAGGAGCTCTGGGTGCAGCAGACCTGGGTATGACATACACCCTCTTGGAGGAGGTCACCATTAACCCCAGCATAGAGCCACCAGAACTTACACAGGACTGGAGAAACAGACTCTTGGGGGGCACAAACAAAACCTATGTGCAACAGGACCCAGGAGAAAGGAGCAGGGACCCCACAAGAGACTGACCCAGACTTGCCCATGAGTGTCCAGGAGTCTCTGGAGGAGGCGTGGGTCAGCAGTGGCCCGCTACAGGGTCGGGGGCACTGAGTGAGGCGGTGCATGCACTGGACCTTTTGAAGGAGGACTCCATTATCTTCATCACCTCAACTATAGTTTGGGCTCCAAAATCACTGCAGATGGTGACTGCAGCCATGAAGTTAAAATACGCTTACTCCTTGGAAGGAAAGTTATGACCAACCAGATAGCATATTAAAAAGCAGAGACATTACTTTGCCAACAAAGATCTGTCTAGTCAAGGCTATGGTTTTTCCAGTGGTCATGTATGGATGTGAGAGTTGGACTGTGAAGAAAACTGAGCACCGAAGAATTGATGCTTTCGAACTGTGGTGTTGGAGAAGACTCTTGAGAGTCCCTTGGACTGCAAGGAGATCCAACCAGTCCATCTTAAAGGAGATAAGTCCTGGGTGTTCATTGGAAGGACTGTTGCTGAAGCTGAAACTCCAGTACTTTGGCCACCTCATGTGAAGAGTTGACTCATTGGAAAAGACCCTGATGCTGGGAGGGATTGGGGGCAGGAGGAGAAGAGGACGACAGAGGATGAGATGGCTGGATGGCATCACCTACTCGATGGACATGAGTTTGAGTAAACTCTGGGAGTTAGTGATGGACAGGGAGGCCCAGCATGCTGAGATTTATGGGGTCGCAAAGAATCAGACAGGACTGAACTGAACTGATAGTTTGGTCTCAGGTCAAGTAACAGAGAAGGAACACAGCCCCACCCATCAACAGAAAATTGGATTAAAGATTTACTGAGCATGGCCCCGCCCATCAGAACAATACCCAGTTTCCCCCTCAGCCAATCTCTCCCATCAGGAAGCATCCATAGCCTCTTATCCTTCTCCATCAGAGGGCAGACAGACTGAAAACCACAATCACAGAAAACTAATCAAACTGATCACATGGACCACAGCCTTGTCTAACCCAATCAAACTATGAGCCTTGCCCTGTAGGGCCACCCAAGACGGATGGGTCATGGTGGAGAATTCTGACAAAACATGGTCTACTGGAGAAGAGAATGGCAAGCCACTTCAGTATTCTTGCCTTGAGAACCCCATATACAGTATGTAAGGCAAAAAGATAAGACACTGAACGATGAACTCCCCAGGTTGTTAGGTGCCCAATATGCTACTGGAGAAGAGTAGAGAAATAACTTCAGAAAGAATGAAGAGATGGAGCCAGGACAAAAACAACACTGAGTTGTGGATGTGACTGGTGATTGAAGTAAAATCCAATGCTGTAAAGAACAATATTGCATGGGAACCTGGAATGTTAGGTCCATGAATCAAGGTAAATTGAAAGTGGTCAAACAGGACATGGCAGGAGTGAACACTGAAATTTTAGGAATCAGTGAGTGAACTGAAATGGACTGGAATGGGTGAATTTCACTCAGATGACCATTATATCTACTACTGTGGGCAGGAATCCCTTAGAAGAAGTGGGGTAGCCATCATAGACAACAAAAGAGTCTGAAATGTAGTACTTGGATGCAATCTCAAAAATGACAGAATGACCTCTGTTCATTTCCAAAGCAAACCATTCAGTGTCACAGTAATCCAAGTCTATGCCCCAACAAGTAAGGCTGAAGAAGCTGTAGTTGAACAGTTCTGCGAAGACTTACAAGACCATCTAGAACTAACAAACCAAAAAAAGATGTCCTTTTCATCATAGGCGACTGGAATGCAAAAGTAGGAATTCAAGAAACACCTGGAGTAACAGGCAAATTTGGCCTTGGAATACGGAATGAAGCAGGGCAAAGGCTAATAGAGTTCTGCCAAGAGAACACATTGGTCATAGCAAACACCCTCTTCCAACAACACAAGAGAAGACTCTACACATGGACATCACCAGATGGTCAACACCAAAATCAGAATGATTATATTCTTTGCAGTCAAAGATGGAGAAACTCTATACAGTCAGCAAAAACAAGGCTGGGAGCTGACTGTGGCTCAGATCATGAACTCCTTATTGCCAAATTCAGACTGAAATTGAAGAAAGTAGGGAAAACCACTGGACCATCCAGGTATGACCTAAATCAAATCCCTTACTATTATACAGTGGAAGTGATAAACAGATTCAGGGGATCAGATCTGATAGATAGAGTGCCTGAGGAACTATGGACGGAGGTTCCTGACACTGTACAGGAGGCAGTGATCAAGACCATCCCCAAGAAAAAGAAATGCAAAAAGACAAAATGGTTGTCTGAGGAGGCCTTACAAATAGCTGAGAGATGAAGAGAAGTGAAAGGCCAAGGAGAAAAGGAAAGATATTCTCACTTGAATGCAGAATTCCAAAGAATAGAAAGGAGAGATAAGAGAGTCTTCCTCAGTTATTAATGCAAAGAAATAGCAGAAAACAATACAATGGGAAAGACTAGAGATCACTTCAAGAAAATTAGAGATACCAAGGGAACTTTCCATGCAAAGATGGGCACAATAAAGGACAGAAATTGGATGGACCTAACAGAAGCAAGAGGTTATTAAGAAGAGGTGGCAAGAATATACAGAATAACTGTAGAAAAAAGATCTTCATGACCCAGATAACCACAATGGTGTGATCACTCACCTAGAGTCAGACATCCTGGAATGTGAAGTCAAGGGGGCCTTAGGAAGCATCACTACAAACAAAGCTAGTGGAGGTGATGGAATTCCTGTTGAGCTATTTCAAAGCCTAAAGGATAATGCTGTGAAAGTGTTGCACTCAAAATGCCAGCAAATTTGGAAAACTTAGTAGTGGCCACAGGACTGGAAAAGGGCAGTTTTCATTCTAATCCCAAAGAAAAGCAATGACAAAAAATGTTCAAACTACTGCACAATTGCACTCATCTCACATGCTAGCAAATTAATGCTCAAAATTCTCCAAGCCAGGCTCCAAAAAGTGCATGAACCATGAACTTCCAGATGTTCAACCTGGATTTAGAAAAGGCAGAGAGAGGAACCTGAGATCAAATTGCCAACATCCATTGGATCATTGAAAAAAGCACATGAGTTCCAGAAAAACATCTACTTCTGCTTTGTTGACTACACCAAAGACTTTGACTGTTGTATCACAACAAACTGTTGAAAATTCTTAAAAAGACAGGAATACCAGACCACCTTTCCTGCCTCCTGAGAAATCTGTATGCAGGAAAAAAAGCAGCAGTTAAAAAGAAGCAATAGTTAGAACTGGGCGTGGAACAACAGATTGGTTCCAAATTGGGAAAGGAGTATGTCAAGGCTGTATATTATCACCCTGCTTATTTAACTTATATACAGAGTACATCATGAGAAATGCTGGGCTGGATGAAGCAGAACCTGGAATCAAGATTTCCAGGAGAAATATCAATAACCTCAGATATGCAGATGACAACAACCTTATGGCAGAAAGCAAAGAAGAGCTGAAAAGCCTCTTGATGAAAGTGAAAGAGGAGAGTGAAAATGTTGGCTTAAATCTCAACATTCAGAAAACTAAGATCATGGCATCTGGTCCCATCACCTCATGGCAAATAAATAGGGAAGCAATGGAAACAGTGGCAGACTTTATTTTCTTGGGCTCCAAAATCACTGCAGATGGTGACTGCAGCCATGAAATTAAAAGACACTTGCTCCTTGGAAGAAAAGCTATGAGAAACTTAGAGAGCATATTAAAAAGCAGACATTACTTTGCTAACTAGTAAGTGTCTGTCTAGTCAAAGTTGTGGTTTTTCCAATAGTTATGTATGGATGTGAGAGTTGGACCATAAAGAAAGCTGAGCACTGAAGAATCGATTCTTCTGAACTCTGGTATTGGAGAAGACTCTTGAGAGTCCTTTGTTCTGCAAGGAGATCAAACCAGTCAATCCTAAAGGAAATCTGTCCTGAATATTCGTTGGAAGTACTGATGCTGAAGCTGAAACTCCAGTCCTTTGGCCACCTGATATGAAGAACTGACTCACTGGAAAAGACCCTGATGCTGGGAAAGATTGAAAGCAGGAGGAGAGGGGGACGGCAGAGGATGAGATGGTTGGATGGCATCACCAACTCGATGGACCTGAGTTTGAATAGTTTCTGGGAGTTGGCGATGGACAGGGGGGCTTGGCGTGCTGCAGTCCAAATGGTCTCAAAGAGTGGGACACAGTTGAGCGACTGAACTGAACTTATAAGTGACATCATGCAGTTTTTCTTTCTGTTATTATCTTCATTTAGCATAATGTTCTCAGGATTCATTTGTTATAGTACATGACAGAATTTCCTTTTTAAACATGAGATAGTATTCCATAGCATGCATGAACCACATTTTGGATGTCCATTTATCTCTTGATGGACATTCAGGCTGTTTCTACCTTTTGGCTGTTGTGAACTATGTTTCAGTGAACATAGGAGTGCAATTATCTGTTTGAGATTTGAGATTCTGATTCTTCTGGATAAATACCAAGATGAAACAGGATTGCTGGGCCATGTTATGGTTCTAGTTTTTGTTTTTTGAGAAATCTGTACATTGTTTCCACAGCAGCTGCCTGATTTTGCATTCACCAAGATTGCACAGGGGTACCAAATTTTCCACATCCTCACCACATCTGTTGTTTTCTGTTACAAACACACACACACACACACACACACACACACACACACACACCATCCTATTCTACATAGACACATAAGATTTTGTATCTTATTGTGGTTTTGATTTGTATTTCCCTGATGATTAGTAATATTGAGCATCTTTCCCTATACCTGTTGGTCATTTGTATATTTCCTTTTCAAAAATGTCTACTCATGTATTGTGTACTAATTGGATTATTATTATTTTTTGTTGTTGAGTTGTTGGATTTGCCTATATATTTTGAATTTTAACTTTTTATCATATATTTGGCCTTCAAGTATGTTCTCCCATTATGCAGATTGCCTTTTCAAGCTGTTGATTATTTCATACACTATCCAGAAGCTTTTAGTTTGAGGTAGTCTCATTTGTTCATTCTTGTTTTTGTTGTACTTGCTTTTGGTGCATTAGCCAAGAAATCATTGCCAAAGCCAATCTCATGAAGTTTCCCCTATGTTTTCTGCTAGGAGTTTTATAATTGAAGATCTTATACTTAAGTCTTTAATCCATTTTGAGTTGATTTTTGTGAATGGTACAAAATAAAGTTCACTTTCTTTTGCATGTAGAAGTCCAGTTTTTTTCAACATCATTTGAAGAAATTGTCTGTTCTTCATTGTGGAGCTCATCCCCTCTGTCAAAGATCATTGACTATATATGCTTGGGTTTATTTCTGAACTCTATGTTCTGTATGCTTGTATGCTTAGTCGCTTTAGTTGTGTCCGACTCTCTGCAACCCCATGGACCATAGCCTGCCAGGCTCCTCTGTCCACAGAAAATGATTTTGATTGTATAAAAATAAAAAATCATACAATCAAAATTATGTTCTGTATGATTTTTTAATGCCAGTACCATACCATTTTGATTACTGTACCTTTTAATGTGTTTTGATCCCAGGAATTCTGAGGTCTGAATTTTTGTTTTCTTTCTCAAGTTTGTCTTGGTTATTTAGGTTATGAATTTTAGGATTTTTTTTCCCTTTCTGCAAAAAAAGAAAAAAAAATTCCATTGAGATCTTGATATGGATTGCATTGAATCTGTAGATTACAGTGAGTTGTTTGGACATTTCGACAATACTGGATTTCCAAACCATGGACATGGAATGTATCTTCATTTATTTGTGTCATCTTTAATTTCATTCAACTATAATTTGTGTTTTTCAGTGTATAAATATTTTGCTTCTTTACTTAAGGGAAAATATCTATCAGTTCCTTAAAGAGGAAGATAACAAGGAAAAATGATTATACATGTTTTTTTAAATTTATCAAATTGAAAACTTCTGTAGATAACAAAGTTTTAGATAATGTTTATCTTTTCAAACATTATTTGTATTAAATATTTTGGTGATTTCTTTAATATTTAAATTTCAGGTTGAGTCTGAATGCTTGGATAGATATGTTTCCCTCTCATTTTCTATGTGTATGTGTTTGTATTTGAGCTGTGTTTGTAATTGAGCTGTAATACACAGACAAGGATAAATAGATTGCACTTTGTGATGACCCAAGGTCAATAGCTGATAATTCAAAGAACTTTGAGTCAAAAGTTCTGTATAACTTCTAGCAACTGCAGTAAATAAACCCAGACTTCTTACATTTTGAATTATTTTGACAGAGTTTTGGAGTGCTTATGTGATTTAATTATTTGCTGTAACTTTTGTGTTTTCTTATAGCAGCCTTTCCCCACCTCAACTTCTGGTTTACTCTGAGCTGCTCTGGCTTGGGAATCTGATAATAATTTAACTGAAATGTGTATCTAAATTACAAATAAATTGGCCCTTACTGTTAGCTTGGGGGCCTCCTCTGTGTTACAAAGCAAATAAACTCAGTGAAGTCCCTTTATGCAATCCAGAAGTTGTTCCTAACTTTTTTTGCTCTATTCTGGAGAATTGAGGTTACGCTGAATCTCTGCACACAATCCATATCCACCCACAAGTCTGCACTGATATTTAGCCACCTTCTGCTCTGTACACGAGCTTTGCTTTTTCTATAAACTCTGTTAAGATCGGTATTGGATTTTCTATCTCAGCATTCCAAGTTTGTGTCTGCACACCTTACATGCAGTGTTGCTGGGAATTAAACTCACTTGAATATTAGGACAGGAGCCAAAATGGTTATAAAATATGACTGAAGCACAGGAAGCAAGTCTTGGCATTAAGTGGTTCTTCTCTTGCCTGTTTTGGCAGGTGCTTATAAGCCCGCTTCAATTCACACATCAATCTTGAAATGATAATTCCTTTGGTAATTATCAAAAGTCATTGCTGGTACACTTTTTAGATGGGAATTTATGTCTCAGTGTCATGCCATTCCTAAAATGGCACATTTGGTGTTCAGACGACTGTATCTGCATGGCTGGCAGTCGTCCTTGGGCTCAGCCCCTCTTCATTCCATTTTCCCGCCTTGTGCCCGGGACCGTTCTTTTTAGTCAGAGTGGCTTTGTTGCCTCGGTTGCAAAATCTCCCCCTAATAAAGAGCTATACTGATTGCCATTTGTTGCTCCTCTTTTAAGAGTCTTCCTTGTGTTCTCTTTATGAATATCACTTATTAAGAAGTCAGTGTCGAGTGACTCAACAAAGACTGAATCAAGAATTTCTAGGGCCCATGTCCCTAATAACATCAAGAGTCACGATCAGAAGCAGATACATGGTGATGGTAATAAAACTAAATTTTGAGCTCCTTACTTACACAGTGCCCTCCAATTGCCAATACCGTATCCATTATTTTGCATTATTTTACTTGAAGACACTTGAGTTGGAATAAACTATAATTTTTATAAAACTGAGTATTCCCCATGTGGATGTATACAGCTCATGAAGACCCTTGATGATATCTTTCACTCTCCCTTTTATCCTTCCTTTTAAATTACCTTTACCTTAATATTTCTTTATGTTTTCTCCTTGTCTTCTCATTTTCTTTCTTTTTTTCTCTCACCTCTTTCTCATTTCCCCCCCATCTTATGATAGATCAAAACATTTTTCTTCTTCTTTTTTACTCTAATGACTACCGTCTTTTCTTTTTTTCATCATTTGACTAAAAACATACAATCTTTTGAAGACTAACACTCATTTTCACTTTGGTTCTTGTCTCATGAACACAATTTGCACACGTGGATTTTCACCTATATCAAAGGTGTACAGAATACACATCTCCAACTGGGATTTCAAATTAATTTATCAAGAAGGAGCCCACATCTTTGTACCTGTGAAAATATTTTGTGAGAGCAGCAGGATACAAGAATAAAGCTCTGTTAAAAGTTCCTAAAAGTTTTCACTTAATAGATATTCTTGCCTTTCTTGTCATAAAGGAAAGGCATGTTAGTTAAACAAATTCATAATTCTAATCTGGAAATCTCCACAGTACAATCAAGTGGAATTTTTGTTTATTGTTAGAATAAGACCATATTTTCATATATGTATTCTTTGAGTACAAGAAAAAAGTAAAAATAATTGTCAAATAGATTATTACTAAGTCACAACATATCCATCATTTAAATCAGAAAAGATTTTAATGCCTTCTATAAATTTTACCTTGATGGATGAGACATATCCAGTCATCAAGGATATTTTTGTGATACATGAAATGACAAAATGATGATGATGATAATGATGATAAAATGAAAATGAAGCCATTAGGGCAAAATAATTAAATGTTCTAGCGGAGTGATTTCTGAACCTGGTTGATCATCAGAAGTCACCTGGTTTTATATACAATTTTTTTTCTATCAGTAAAGATTCATAGCTCTTGCTCCAGATATATTGAATTGGAACCTCTGGAGCTGAAGACATATAATTGCACTTTCAAAAATATCCACAGGTAATTCTGATGATAAGCCAAGCTGGGAAATTATTGACAGGGGGAAAATAAGCTCATTGTCTCTTGTGAAGAGAAATGACTTTACGTTCACATGACAATGAAGGAGGAGATATTTATCCAATAAAAGACTGATAGAACTTGATTAAGAAGGGAATTCTCAGTAGGAAAAAATGAAAGGGAGTAGATATCTGAAGCTGAAAAGTAACAGGCATCAGGGAATACTTAAAGGGACTAAACTGACAGATATTTATGACACTTGGTCAAAAACTGAAGGTAAAGCTAGAACATTAAAGTCTCCATTGTGATGGATCTTGAAGCCAGGGAGGGGAAAGCATGAAAGGTTTTATTAGTGGGACACCATTGCATGGTTTAGACCAGGGTAATTCTGGAGAAGGGAGTGGCTACCCACTCCAGTATCCTTTTTTTTTTTTCTCCCACTCCAGTATTCTTGCCTGGAGAAAATGCCATGGACAGAGGAGTCTTACTGGCTACAGTCCATGGGGTCAAAAAGAGTCAGACACAACTGAGCAACTAACTCTTTCAATTTTGCACTTTCTATACTATCATGAAAATGGCATTTTAGAATGATTCATCTGTAGGAATGCAGAGGCTGAGTTGGAGAGGAACAAATATTGGTATAGGAGTCTAATGAATTCTAGTAAAAAACTTAGGTCATAAGAGTGAAAATTTAAAGAACATTTCTATATGAGATAATCACTAATTTTAATCTTAGCTCCCCAACCAGGGATCAAACCTGAACCCCAGGCATTGGAAGGCAAAGTCTTAACCACTGGACCTCCAGGAAAGTCCTATACCTCCTAGGTTTTCATCTGATAGTCAGTCCCTCCCAGCATCCCAACCCCACAAGCCTGGAGTAAAACGGATGTTAAGAGAATGATTCTGCGGCCATTTCATTGTACTTATCTTTCCTCCATGCCAGAACCATCAGTTTAGTAACTTCCCCTGGGCAAAGCCAAAATAGAGTTACAACAGAAGATGTGCAACTAATAGAAATAAGACTTACATATGGATACAATTAAAAATAATTAACTTAAAAATCTAGTGTATAATGAAGAAAAGGGTGCATCAATATATAATAAAAGCCTAGAAAATACAGATCTTAGAGTGTGGAAATACTCAGGGTAAGCTTCATATGTATTGAAAGAGATGGAGGATTTGTACTCACTCTGTAGATAGCATGGAACATTCCAGATTGGTCTTTAAAAGTCATCACAACTTGTTTTGCCCTTTTCTTTCTCACCTGGCATTTAACAACCAACATGTTTTGAGTGCTTACTAGGCAGCATGCTAAGTCCTTTGCCAGTGTCAGAGAAACAGACTTGTTTGTGACACGTCTACCCAAACTAGGATGATTTTTTTTTTCCAAACAGAGGTTGGTTAAATAAAAATGCCTTTCTTTAAAGTATAACCTTTTTTGCAGGAAACACAGAATCATCTTTAAGTTCTTTCCTGATTGGTTTAAACCTTAATGTGATTGAATAGAAGAAAGCTGGATAATCAGAGATGTTTCAGAAATCTAATTCTTTCTTTTCCGGCTCATAGGAAGAGAGTAAAAGCATTGCTTTTCTTAGTTTCAGCAAGAGATATCCACTCGACATCACTAAAAATAACTAGACTTTCAAATGTCTTGTGTGGCCTGTTTTCTCTAAGGAATAGTTCCTCTGCTACTTCAGAGGGAAATTTTGCAAAAGCACCTATGAATGGCAAATGATAATTGATTGCACTCTGAACTATGCATCCAAGCAAATAAAGAAGGCTTTCAAACTTTAATGGATCAAACCTCAGAGCAGTCACCTGGACTTCATGCTTGCTTATAGGCTTGATGGTAATAAAGCCCTTTCAGGAACAAAAGTATTGTGCAAACTGTTGGCCAATTTTATTCCTGTTATTGGACCCTCATTGACTGCAATTCCTTTTCATTGCTGTATGATTGTGGGACTGATGGTAAGTCAGGGTGCATAAGGGCAGTCAGCCAGGGGAAGAGGCAGAGGGATTGCTTTTGGACCATACATTCCTACAGCCCTATTTACTAACTTACCTTCCTCCTTCCAGGAATAGTCTTTGTTCTAGCATGTCATTATAGTGACTAAGACTTGAATACTTGAACCTGTGGTAGTGGAAAAATGTCCTTCATGTGGGATATTCCACAGATCATCTGTGCTAAATATGCTGTTGTTTTTCAGCCACTAAGTCATATCTGACTCTTTGCAACACCATGGACTACAGCACACCTGGTCCTCTGTCCTCCGCTATCTCATGGAATTTGCTCAAATTCATATCCTTTGATTCGGTCATGCCATCCAACCATCTCATCCTCTGTCATCTCCTTCTCCTCTGCCTTCAATCTTTCCCAACATCAGAGTCTTTTCCAGTGAGTCAGGTCTTCACATCAGGTGGCCAAAGTATTGGAGTTTCAGCTTCAGCATCAGTCCTTCCAATGAATGTTCAGGGTTGATTTCCTTTCGGACTGACAAGTTTGATTTTGGTTGATCTCCTTGCTGTCCAAGGGACTCTCAAGAGTCTTCTCCAGCCCCTCAGTTTGAAAGCATCAATTGTTCAGTGCTCACTCTTCATTGTGGTCTAACTCTCACATCCGTACATGACTACTGGGAAAACCATAGCACAACTGAGTGTCATTTCTGCTTTGAATCAGCTGTTTCACTTTTTCTGAAGCTACTAGTAGTTGCCCTTTGCTCTTCCTCAGTAGCATATTGGACAACTTCCAAACTGGAGGGCTCATATTCTGGTTCATATAATTTTGCCTTTGCATACTGCTTAGAGGGTTCTTACAACAAAAATACTGGAGTGGTTTGTCATTTCCTCTTCCAGTGGACCATGTTTTGTCACAACCCTTCAGTAAGAGCTGTCTCTTGGGTGGCCCTGCGTGGCAGGGCTCGTAGCTTCATTGAGTTATGTAAGCCCCTTTGCCATGACAGGGCTGTGATGCATGAATGGGTTCTGCTACATATGTGACTATATTTTATGCTGATTTAATATATGTAGCTTGAAAAATTTTGGGTGATATAACAGAGTGAATTGATGGCAGAACACTAGAGATTATGGAACTGTAAAATAACTGTTCAATGAAGTCCCAAAATATGGGTCTTAGGTACTTTGGAGTTGGAGTGGAAAATCAAACAAGGAGTTTAGAGTCCAGTTGGATCTGGGTGGAAACCCAGGTGCTGCTGCTGAACTGTGTGATGCTGGACAAGTCAATACACCTGTCTAGAGCATCATTTCCTGATGGACACAGAGCCAATAACTAAAGATATTTTAAAAGTTGACATTACATAAAGTACCAAGGAGAAGAAAGGCCTGTTCCCAAATGTTAATTCTCCTGTTAGTCTTCCAGCTCCAATATCAGAACTTGTCTAATACAGGCAGAATAGAGATGAATATGATTTCAGAGCTGACGATTTTCCTGTGAAGGTATGCAGTGGTATACATCTCAGTCTACAAATTCAATAAGTGATATTACATTTCTATTTTTTTGCCAACAATCACATTTTTATTTGTTAAGAGTATGAGCTAGCAAGGACTTTCCTGGTGGTCCAGTGGGTCTCAATGAAGGGGGCTCAGGTCTGATCCCTAGTCATGGAACTAGATCCTACATGCCACAACTAAAGGTCCTGCATGCCGCAGTGAAAATGGAAGACCCCCGCATGCCACAACTAAGACCCAGTGGAGCCAAATATATAAAATAAGTATTTAAGAAAGAGTATGAATGATACTTTTAATTATACAACTTCATTTTGAACCTCGATGTTGCAGTAATGGTAGGTAAATTGATATTGGCCATTTTTAGGGTCCCTCCCTAGGTTTTTGCCATGGGTACCAGAGTTTTACACCATGCATCATATTGTCCTTCTCCCCTGGGCTGTCATTGTTTATCTGTCCATAATGCAGAGACCTGCCTTTCTTCTGTAGCCATGATCGTTTCAGTTTTGGCAGTCCTGTAGAGCTTCTGTGCCTCTTTGGGAACACAGGACAGTTTGGTGAGGATGGGCATCACACGTCTGGGGTTGTTTATGCCCTGTTGACCTCCTGCCAGCTCCCTCTGCTTCTATCAAGGATCTGAGTTGCTTGGACACTACTGCAAAGGTGTATTCTCCTCCTTCTTTCAAGCTGCCCTGCTTCTACCAAGAAACACTCTTTCCTTCCCTTCTACCTCCTCTCAAAGCCTTTAATATTCCTCCAGGGTATTAGATTATTTTTAGGAGGGAGGCAGAAAAACCCACAGGATATTCTGCCTTCTGTCAGTATGAATCACCTGGGAGGCAGTGAAGTACAGAGAAAGCTATTTCAATGGGGGGAGAGAAAAGGGAAGAACAGAGGGGAAAAAAAAAACACCCTCATATCTTCATACTTAAAAACAAATTGGTCTCCTTCATTACTAAAGTATTACAAACATTGTGTATTAACACATATATATGGAATCTAGAAAAATGGTATAGAAGATCATTTGAAAAGCGGAAATAGAGAAACAGATGTAGAGAAAAACACGTGGATCAAACCAGTCAATCCTCAAGTAAATCAATCCTGAATATTCATTGGAAGGACTGATGCTGAAACCGAAGCTCCAAAACTTTGGTCACCTGATGTGAAGAGCTGAGTCATTTGAAAAGACCCTGACACTGGGAAAGATTGAAGGCAGGAACAGAAGGGGATGACAGAGGATGAGATGGTTGGATGGCATCGTTGACTCAATGGACATGAGTTCGAGCAAGCTCCGTGAGATGGTGAATGACAGGGAAGCCTGGCGTGCTGCAGTCCATGGGGTCTCAAAGAGTGAGACGTGACTGAGTCACTGACAACAACAATCAAGGGGGATGGGGGAGACATTGGGAGGTTGGTATTGACACATACGCACTATTGGCACTATGTATAAATAGACAACTAAGGAGAACCTATTACAGAGCCCAGAGAGGTCAGCACTCAACGCTCTGTTGTCACCTGAATGGGAAAGAAATCCAAAGGGGGGTGATGTGAGCTTCCATGGTGACTCAGATGGTAAAGAATCTGCCTGAAATGCAGGTAGGCCCAGATCTGATCCCTGCATGGGGAAGATCCCCTGGAGAAGGGAATGGCTACCCACCATAGTATTCTTGCCTGAAGAATTCCATGGACAGAGGAGCTTGGCAGACTATATGTAGTCCATGGGTTGCAAAGAGTTGGATACCAATGAGTGACCATCACTTTCACTTTCATATGTATACGTGTGGCTGATTCATTTTGCTGTTCAGTGGAAACTAACACAACATTATAAAGCAGCTATACTCCAATCAAAATTAATTTAGAAGGAGAAAAAAAAAGTATTACTTAGATCATGTACCAAAGAATGTCTCTGTGATTAAAGAAAAAGGAATTGGAAGAAGAAAATATCCTGTCACAAATGCTTTGAATACACTGAACTACTCAAACTTAGGCTTAGTGGAGCCTAAGTTTGCTCAGAACACTGATATCAGCCTATGGTTGGGCAAAATTATCTGACACAAGCTGATTACATAATGACATGTTGACCCTTTCAAGTCATGTATTGAATACTGTACTGAAAGTGAAAAATAGAATGGTTGTCTGGGTACAAAATGATTGCAAGAGTTTAGACTCATTGTTCTCATGATCACTTGGTTGGCTGGGGAGTGTGACTGCCACTGCCCAGGATCATGAGAGACTCCTCGATGATATAGCCCTGGAAAAGATCACAATTAAAAATTCTAAATAGAGTTCCTATTGAATATGGACCTCTTTCACATCATCATAAAGTTGAAAAAAAACCTTAAGTTGTACTATGGTTCATTAAGGACTATCTGTATACATTGTATAAACGTGTGTATTAAAACAAAATTTCTGGGCAGCTAAGTTATCTGGGATTTTCTTTCCTTCTGCTTACTTTTTTATTGCTGAAGTGCCTATGGCTTCCCAGGTGCCGCAATGGTGAAGAATTCACCTGTCAATGCAGAAGAGGCAGGAGATGCAGGTTCCGTCCCTAGGTCAGGAAAAGCCCCTGGAGGAGGAAATGGCCACCCAGTCCAGTATTCTTGCCTGGGAAGTTCCATAGACAGAGGAGCCCGGTGGGTTATAGTCCATTGGGTCACAAAGAGTCAGACACAATGGAAAGACTGAACACAGCACAGCACGGTAAAGTGCCTATAAAAGTTAATTAATGTTAGCAAATGAGAAAGAGCATTATGTGTTATTGTGAGTATTGCCTGATATGTATTTAGCTGACTGTAGATGATAAGCCATCCCCAAGCAGAGACATCAGCCACCACTTGGACAACATGTGTTTGTACCCCAGTTGTATTAAATACTGAGCATATGATCTTGGTTAAGATATTTAAACTCTCTTTACCTTAAAAAAAAATGGAGATAGTACTTCCCATTTTGCTTTTGAGAATTAAATAAAATAGAACAAATGAAATGATGGTACATAATCAATCATGGGTTAGTGGCGTAGGTCAGCAATAAACATTTGTTTTCTCCTTTTCCTCTTGATTGTTAATATGTAGACCATGGAGAGCAGTAAAGAGAGCACAAAGTCCTCAGTCAGAGAAACTCAGAATCTAATGAAAGCCTTGCAGATATTCACTATACACAAGATGCTTACTCCTTGGAAGGAAAGTTATGACCAAACTAGACAGCATATTAAAAAGCAGAGACATTACTTTGCCAACAAAGGCCCATCTAGTCAAGGCTATGGTTTTTCCAGTGGCCATGTATGGATGTGAGAGTTGGACTATAAAGAAAGCTGAGCACCAAAGAATTGATGCTTTTGGACTGGGGTGTTGGATAAGACTCTTGAAAGTCCCTTGGACTGCAAGGAGATCCAACCAGTCCATGCTAAAGGAAATCAGTCCTGGGTATTCACTGAAAGGACTGATATTGAAGCTGCAACTCCAATACTTTGGCCACCTGATGTGAAGAGCTGACTTATTTGAAAAGACCCTGATGCTGGGAAAGATTGAGGGCAGGAGGAGAAGGGGACAGCAGAGGATGAGATGGTTGGATGGCATCACCGACTCAATGGATATGAATTTGGGTGGACTCCGGGAGTTGGAGATGGACAGGGAGGCCTGGCGTGCTGTGGTTCATGGGGTCGCAAAGAGTCGGACACGACTGAGCTACTGAACTGAACTGAACTGAATGGCAAGGTCTCTAGTATCCCTGAGTTCTTATTTCCTCATCTTTAAAATAAGGGTAATTGTTCACTTCCCCTTACAGAAAGGTTCTGAGGATTATATAAGATGATGTACAAAACATAAATAGAGACACAGATATAGAGAGTAAATGTATGGATGCCAAGGGGGAAGGGGAGGATGGGATAAACTGGGAGATTGGGATTGACAAATATACACTATTGATTGTTGTTGTTTTTGTTAGTATCTAAGTCTTGTCTGACTCTTTTGTGACCCCATGGCCTTAGTCTACCAGGCTGCCTTATTGATACTATATATAAAATATATATCTAACATGAGCCTAGTGTATAGCTCAGGAAACTCTACTTAGTACTCTGTGGTAACCTAAATGGGAATGAAATCCAGAAAAAAGGGGATATTTGTATACATATAGCTGATTCACTCTGCTGTAAAGTAGAAAGTAACACAATATCATCAAACAACTAAGCTTCAATAAATTTTTTTAAAAAGATGATGTACATGAGAAACCCAGCATCATGCCAGAATGAGGGTGTAGCAAGGAGTCAATAAATATTAACACCTATCTTTCCTAGCTGTTAGAGCTAACATTTAAAGGAAAAAATAGTATAAACTACTACAGAGATTTCAAGGATAAAAGGGCTCATGGAGTGAGGGAGGGTTGTGGAGAGTTGGAGACACTTTGTTGAAAAACAAAGAAGGCCAAGAGTTAAGATGCTGAAAGTGACTGAGATAGTATTTGAACGTCCAAAGTTTCAGCGAGTAAGCGTGTTCCACATCATTACTGATTTTATGTAATTGCAAGGAGTATCATCTCCATATTTCAAAATAGATTTTTCTTCTAAAAGTATTTTTTCTTTGATTTCTTTCAGTCACATTTCAATTCTTTTTAAGGTTTAAAAAACCTTAAAGGATATTGTGAGAATTTCATTTTAATTAAAACGTGGCATGGGTTTAAAAATAATGTGAAAATGGAAGAATTTTCAATCTTCATACATAGGGGGAAAAATTTTAGAAGACAAAAATGCATGCCTAAGCAATATTTTTCAGTCCCTTATAAACAGGAATTATCTGTCCAGAAAAGTCTTTAAATCTCTTATCCAATTCTCTTATTTTGCTGATGGGGAAACTGCAGTGTAGACCAGATAAGTTACACCCAGATTTATACAGTAACTGAATACAAAAGGCGAAATCTAGACTCACAGAAAAGTATAGTTTTTGCAACATTATTGCACATTCTGCATCTGTGTTTTTTCCTCCATTTCTTCTATATTACTATATACATATTTGTACATGTGTGTATAGATGCATATATATGTACAACTGATATTGTATGTGCTGTATATACAAATGGTGTGTATGTGACTGTAGAGAGTGTGTACATGATAGAGACAGCAAAAAGAAGCAATTTCCTTTTCTGTGAGACGTTGTTCGTTCATACCCTAAAGCATAATGTGTACTAGCTCTGTCTTGAACTGTTTACACCAAGGTACCTTTTAAGAATGTACACTTTATTACTGGTCATACAACGATTCCCATGTTGAGTCCCTCTAAAACAATGTCTTCCTTTGATGTATTTGCATCAAGAGTCTGTATACGTAGCTTCTCTCTGCTCCAGTCCTGAAAGTTTGGGCTGTGAAAAATCAAGCAGCAAAGCTGCGCCTGACTTGCCAGTCGAGAAATTGTCATTTGTATTGATTAGTAAATTCGCCCTCTTCAAAGGCATATCAGAAAGCCCCGCTGGAGTCAGAGTTTCTGCTGTCTTAGTTCAAGGGCACTCTTGAAAGAAGGAATGTGTTTTCAGCAAGATTAAGTCCTCCAACTCAGAGAAGAGGATATCCTGAAGCGTTTCTTAAAATAGTCAGCATTCTGTCAACCAAAGATGAGAAGAAACACCAGGCAGAGCGCGCTCACATTCTTTTAGGTAACAAGGTGGCTGTTTGCCTTTCTCTGGATCACAATCCTGAAAGCAATCCATATATCCCAGAGTGGGAGATGGCAGAGTTGCCTGACCCACTGGGAGGAGAGAGATTGCCAGGCCGGAAGTTGAAAGACTGGGATGGTCCTCCATCTGCCATGTACTAGCAGTGATTAAGGCAGATCATGGCAATTTCACTTGTAGATTTTCCATGTGTTAAAAGGCAGGGCTTTCTAACGATGAAAGAGCGGAAGGGTCTCATTTTCTCCCACACTCGTTGCTCAGCTTGCCAAGTTTAGCAGTTCCCAAAGTATGGTAGCCAGGCCAGCAGCAACAGCGGCACGTGACCCTATGCAAATTTATTAATCATGCACATTCTTAGGTCAACCCCAAATCTATCCTTTAGAAACCCTGGGAGAGAGACTCACCAATGTGTGTTTTAGCCATCCCTCCCTGCGATTCTGATGTTCACAAATGTCTCAGAGCCATTGCCTAGGTCTCATTTCATCGTATAGCTTCCTAGGGAACACCTTCTCTGCCCTCTGTCATGAGATTAAATTCCCCCATCCTGGGTTAGTTGAAAGTTGCAATTTGCAGTGTCTCGTGTGCATGTTTAATTGCTCCACAAGGCCAGGGCTGTGACGGTGTTGCCTCATCATTGTGCAGTCATCCAGCAAGGCACCTGTCAGAGGTTACACAATGGCTGTGTGTCATTTAGATGAAAGTTAATAACCTTGAATGAATCACTTCAACTTGCAGAGACTCAACTTACTTCTTTTTAAAATGGGCACAAGAAACATAACTTGGGAGATGGAGCATAAGTGAGTTAGAAGATAGTCAATTTAAATTTCAGCCAACAAGCCCGATACCTTCCTATCTATCTGTCTGTCTATCTGTCTGTTAGATTCTCACTGAAAACTCTATTTTGCTGCTGGGTGTCTACCTTAGTCTTCCTTGTATGACTCCCAAAGCTGGGGTGACCCACCGCTCTAGCATTATATGAGATACCATGGTGATATAATGTGAGTGCAGAGAAATATCTAATCTTCCAATTTTTGGACATAGAAGGAGCTGTTGAAATGTGTGTAATATCAACCCACATTGCTACTGCTGCTGCTAAGTCACTTCAGTCATGTCCGACTCTGTGTGACCCCATAGACGGCAGCCCACCAGGCTCCCCCGTCCCCGGGATTCTCCAGGCAAGAACACTGGAGTGGGATGCCATTTCCTTCTCTAAGGCATGAAAGTGAAAAATGAAAGTGAAGTCACTCAGTTGTGTCCGACTCTTAGCGACCCATGGACTGCAGCCTACCAGGCTCCTCCGTCCATGGAATTTTGCAGGCAAGAGTGCTGGAGTGGGGTGCCATTGCCGTCTCTGGTCAACCCACATTAAGCCCCTTCAAAATCTGATTTTCTCTGCCGTTTCTGTGAGTCATTTATTTGTTAAATACTTCATCTGCAAGGGCTGTGCGATCCTGTCTGCCCAAGCTCAGTGGTACTCACTCTGCCCTGAGATCTTGCTTCCACTATCAGGGCACAGGGTGCCCCTGCTCCAGAATCGAGAGATCTCTGTTCCCCTTCCCCATCCCTCATCCTGTGAGCCCATAGGAATCTCTCTTTTTCTGCAGACTAATTTTTTGTCCTTGAGGTTTCACCTAGTACCTTGTAACCATGCCCCTTGATTCTCTCTCCCTGGCTCTTGATCAGTACACTTCCTCTCTAACAACACATTCTTTCTGCAGTCAGGTATTTAAGGTTTTGGAAGCAAAAGCCAGAAAAACTAGTAAGTTTTTTCTAATTTTTCACCCCACTACATCTCCTTTCTGAGACAGTGAACTCAAGAGTTTCTGCCTGAGCTGAAAAAAAAAAAAAAAAACTGTCATCAAAACAGTGGTCTGGAGACTTCTCTGGTGGTCCAGTGGTTAATACTTTACCTTCGAATGCAGGAGGGGCGGGTTTGATCCTTGGTTGAAGAGCTAAGATCCCACATGCCTGTGGCCAAAAAATGAAAAGCATAAAGCAGAAGCAACATTGTAACAAATTCAGTAAGGACTTAAAAAAAGATCATAGCCTTCCACACTTGAGTGATTCTCAAATGGTGGCCACTTTGCCCTCCAGAAGACATATAGTAATATCTGGAAACACTTTTGATCGTCACCTCTTAGGGGAATGTTCTCCTGGCATCTAGTGAGTAGAGGTCAGTGATGCTGCCAAACACCATACGGGGCACAAGACTGTCACCACCTCAGAGAACTAGTCGGTCCAAAATTTTAGCAGGGTCATGCCAAGGTTGAAGAAATCTACTCTCCATGAAGCTGTGCATTGAGTTCTGTGAACAGTGGCACAACACAGGGGTTCAATAAATGAGTGTTGACTTTTAATCTTGGTTTCTTCCATCTGATCTCTGCAACCTTGGCAATTTGGAGAGGCTTGAAAAGTTTTGTTTTGTCACTAGCTTCTTCATGGAGCACTAGTCCCCAGCCTTCTGCCACACTCCTAATGAGCAGATTCCCTAGTCACACGTCTTGAGTTGTTCTTCCTGGGGCTCAAAAACCTTGTATGGTATTCTCTGTATTTGTCGTGATTGCATATTAATCTATTAGGCACAGTTGAGTGCCTACTTATTAGACTAAAAGTGGGACTGAAGTTTGACCTTGACTTCCATGTATTCACAATTAAATGAGAAAGGAAAATAAATATACTACAACAAGATAGTATGAGGAGTTTAGCTAGAGAGCTATGTTCAGATTGCGAAGGAAGCAGAGAGAGGATTATTAAATATCAAGTGACTCTGCAAGGGCCAGGACACAGGAGGAATTATTAGTCAGTGGGATAAGAATTGGAGTAAGTAGAAATTTTGATGAGGAAAATGAGGAGTAAGATTTGTCAGGCAAGAATACATAGTGTGTTCATGACATAGAGATGAGAAAGATGGTTAGCAGTAGGCATGGGCAGCCACAGAAATTGTGGAGCTCAGTGTGAAATGAAATGCAGGGCCTCAGGTTCAAAAAGCAGGAAAGGCGTTCCATTAAAGGTGTTCAAATGTAAAATTATCTTCCTTTCCTCTGTAGTCTTTCTGTTTATTTTGCATGCGTGTGTGCTGCATTGCATCTAATTCTTTGCAACCCTATGGACTGTAACCCCCCAGCTTCCTCTGTCCCAGAGATTCTACAGGCAAGAATCCTAGAACGGGCAGCCATTTCCTCCTCCAGGGTGTCTTCCTGACCCAGGGATCGAACTTGTGTCTCTCCTGTGTCTCCTGCAAGGCAGGCAGATTCTTTACCCGCTGAGTCACCTGGGAAGCCCTTATCTTGCATGGTAGCCTTTATTTGCTAGTTATTGTCCTAGTAGCTGTAGTGTACGATCAAACAGGTCAAACTAAAGAATGAGTAAGAGGAAATCAATGGTTTAAATTGTCGGAAATGGCACAGGTAGGAATTCCAGAAGAAGGTCTTAGGATGGACATTTAAAATGAAGCTCCATGAGGTAACTTGAGACAGGAATTTATAGAACGAGACATTTCATTTATTTGTTTATTTGCCTAAATCCAGTATTAATGGAATCTTCTTTGTGTCATGCGGGATCATTTGCTAGGGTTTGCAGGCTCGGTTGTTGTGGCATGGCCTTAGTTGACCCTTGACCCGTGGTATGTGGCATTTTATTCCCTGACCAGGAATCTAAACCATATCCCCTACACTACAAGGCAGATTCTTAAACAATGGGCCACCAGGGAAGTCCCTATATGGGAAAATATGGAGTGAGGAAGAGATGAAACTGCACAAAGGAGAAAATTAAGTACAAGGAGAAGAAATTTCAGCTCTCCAAATAATATTTAAAAAAGAAAAAAGTACTGTGGATTGGTTTGAGCCTGTCTGTGACTGAAGTAGAGAGTTAATTTTTTCTTTTTATAAAAGTAAGCATTTTTAAAATCACAGTTTGAAAGTGGGACAGAATTTTATTTCTTTTTTTTTTTTAAATTATTATTTATTTATTTTTTTTTTGGTCATACATTGATATGAATCAGCCATAGATTTACACGTATTCCCCATCCCGATCCCCCCTCCCACCTCCCTCTCCACCCGATTCCTCTGGGTCTTCCCAGTGCACCAGGCCCGAGCACTTGTCTCATGCATCCCACCTGGGCTGGTGATCTGTTTCACCATAAATAGTATACATGCTGTTCTTTTGAAATATCCCACCCTCACATTCTCCCACAGAGTTCAAAAGTCTGTTCTGTATTTCTGTATCTCTTTTTCCGTTTTGCATATAGGGTTATCGTTACCATCTTTCTAAATTCCATATATATGTGTTAGTATGCTGTAATGTTCTTTATCTTTCTGGCTTACTTCACTCTGTATAATGGGCTCCAGTTTCATCCATCTCATTAGGACTGGTTCAAATGAATTCTTTTTAATGGCTGAGTAATATTCCATGGTGTATATGTACCACAGCTTCCTGATCCATTCATCTGCTGATGGGCATCTAGGTTGCTTCCATGTCCTGGCTATTATAAACAGTGCTGCGATGAACATTGGGGTGCATGTGTCTCTTTCAGATCTGGTTTCCTTAGTGTGTATGCCCAGAAGTGGGATTGCTGGGTCATATGGCAGGTCTATTTCCAGTTTTTTAAGAAATCTCCAAACTGTTTTCCATAGCGGCTGTACTAGTTTGCATTCCCACCAACAGTGTAAGAGGGTTCCCTTTTCTCCACACCCTCTCCAGCATTTATTGCTTGTAGACTTTTGGATAGCAGCCATCCTGACTGGCGTGTAATGGTACCTCATTGTGGTTTTGATTTGCATTTCTCTGATAATGAGTGATGTTGAGCATCTTTTCATGTGTTTGTTAGCCATCTGTATGTCTTCCTTGGAGAAATGTCTGTTTAGTTCTTTGGCCCATTTTTTGATTGGGTCATTTATTTTTCTTGGGACAGAATTTTAAAAACTTAAATGAAAGTATTGCCTTTCTGTTTATAAAGATCAGCAGTGGATATTTTTACACTGTACAAACATTAGAATACATCCCTCTGTTTTTAACTTACCATTACCTATAACTTATTTCCTGCCTAGCTATATAGTCTTAAACTTTATCCTTTTTTATGGCTAAATAATAACCATAGAATAGATAGGTTCTGATTTTTCTAAGACTTTCCCCATCATGATATAACTGGATTTATTTTCTTAGCACTCCTGACTATACATAAAATTTCCAGAAACTTCAATATTTCACACATATAATTTTACCCTTCTTTTTAATATTTAAACACTATTTCGCAGGTGATTTTGTTGGAAGGTGGCAAGGTAACATACCATTGTTACAAAATAAAAACAAACAGAAGTTATGTAAATTACTGTTAAGTAAACACAGAACAGAACAAAACAAACATAAATAAAAGAATTGAAGTCCAACATTGCTAAGAACATAAGCGAAGTTCACAATAGAGTCAGCTCAGCTGATGGCTCATCTTTGAAGACAATTCCAGTTTTAAAAAATCACCAATATTATTGGAAGCATTTCTGTTTTTTTAAATTTATTTTTAATTGGAGGATAATTGCTTTACAATACTGTCTTGGTGTCTGCCATACAACAACGTGAATTAGCCCCATATATTCCCTCCCTGCTGAGCCTCCCTCTGACCCTTCTAGTTTGTCACAGAGCACTGGGTTGAGCTCCCTGTCTTTACAACAACTTCCCACTAGCTATCTATTTTACATATGGTAATGTATATGTTTCAGTGCAACTCTCAACCTATCCCACCATCCCCTTTTCCCATTGTATTCTCAAGTCTGTTCTCTACATTTGCATCTCTATTCCTGCCTTGCAAATAGGTTCATCAGCATCACTTTTCTAGATATATGTGTTCAGATAAGTTCAGTCTCTCACTTGTGTCTGACTCTGTGCGACCCCGCGGACTGCAGCAGGCCAGGTTTCGCCATCCATCACCAACCCCCGAAGCTTGCTCCAATCATGTATATTGAGTCAGTGATGCCATCCAACCATCTCATCCTCTGTTGTCCTCTTTTCCTCCTGCCTTCAATCTTTCCCAGCATCATGGTCTCGTTCAATGAGTCAGTTTTTCGCATCAGATGGCCAAAGTATTGGAGTTTCAGCCTCAGCATCAGTCCTTCCAATGAATATTCAGGACTGATTTCCTTTAGGATTGACTGGTTAGATCTTCTTGCAGTCCAAGGGACTCTGAAGATTCTTTTCCAACACCACAGTTCAAAAGCATCAATTCTTCAGTATTTGTTTTTCTCTTTCTAACTTATTTCACTCTGTATAACAGGCTCTAGTTTCATTCACCTCAGTTCGACTGACTCAAATTGATTCCTTTTTATGGCTGAGTAATATTCCATTGTATATATGTACCACAAGTTCTTTGTCCATTCATCTGTCGATGGACATCTAGGTTGTTTCTGTGTCCCAGCTATTGTAAATAGTGCTGCAATGAACATGGGGGTACATGTCTTTTTGGATTATGATTTTCTCAGGGTATATGCCCAGTGGTGGGATTGCTGGGTTATATAGTAGTTTCATTCCTAGTAAAACAGTATGGTCCAGTGATTCAAAGATGAGTTGATCATTAACTTTACAAAAGAAAACTCCAGTTTTATACAAAATAATAAACTGCTGAATTTGCACTGAGCTCTAGTTGAACACATTGACATTTGATGAGGCAATTTTCTGCTGGTATAATTTTAGATTTATTAAAACACATTTGCTATGCTAAAAGATAATGGTTTCAGAAAGAAGAATGGGGAAAGGATTCAAAGGAATGAAAACAAAAAGACAGGCTGGATGCACAAAGGAGGTAAATAGTTCAGAAAAATATCAATATTGCTTACTTGCACAATTATTCCCTGAAACAGTATCTGGGAGTGCAAGGTCATATTTAAGTGGCAATAATACACCTGAAATAGTTCACTTAACAAAAAGAAGCAGTATTACCTAGTCCAAAGTAGTTATCAAAACTTGTTTAACTACTTAAAAAAAAAAAATTACTGACAGGCATGGGTTTAAAGTGAATGCCCATCTATCCAGTTCCTCATCAAATGAAAATCCTGTTTATCCAAGTTAAGATTTTTGAATTGGACTCTTATCAATGCCATAAATTTCATCAGCAGCAATTCTTTTTGAAGTACCAAGCTATTCAAGACTTGAAAATTGAGGATTTGCTTTTTAATGGGGAATCTACAGCTGCATTTCATTGTAAAGATGAAACATGTCACTGAGTTATTCTATGAAGAAGGTTGGAGTATTTACTTATTTATTTATTTTGTTTTGGATACTTATGAAATGGAGAAGATATAGTTCATAGCAGATTTATTTTGAGAATGGGTAACTTAAGGCATGCATTCAGGAAAAGAATATGTATATTTCATTCTCAGAAGACCGCTGATACTATTCAGAAGGTTTGCAAGGATTTTATACGGGTTTTGTTTTTCCCCTAAACCCTTTCTTGGTGTCTGAAAAAATGGGAAAGCAGCATGTGAAAGTGGTACTAAATTTTGGTTACACTTAGAGTTTCCTTGCTTAACTTTTTAAAAAGACAACTTAGTAATTTCATCCATGAATAAAGAGATTATTCCATGCTCAGATATATTGCTAAATTTTTATTTTGGTTTTTTGATCTGTTGTGAGGTCTGGCCATGATCCCAACAACAGTTAGATAATTACTATTTAGATAATTAACATTATCCAAACATTTACAAAATTAATATTTCATTTTATCCTTAGGGAAAAAAAAAGATTGACTTAGAACAGAATATTAAATTGAACACACAGTTTGTATTCACTTATATGCCTGGCAACTCTAAAACCAGAAAATAGTGTATGTTTCTCCTTATAAGAGCTAGCCCTTAGCAGACCTTCATTTTTTTCCAGTTTTGCTAAGACATAATTGAGGCATAACATTGTGTAAGTTTAAGATGACCTGATACAGGTATATTGAAAAGTGATTACCACCATAGCATCGCTTGACAACTCCATCACATCACATGATCAACATTTCTTACATGTGATGAGTACATGTAAGGTCTACTCTGTTAGCAACTTTCAGTATCGTTAACTATCATCACCGTACTGTGCCCCTGGTCCCAGAACCTGTCTTACAACTGCAAGTTTCCACCCTGGCCCTTGGTAATCACCATTCTACTCTCTGTTTCTATGAGGGTGGCTTTTAAGATTTTACTTAAAAGTGATGGTGTACAGCATTTGTCTTTTCCTTAAAGGAGACCTTTCTTTAGTTGTCCATTGTAGGAGAGGGTATCCTTGCTTGAAAGGAATAGGCTTCTGAAGAAGCTCCCTGTTTTCAGTGGTGCTATTAATTGAGATGATGATATAAACAACCACATGATATTGTGCAAAGAGCACTATTCTTGGTCTTATTTTAGTGTTGGTGCTTTCCCTTATCCATTCTATGATTTCTATGATAAAATGTAATTTTATGGGAATTATAATCATGTTCCATTAAGATATTAGAAGCAGTAAATATCCCTCGATTGAAACATGGAATTTTATGTTTTTAAAAGTTTTTAAAGTTATATATACTTATATATGAGGTTATTTCATATGTATAGATATATGCATTTTCTACTCTAATAGTTTCTGCCACAGCACTTTGTCTGGGGAGGATATTAAACTTCAGTTGACACTGGGTCCTAACCTAGCACTCAGAACAAGGAGTCTTACCAGATATCCTAGTACCTCTCATCTTTAAGCTATAGTAGTTAGGTTCTGCTGACAATAAATTGCTCCAAACCGACTGGCTTCCCTGGTGGCCCAGATAATAAAAAATCTGCCTGCAGTGCAGGAGACCTGAGTTTGATCCTTGGGTTTGGAAGATCCTCTGGAGGAGGGCATAGCAAGCCACTCCAGTATTCTTGCCTGGAGAATCCCCATGGACAGAGGAGCCTGGTGGGCTGCACTTCATGGGGTCACAAAGAGTTCAACATGACTGAGTGACTAAACATACAACTAGCTTAAAATAATAAACATTTATTTAGCTTGGACTAAAAGGATATCAAGCCAGTCAATCCTAAAGGTAATCAACCCTAAATATTCACTGGAAGGACTAATGCTGAAGCTAAAACTCCAGTAATTTGACCACCTGACATGAAGAACTAACTCATTGGAAAAGACCCTGATGCTGGGAAAGAGTGAGGGCAAGAGGAGAAGGGGATGACAGAGGATGAGATGGTTAGACAGCATCATCAACTCAGTGGAAATGAATTTGAGCAAACTTTGGGAGATAGGGAAGGACAGGGGAGCCTGATGTGCTGTAGTCCACAGGGTCACAAAGAGTTAGACAGGACTTAGTGACTGAACAGCAACACTAGAGAGTCTATGGTAAACACTCTTGATTTTCAGAAATTGTAAACTGTGAAAAGCAAATTGAAAACTATATGTCAGGAAATAATACACATCACTACAGAGAAGTTGGATGGAAAGAAACAAGACACGCTCATCAACAGGGACCAGGTCAATACACTCAAGGCCATGGGATGATAGAAGACAGTGACTCGCTTCAAGGAGTGTGACATTGTCAAACCGGAGTCATAAAAATGTTACTCATAATTACCCGTTTTCTAAGGAAGGAGCTGTTTGGCCAGGAGCTACCCTAGAGTTTAAACAGTTTGATTTAAGACCCTGTGGCAATAATCCTGAGTAGGCACGTGAGTTCCCTCCCTGGATAAAGGTCGAAGTAGAGATGGAGGAAAATTGATGGATTAAAAAGTATTTAGACCATAAAGTTGAAAAGGCTTGGAAATTGGTTAGACATAGTCAAGAAGGCTTTGTTATCAATTCCTTAGGCACTGTTATGCTACATGGACTCTCAGTCTCAGGGTTCATTTCCCTTAAGACCAGTACCACTTTTTGTCTCTTTAACACACACACACACACACACACACACACACACACACACACACACACACCTGAAAACCACATCTGAGCAAAGCTGTCCCATCACTTTCTTTTCACCTTGTCTCAGACATGGTTTCAACTACGTCTACACCTCTCCTCAATCCTATTTCCGCCAGTCTCAGGTGAGTTACTGTGATTGACACAAACTTGGGGCAGAAAGCGAAAGGAACAGAAGGCAGTGATATTTACTACATTCTTTGGGGAAACTCTTTCCTTTGGAGGGTCACTCCTTGCTGGCTTGAAGAGTCAGCTTTTCCAAATGCATAATAAGTATAGACAATGGCTGTCAGGGATGAGCAGAGATTAGCTGGACACAGGCGCCAGACAGCACTCTGGGGCGATGGAAATGTTCCAAAATTGATTTGTGCTGATAATTACACAGCTCTAGAAATTTACTGAAAATCATAAGATTTTTACACTTGCAGTGGGTGAATTGTGTAGTATGTTGTTATTATATCTTCTCAGAACTGTTAAAAAAGAAATGTAGAAAGACCACTGTAAAGTTGTTGCTATTTAAGTTCTAGATATATCCATAAACCTAACTTTAATGCTTACCTAGAATATTTACAGTAATTTTCTAATATCCATTCTAGCCTAACCAAGAAAATGACTTCAAAACTGTTAAATGTATTTTAGATATTTCTAGGATAAGGAATTTTTTTGTCTGATAGGTCTGCAGTAAATAAGAAAAGCAACACTAACAAGTACATGCCATGTGCCAACCATGGGCGAGACTCTCAGGTGCCAGCGATTCACAATGAACACAGCAGACAGACAGCTTGAATTAAAACAGTTCTTATTAAAATTGCATCTTACAGAGTTTACTGATTAGTTTGTAATATTTTCAGTTCAGTTCAGTAACTCAGTTGTGACCAATTCTTTGCGACCCCATGGACTTCAGCATGACAGGCTTCCCTGTCCATCACCAACTCCTGGAGCTTGTAATATTTATTATATATATATATATATATATATATATATATATATATATATAAAGTGTGGATCTATGCTTCCATGCATACAATTAAAATGATTCCCTTCTCTCAATCATTTTAAAAATACGAGTTGAAAGGCTTTTTAGTGGGGATGTGTCTTAGTTAATCTCTCCACCACAAATGGGATTTTATTTCTAATCATTCCATTCTTTTGATGTATATTTGTGTGTATGTATATATGTGTGTGAGAAAGAGAAGGGAGAGAGAGATTGGTGTATGTGTGTGTGTTTATGGTGTTTGGGTACAAAAAGTGAGAAGTCATCTTATGACTAAAAAATCATTGTAATATTATCCCTTATGAAAGTACCTTCAATATTGGGATAATAAATGCCTGAAATGGGATTTAATAAAAGTAAAAGAACATAGAATTTTAGAATACAACTGACATTTTAAAAGACTTCTCATTACTCTGGTATATTTTCTGATCAAAAATACTTTGCCACATATATATAAGGTTTTAGATCTATTTTAGATCTTACCTACTTACTAGGTAGCCATATTTCAGAAACAATTTCAGACATGGGACAGAAAAATGGATTGAGAGATTAAAATTTCAGAAAGCCAAATCTTTATCTAGGAGGGAAGAAATAAATGCATTTTCACCATTTTGGAGGGTTTTAGAAGATGTAGAACAAGGTTCTCAAAAGTGGTGCTACTACCATCATGAGCCAGATAAAATTTTTTTTTTTTCCCCTGAGGTGCTGTGCTGTGCATTATAGGATGCTAAGCAACATCTCCGGTTTTTACTGGTCTGATGTCAGTAGCACCTCTACCCAGCTATAATGACCAAAAATGTCTCTAAAATGTCACTAGGGGGCAAAATCACCTCTCTTTCTCCACTCCTCATCCTATACTAGCCCCAAACTATTGTTATAAAACAGGAGCTGTTCAGATTACAGGGTAACTATGTGTCCAGGTTTCCCAAGTAAAGTCCTGCTTTATTTGACATAATTACTAACAGTGACCATTTCCCTTTCCAAATGGTCTGTTTGGAGTTTAACCTACATGAGCAGTCTAACAATAGACCATTTACCCTCCACCTGGCCTGTGCCTTTGTGAAGGACAGAGGTTCTTGTAGGATGGTGACTAGACAGTGTGGTTTTTCCACAGCCTTTCTTTTCCTTTAGGCCAAGTAGGAGTTGGCTTTCTTAGCTTTAGGCTGGGAATGTTAGCTTTGAAGTGCCCTTATTTGAAAAGTGTCTTATTTTTGGTGTCAAAAGTGTATGCTCTAGGCCACACTGTGACAGAGACTCACTCAGTTTTCATTTGCCTCTGATGTTCTGTAATATCTTATTATTTTAAGGCTAAAAAACTAAATTGACTCATGTTTATATTATAGAACTTGGCATTAGAGGTCATTTGTGGGAAAGTTTCCAAACCGCAAAAAGCAGAAGTAATTTACCATGATGACAGTCTCAAGGTCTCAATTATAGTTGTTTTCTTATTCACTCATTCATTACTTTCAAAAACACTTAATGAGCACCTTGTTGTTTAGTTGCTAAGTCATGTCGGACTCTTTTGCAACCCCATGGGCTGTAGCCTGCCAGGCTCCTCTGTCCATAACATTTCCCAGGCAAGAATACTAGAGTGGGTTGCCATTTCCTTCACCAGAGGATCTTCCCAACTCAGCTATCAAACTGGCATCTCCTGCATTTATAAGCAGATTTCCCTCCCCCCGCCTCCCCCACTGAGCCACCTGAGTATCAAATATGGAGCTGGGTGCAAAATCCACAGAGATATGACTTCCACTCCAGGAAATTGTGTCGCTCTTTAACAAAGAAGTTTAACAGAGGAACAAAGAATTATAATGCAATGTGATTATTTCCTGACTAAGGTTATGTGCTAAATGCATTAGTAAGACCATAAAGGGGACAAGAAATCTACCAAAGTAGGGGAAGGAGTAGGTCAGGGGAAGTACTGGTGGTCGTGTAGAATTATTATAGTTTAAAGTTCCTTGCACCTTGCTTCTTTAGAAAGTTGAACTGTCATGAAAGCTCCCTTTGGAAGCTTCAGAGGATGTGAGCAAGATATATGATATCCTTTTCTGGGATCAAAAGTTACCCCTAAGTATCCTTGAAGACCTGTGTAGTCATTAAGGGACACAAACTTCATACCAAAGAAAGCTCAATATTCAAGGCCAAGGGTCGAGACCAAAAGTTAGAACAAAGAACTGGTCTAAGGGGAGTCATAAGAGTGAGACAATGACTGAAGATCCTGATTTCAAATGTCAAATGTTGGGCACATCCATCAGCTTGGTTCCATGATTTGGAAATAAAATGTAAGGTATTGAAACCTGCTGTCCTCAAGCTCAAACTTTATGGGTTAATAAGCCTCGGCCCAGGAGAGCAGTTGCTAATCCATTTAAGTGTTTTATCCTTCGTCATCCCTCTATTAAAGACCTTTGGTTCGACTTACTTTTTTTTTTTTCCTTTATGGAATGAAAACAACAGATACATTTCCAGGGTCAAATTTCTGCTTTACCCTTCAGAAGCAGGAAAATAAAAGTAAAGTGGAAGAAAAGAAGAGGAGAATGTGGCCAGGGAAGCTGTGATTTGTCTTCCATATTTGTATGTGATTTACCATGATATAATTCTATAAGCAGAAATATGCACACATTAAATTTGATCAGGAGAAATGCAGCCACATTTGCAATCTGTCCATCTACATTATCCAACCCACTGCTATGTGGAAGTTTATCCAGCTACTGTTTGTGAGCGTGGTATAGCTTACAAATATTTTGCTTATTTCTTGAAATATGTCATCCTGATGACTGATATTGTATGCCAGCAATGGAAAAAATTCTGGCTTCCAAATCAGAACTGTCCTATCAAAACATTTATGGAATATTCAACCTTAAATCTTTCAGGGAACCAAATTATTTTACTTTATTTTATTTTTATGGAAGAAACCCACATCCAGAGGCTTCAATTCACACAGCTAATTAATAGCAAACTTTAGACTGTCTAAAGTTTCCCCCCCCGCCCCCCCCCCCGCCCCCCGCTGTCTAAAATGTTTTCTAGTAAGATGATTTTAGAGGCTTGCCATTGTAACAGCAGAGTGATGGAGGCATCCTGGTGAGCCGGGGACTTTACTAGTTTGAATACTCAAAGTTTCAGTTCCCAGGAAACCCCTCAGTCCCAGGAAAAGCTGGACAGGTGGTCATCCTATGACAGTTACTTATTTCATATTCTTTCTCTTTCTCTCTTATTCACAGTGCTCTGTAAGCTAGAAACTTGACATTTTTTTATGTTGTGTGGTGTTTCCTTTCTTTCTTTCATACCCTGTGCTGCAAAGTGCTGACTGTATTACCCTCAAATATGGACAAGAGGGGCTTTTGCCTTGGGCTCATCCTTTAGGGGAGATGGCTCTTGTCCTCCTTTGACCAGGACCCAGCCCATGGTGTGAGAAGCCTTGCAGCCAATAGGATGTGCCCACGCAGTGATCAGACTTCCCTTCTAGTCAATGCCCCAGGTACCAAGGAACCTTGGGAATGACACGCACCGTTCTGGAGCAAGCACAGGCCTCCATCACTATATATTCACCTCCCTGTAAGTGTGGCCAAGGGCAGCTGTTGGCTGGGGAAGAAGATGTGGAAGGCACTTGAATAAATGAGCTGGGCATCTGAATATCTGTGCACGCACTTCCTAGCAGCCTAGGAAGGGGATCAGGGTGGAGAGAAAGGGGAGGGTGAAGCCAGCATCTGAACCTGGCTCCCCTCCCAGCCCCTGCACTTTTCCCAAGGTCCTGCCCTGATTTTCCAAGCCTTCTAAGAAGATTACATTTAAACTTGGCCTTCTGCAAGAGTCTAAAAGGGGCATTTGTCAAGACGGGAGGCTACTTTTTATTTCACAATTGGTTGGATTGATTTATCATTTTCAGATAATTATTCCTATGGTGTTTGGGTTTGCATTTGTGCTCCTGTGCCCTGGCTCTGCTGCTCAGAGAAGAGCCTGACCACTGCCTTCCCTCAGGTCAGACAGCTTCTTGATATCACCTCTAGATGGATCCAGAAACACAGGCTTTCTGAGCAACATGATAATCACATAAACTTATGACACATGAGTGGCTGCTATGCCTGTTTTTTATGTCAAGATTTTAGGATCCATTCTGTACCCTTTTAAACCCTGGACTTCATTACTCTGACTCACCAATAGTTCCCAACAACTGCCAAGAGAGAGATTTGATCTGCTGTCTGTTTATCCCCTTGATTGAAAGTAAATAAAAGTCTCCTCTTGGAAAGATAAAGATGGAGAGAATTGCCATCTGAGACAAATACAGTGGCATCAGTTGAACATTACTTCCTTCTCTGGAGGGAGTGATTTTTTCCCCAACGCAGTTCAAGTGCAAAAATGATATTTTATGTTTATATCACACATGTAGTTTCTTGCACTTAGTTACTCTCAATTTGGGCCATTAGATTGCTGTGTCAGTAAATTACTGAGACACATTAACACAAAAGTCTAATCTCATAAATTCAGATAGAATCATTAGAAAAGCTAACCATTAGTAGCAGCCACTCACGACTGTACCAACTTTGTACCAAATGGCTTGTGTTCATTGTAACAGTTAGGTCTTGCAACATCCCAATTACTCTGTGGTTCCATTGTACAGAGGAAAAAACTGAGGCTGCAAGTGTGTCTCTTTTGCCCAAGTAACAAAACTAGTAGTTTGTTACTTGTGTATAGCAGTTTGTCCTCTGTCAAACCATTAGTTAATTCATCCAAGAAACAATTATTGAAAATCTTCCATATGTCATGACCTAGGTGAGGTCCTCCTAGTGTGTTGGGTAAATGGACAGCAAAAGCAGTTATTTACTGTATTTACTATAATCTGGATGGCTTGCTATTTGGGAAGAAATCAGAAGAGGAGCATTTAATTCAATTGTGAGTGGAACAAATGTCTGAAAATGTTTTCCTGTGGAGTCAATGCTGGAGCTGAGTCTGAAAGAAGAAATGGGTATTTCTAGAAGATCTGGAGAATAGCAATTGCCATTCTATGGTTACAGGGGCAATTATGGTGGAACAGATAAAGCTAAAGCATTTTTTAAAAGAGACTATTAAAGTCCTCAAGTTCTAGAAAACACCAGTGGATGTTGTCTTTGTAGGTTCATAATTGTTCCAGAAAAACATCTACTTCTGCTTTATTGACTATGCAAAAGCCTTTGACTATGTGTACCACAACAAACTCTGGAAAATTCTGAAAGAGATGGGAATACCAGACCACCTGACCTGCCTCTTGAGAAACCTGTATGCAGTTCAGGAAGCAACAGTTAGAACTGGATATGGAACAACGGACTGGTTCCAAATAGGAAAAGGAGTATGTAAAGGCTGTATACTGTCACCCTGCTTATCTCACTTATATACAGAGTAAATCATGCAAAGTGCTGGGCTGGAGGAAGCATAAGCTGGAATCAAGATTGCTGGGGGAAATATCAATAACCTCAGATATGAAGATGACACCACCTTTATGGCAGAAAGTGAAGAGGAACTAAGAGCCTCTTGATGAAAGTGAAAGAGAAGAGTGAAAAAGTTGATTTAAGGCTCAACATTCAGAAAACTAAGATCATGGCATCCAGTCCTATCACTTCCCATCCGGTCCTCATCACTGGCAAATAGATGGGGAAACAGTGGAAACAATGACAGGCTTTATTTTGGGGGGGCTCTACAATCATTGTAGATGGTGACTGCATTTATGAAATTAAAAGACGCTTGCTCCTTGGAAGAAAAGCTATGATCAACCTAGACAGCATATTAAAAAGCAGAGACATTACTTTGTCAACAAAGGCCCATCTAGTCAAGGCTATGATTTTTCCAGTAGTCATGTATGGATGTGAGAGTTGGATTATAAAGATAGCTGAGCACCAAAGAATTGATGCTCTTGAACTGTGTTGTTGGAGAAGACTCTTGAGAGTCCCTTGGACTGAAAGGAGATCCAACCTGTCCATCCTAAAGGAGATCAGTCTTGACTGTTCATTGGAAGGACTGATGCTGAAGCTGAAACTCCAGTACTTTTGCCACCTGATGCAAAGAACTGACCCATTTGAAAAGACCCTGATGCTGGGAAAGATTGAAGGTGGGAGGAGAAGGGGATGACAGAGGATGAGATCATTGGATGGCATCACCAATGCAATGGACATGAGTTTGAGTAAACTCCGGGAGTTGGTGATGGACAGGGAGGCCTGACGTGCTGCGGTCCATGGGGTCACAAAGAGTCAGACACGACTGAGTGACTGAACTGAATTGAGGTCCATAATTATATAAAATTATGAAACTGAGGTCCATAATTATATAAAACATCACTGCACAAAGAACTCTTGGAATCTTACTATTCTCTTTAATATCTTAAAGATGAATAAATAAAACCTGGATATAATTATGTGACTTACTAAGACCAGTCTAAAAGTTAGTAGAGTGCTAGTTTTCTGAATCCTCCATTCCAAGGCTTAAGGCTCCAATAGTCACTTTGAGACTATTATTTTACCTTAACTAATCTAACAAAATAAAATAAAATCTAATAAATATTCTCTATTTGCAGACTGGATTTTAGTGAACATGTTCTTGTAGAAGACCAAATGAATGTGGATAGGCTGAAATTAAGGCTTTTATCTATTTGCAAAATGATTTATAACCATTCCATTTTCAGTAGTCACCTCATTGGTTGCACGTACAAATGTTTTTATAACAGCATCTGTTATTCGCAACTAGAGTGTGTTTTTTGCAAGCTGATCATCTCTTATGCTAATGATAAGGCCTCTCAGATTTTACCACTCTGCATCATCCCTATCTCAACCATTCTGTTCTCAGTTCTAAGACCAATCCTGACTGTATGGAAAGGATTGTGTATTGACATTTTAGATGGACACCCCAAATTATATAGCTAGACTTTTGTCTCATTTCCCCAAACCAAGAAGACTCTACCTTCTGTGCTAATAAATGAGCTCTCATATTATAACCTCCATCTCTCCTTCCTTTTCCAGTCTCCTTCAAAGTTGTTGTATTAAGCACTAAACTAGCGTATAATTGAATTTCCCTCACTTTGTATGGAGATTGCTGGTCCAGCCATCTTCCTGGATTTCTAAACACATAATACTCATGTCTGAGCCCTTTCCACCTTCTGGGAAATAGCAAAACTCTTTCTTAAACCCCTGTGATGCTTGCTGAAATGTTGTCTTATCCACTGTCACCCTTTCTCTCTTTCTTTCACCTGTCTTAGAATGGATTAATTCTGGCACACTTCAATTAAGACCTTTGGAAAAACATTTGTATCTCCCATAGAAACTTCACTGATGTTGCTTCTGCCTGCCTTGTGTTAAATCAGGTAGCTACTTCCTATAATATTGGAAGCCCTTTGTTGAGAAGGGGGATGTGAAATAGTAGAGATTAAAAGAGGAACAAGGAGATGGTGTGGACAGATTTCTTTAAAAGGGAGCTACGGTTCCAGAGAGTGGAATTTAAGGAAAGCCCACTTTTTGGCGAAGTAGTAAGTTGTATCCAGGAAAAAGTCATCTATCCAAAGAGCACAGATGTACCACTGCTGAAGAGAAAGGTTCTGTTTGCCAAGTGATTTGGAAACCTGCAAGACTCCCCTTTTATTCTTAAAATGGGGCTTTTGAATTTGTCCAGCTCTCACTCATCAGGAGAAAATGTTGCCAAAGAAACCTGAAGCCTTCATCCTGGGAAGATGTTCTAAGCCATAGGAAAGATTTCAAGATCTATAATTGTCAAGAAGAACAGATGGAAATATAGCAAAATGGAAAGGTTAGGACCAGATATTGTTTTATTTAGAAAGAGCCTCTGAGCTATTTCTAATTATAGATAAAACAGGACAGTATTTAGAGAGATCATTAGGCTGGGCGTCAGAAGCCCTGTGTTCGTCATATCTCTCATTGTAACTGATTCTCAAAGGTGCCCTTGACTAAGTTAGCTGACTTATCTGTTCTCAACTTGTTCAGTTGTATGCTGGTGGGAATTAAGGACTTTACTTTTTATAGTCGTATTCATCTGGGGAATTCTGTTCTAGGAGGATATATGAACATTCTCTATAAATACTATTAGTCAACAGTGAAAGTCAAAATACGAACAAAGAAAGTATAACTACTAAAGAAAACATGTTCACATTTGTGGGCAATGAACATCAGTATGCATTTTAGTTTTTACCCTTGTAATTCAAACATATGTAATTCAATGCAGTACAAACATTTTGTAATTAAAGCATAACAGTTTCCTAACTGGATGCCTTATTTCCATTCTCATCTTCTTATAGTCTTTTTTTTTTTCTTTTCTGCATAACAGCTGGAATGATCTTCCTAAAGCCTAAGCTGATCATGTTCTTTTCTTTGATGCTCTTTCTGATGAATCCCTCCTGCTCTAAAGACAACACATAAGCATCTTATCGTGGCCTCTAAAGTGGCCTCTATATAAACAGAGTCCTGCCCATGACCCCTGTGACTCTCCCATGTCCTCATCATCTGCAACTTATTACCTCTCCATTAAGTTCTACTATAAGAGCCTTCTTTCAACCCTTCAGATACCCCAAAGTCATTTCCTATATAGGGTCGTTGCACATGCTGGTGTGTCTGCCTGGAATACCTTGTCTGACATCTTAGCATCACTAGTTCCTCCACATCATACAAGTCTCAGCTTCACATCTTCACAAAGAGACCTTCTCCAACCAACCTAGCTAATGCATTGGCCTCTGTTGAGTCCTTTTTATATAGATTCCTTATTTTGTTTCTACAAAGCATCCATCTCTAGCTCATTTAATATTTTTGACTTGATTACTGCCTGTTTTGTCTTATCAGAATGTGAACCATATGTTGGTGGGTTTTATCTTGTTCACGAAGGGGTCTCCAGGCTTATAGTAATCTGCACATGGTTTTCTTTCCCAGAATATCCATTAAATTAATGACTATGTCCATGGAAGGAAGTTCAGTCCTAAAAATCCAGAACAGATCCTGTGTATGCTGTTTATAGAAGTCATATTTAAATATCCTATATTACTACCATTAATACAATCTTATTCTAATCTAATTATATATTCATGAGGCTTTTTAGGTACAAAATATGGAACATTAGAGACAATTTACATACTAGACATCAGAATTTATAATAATGGTTACAATATATATAGTTTTCCATCAGTAAAAAAGGCATCAAATAAAATTATATAGAACATTATATGGTAGACTATTCAAGGATCTTTCTTGTCTATTTAAAAATATGCTGAATTTATTCCTTATTTACTTATTACTCCTTTGTTCTCTTATTTCATAAATTAGAGATTTGATTGCCTACTCCCCTGTGCTGGTATATTCAAGATTCACCATGGCCATTCATGCATCAAGGAATTCTTTTAAATATTTGGGATTATAGAAGATAAGAGAAATAAAATGTGTCTTTATGGCTCAAATATAAAGAAAAAGGATCAAATTCCAGAGAGATAAGATGGGGGAGACAATAAACACATAACATACACTGAGCCACTGTGATTGAATTAGAGGCTCCTTTGTATCCAGAATGAGTGTTGAATTTCCCTAAGAATTTCCCTTGTTGGGGAGGTTATTCACTCCTTACCTCTTGGTAGCATTACAGTTATAGAGATATGGGAGAAGAATCCTTCAATGTGGAGGGACACATAACACCTCATTACATGGTCTAAAAGGACAAGCAGCCTGTTGTTAGGGTGTCCTGAGTGATAAGCAACAGGATCTGCATCCCTCTCCCTGGCAGTCTTTGGGCCGCCCACCAGCATGGTGAAAGTCTTTCATGTCAGATTGGCTTTGAGAGGGGCATGGTGACGTCTTCCATCCACAAAACTTTAAATTCACTGCCAGTCTGAAGCTGGTCTCATCTAGTCTGAATTTGCAAGTACTGATTTGTCCCAGTATAGTAGTGCTATGTATTCATTCCAAAAATCTGAGAACTACAAAATGCATAGAAAAAATAATTCACGTATAATTACAACCTTCAGACATTGTACTGTTTTGGTACATGCTGTCCTGGAATAATTATGCATGTTTGAATATGTGTGAACATATGTATTTATAGTGTATGTATACATATATACATGTGTATATTTATGTACATATATTCACATACACAATATGTTCATATTATATATGTATATATTCTATATATGTATAGGTATAAATGTGGGCTTTCCAGGTGGCACTAGTGGTAAAGAACTGCCTGACAGTGCATGGGACATAAGAGCCTCAGGTTCAGTCCTTGGGTTGTGAAGACCCCCTGGAGGAGGGCATGGCACTCCATTATTCTTGCCTGAAAAATCTCATGAATAGAGGAGCCTGGTGGGCTACAGTCCATAGGGTCACAAAGAGTTGGATATGACTAAAGTGACTTAGCCCGCATGCACACATAAGTGTATAGTCTATTATTTATATACACACATTGTATATAATATTATCATATTGAACTCAGTTGTAACTAATCTATTTTTACTCAGTAAACCCTTCTTATGTTTCAATATTTCTCAACAACATTAATGAATACTTAGTATTCAACTATATTCTATTTTTTATTGTTTCACAAAATATTAGGAATGTTTGATTTTTAGAGTCCCATTAACACATGTAGAATAAAAGATAGACGTCTATTTTCATTAAGCCATCAATAGAAGGGTTGTTGCATTCATTCTTTGCCCCAGCCATTGTTCTAGAAAATTTAATGTCTGTTTTATCACTCAGTCTTCCACTTTCCGGGTAGAACAACATAGAGTGTTATTCTCATTTTATTGTCAAGAAAACTGGATGATACAGCCAAGAAAAAAATATACAGTATATATAAATATATACATAATAACAAAAAATTAAAAAAACACATCCACATCACACATACACATATACTAAAGGAGACACTCTAAATTTGGTCATTTTGTTCTTAAGAGTTTACAAATGACCTCAGGAGAGAGTTTGCAATCTGTTTTAGTAACTATAGTTTTGTAAGTCTGTAGAATGTATGGAGCCAAAGACTCCCAGAAATTTCGAGATAGGAGACTAAATTTCTTATGACTTAATCCTATTGTATTACAGATGAAAAACTTGGCTTCAGTCATGTTTATGTCAATCTCAGCATCTGAGACTAAGTCCAGGCTGTTTCATACCATCACTTGTTCATGTATTGGTTCACTCAGTGATTATTTAGTGAGTACCTACTATGGACTGAACAATATATAAAGACCCAGACATGTAAGTAGATGACATTTTCAGGGACTTCTTATCCCTGAAGGGATAAGGTAGATTCTACCCTCAGTGGATAGTCTCTCTAGCAGAATCATTTGATTATTTTCTGCCAACTTCCTCCTTCCCTTATCCAATAACAACTCTTCATAGTTGGCTGGCTCCACAGATTACTATAACTTCACAATAGACATTACAGATATTTTATATTCTATGCATGTGATTCTAGGGTAGGGATGGTATAACCCCTTGCTGTGTGCAAGATATTGGGTATTAAGTTTTGGCAAAAAGAATGTCTGCCCATAGGAGTCAAATCCTTTAAATCCTAAGTGTGACTCTAAGAGGATCAGGCAAGTCAGATTATGGTAAGTGATGAAATAAAGCTTATAGTGGCTATTTATTTTTATGGAGCAAATGACACCAAAATGTAGTAGTTCACAAATGCAAATATTTATTATCTTATGATTTCTGTGAATCAGGAATCTAGGCATAGATTAGCTGTCTGCCCTGGCTCATGGGCTCTCACAAGCCTGATATCAAGTTATTGACTGCACCTGTAGTTGTATCAAGACTTAATTGGGGAGGAACCACTTCCAAGTTTACTCATGTGTTTTTGCCTTATGGCCTATAGAACTGAGGGTCTCAGGTCCTCTTGGGTCAATGAGGACATCAGTTCCCTTTCGTGGTGCTCTTTCCATAGAACCATTCATAACATGGCAGTTTGCTTTCCCCAGAGTTAGGGGTCTGACAGAAAGAGTGAAAGTTGACTAGTAAGATGGAAGGCACAATATTTTTGTATGCTAATCTCAGAAAAGACATCCTACCACTTCTGCTATGTTCTATTCACTTGAAGCAAGTCACTGGGTCCAGCTCAGTTTCAGGGAGAGTGGATTACCCAACAGCAAACATCAGGGATTAGGGATCATTGGAAACCATCTAGAGAGTTCCAGAAAAACATCTATTTCTGCTTTCTTCACTATGCCAAAGCCTTTGACTATGTGAACCACAACAAACTCTGGAAAATTCTGAAAGAGATGGGAATACCAGACCACCTGACCTGCCTCTTGAGAAACCTGTATGCAGGTCAGGAAGCAACAGTTAGAAGTGGACATGGAACAACAGACTGGTTCCAACAACAACAGGTTCCAAATAGGAAAAGGAGTATGTCAAGGCTGTATATTGTCACCCTGCTTATTTAACTTATATTCAGAGTACATCATGAGAAACGCTGGGCTGGAAAAAGCATAAGCTGGAACCAAGACTGCCGGGAGAAATATCAATAACCTCAGATATGCAGATGACACCACCCTTATGGCAGAAAGTGAAGAGGAACTAAAAAGCCTCTTGACGAAAGTGAAAGAGGAGAGTGAAAAAGTTGGCTTAAAGCTCAACATTCAGAAAACTAAGATCATAGCATCTGGTCCCATCACTTCATGGGAAATAGATGGGGAAACAGTGGAAACAGTGTCAGACTTTTGGGCTCCAAAATGACTGCAGATGATGACTGCAGCCATGAAATTAAAAGACACTTATTCCTTGGAAGGAAAGTTATGACCAACCTAGATAGCATATTAAAAAGCAGAGACATCACTTTGCCAACAAAGGTCCGTCTAGTCAAGGCTTTGGTTTTTCCAGTGGTCATATATGGATGTGAGAGTTGGACTGTGAAGAAAGCTGAGTGCTGAAAACTTGATGCTTTTGAGCTGTGGTGTTGGAGAAGACGCTTGAGAGTCCCTTGGATTGCAAGGAGATCCAACAAGTCCATCTTAAAGCAGATCAGTCCTGGGTGTTCATTGGAAGGACTGATGCTGAGCTGAAACTCCAATACTTGGGCCACCTGATGTGAAAAGTTGACTCACTGGAAAACACCCTGATGCTTGGAGGGATTGGGGGCAGGAGGAGAAGGGGACAACAGAGAATGACATGGCTGGATGGCATCACCAACTCGATGGACATGAGTTTGAGTAAACTCTGGGAGTTGGTGATGGACAGGGAGGCCTGGCGTGCTGCGATTCATGGGGTCACAAAGAGTCGGACACGATTGAGTGACTGAAATGAACTGAACTGAACTGGAAACCATCTAAGGAGTTGCCTTGTACAGAAATAAACCAAAGAGAAGAAATCTATTATTCTGCATGGGGATTTTCAAATGTCTTCCTTGAAGAGATCATATTCGAGTGGAACTTTGAAAAGTAAAAGAGGACTTCACAAGAACATAAGCATAAAAGGAAAGGGTACCAGCACACATAAAGGCACAGAGGAATCAACACTCTGGGACTCACTCATTCAAATGACATTTCGGAGAGACGACCACATGGCAGAGTGGTAGCCTGGTAGGGCTAGAGCGCGGGACAAATTGCATGTCTTAACTGACTCTCAGCAGAAAGACCATTAACCCAGTGTTCTCACTGCTGTTAAATGATGTACATCATTTTTCTAGACCAGTAACTGTAAGTCAATCGTCATTATAGAATCCTGGGACTGGAGAGTGTTATAAGAAGTCATGTAGCTTATCTTGGTTTATGTAAAAAGAATAGATTTCGATAGCTGAAACACCTGAATCCCATTTGGGCCACTTATCAGGCCTTTGCCCAAATCACTTAACCTTGCTAAATCCAAGTGTCCATATCTATAAAATGGAGCAATTATATCAAATTGCTGCTGGAAGGATTAAAGGAGATAACATTTGTGAAAACACATAGTTCAAAGCCTAGTATATAATTGACATCCAATAAGCTTGTCTCACTTGTCTTGCTTTTCTTCTCTATTTCTTTGCCTCTCTTTCCCGCAAATCCATTTAGAAATTCCCTTACATCATTAACAACAACAATAAAAGTTTTCCAAGCTTTTACAAAGCCAACAAGGAAAGTTTGCCATTTTTTTACATCATTCTAAAGCTTGAACATCTTTACCATCTAAGAGACAAAGGTTTAAATCTTTTAAAATTAGGAGAAAATTAACCTCATTTTAATCATATTATTCCTAGAAGATTTGTTGCACATAATACACACTAGATAAATGCTCTTTAAATTAGTTATTTTCCACCTTGTAGTCAAAAGTAATATTATCTTCTGAAAGGTAAAACTAACATCAATAATTATAAAAATCTAGAGAACTATAATAAGTACTAAGCAAACAGATGGTTAGTTTAAATGACTTAAGAATCTGTGTGTTTTTATCCTAAGAAAGATATTTAATACCTGGGCTAATTATAGACACAGCACTGCCTGTCACATTGTAATTTATGCTTCTATTCTGATTTCTTTTTTATTTAAAGAAATTAGGTTCCTGTGCATGAGGTGCTCCATGCATCTGAGGCTTTTATACAAATGACAGCTAAGCTCACTTCCAACATTTAAAAATGCTTTCAGATGCAACTGTTATATATAGAATGGGTAAACAAAAAAGGTCCTACTGTATAGCACATGGATATTCAATATTCTGTTATAAACCAAAATGGAGAAGAATATGAAGTAGGATATTTATATATAATATATAATATATATATATATAAATATATAAATGTGTGTGTTTGTGCTCAGTCATGTCTGACTCTTTGTGGCCCCATGAACTGTAGTCCACCGGGCTCCTCTGTCCATGGAATTTTCCAGGCAAGAATACTGGAGTGCCATGCCTTCCTCCAGGGGATCAGAGTATGAACATCTCACTTTACTATCTCTCTTCTCAGACCACCCTGTACCAGGAATGTCAGTTAGGGTCCTCTAAAAATCTAAGAACAAAAGGCAATTTGATATGCAAGTTATTTATTGGTGGAAATGCCTATGAATGATAAAAGGGAGAAGAAACGGTAGATGGAAAGAATATTCAGACCACAGAGTGAGTCTGACATTCAAGAAAAGTGCAAGAGAAGGAATATGAAGAGGTTCAGGTGGAATGTCACACTAAGAAAGTCTGAGCCAGAGAGATGGTTAAGCCTGGAGCAAGAAAACAAAAACAAAAACAAAAACCCTCCCCCTTTTTTCGGCTGTCAGATCTTAGTGCTCCAACCAAATATTGAACCCACATCCCCTGCATCTGAAGCACTGGGTGTTAACCACTGGACCATGGAAAATTCCCTAAAGATGGCCCCTGGGAGGACAAGGTCACTGTGAACCCTGCAGCTGATCTGAAGGTGCCACAGCTGGAGGCAGTTTTCTCTTGTCGAGGGCTGAATGGTGCACTTCTAGGAAGTTAGATAAAATGGAAAAAAGAAGCCCCAACTCTAGTCTAGAGCAAGGTAAATAAGAGTTTCTCTGCCAGCTCACTTTCATGGGTCCATGATCATCACAAGTCACTTGATATTTATGGGGATCGATTTCCTCATATATACTATAAAGACAATATGACTGTTTTCATAGTTTGTAATAATTTAGCATGAAGTATGTAAAATTAAGTAGCATGATGATTTGCATAAAATAGGTCTAGAAAAATGCTGTTTACCTCACCAACTTTGCATCAGATTCCTCTTATCTTCAGTCAATTTAAATTACTTTGGATTTTAAATTTGGAAATACTATTAGTGTTCCTCAAAACAATCAAATCTAAAAGACTTACTATTGAATTTTATTTTGGGGCTCTATTTGCCTAGAGTTGATAATTAGATAGATCTTACAAATTAGGAGTTTTAGCATTTGTTATGGAATACCTATACTTCTGCTTGGAAATTTTATTGCTGAAATTTGGTATTATTATTATTATTTCAAACAAAAATTTTTTACTGTTTGGAAATCACTATATCTCTAATACTGGCAGAAGACATGAATCAACTATGGACCTTCTCTGGGATACCTGCTGTGTGATATTTCCTCTCTGTTTATTGTACAACTTTATTACAACATTTAAGAACTATGTCTGCTGTAAATATATCTGCTTTCTCAGGCTTATAAAGAATTGGTTCGTGTGTTCTATTATGGGATAACAGATTATAGCTATTTGTCAATTTCAGCTCCACTGAAGATTGCACAAATAAAATCCCCACTCATTGCCACCAAGCAACTCATACACAGTTTTGTTCAATACTTAAATTGTTTGTGTGTGTTTGTTTTTGTAATCAACACGTGTTGGCATGCTTTTCTTTTCCCATTTATTTTTATTAGTTGGAGGCTAATTACTTTACACCATTGTAGTGGTTTTTGCCATACATTGACATGAATCAGCCATGGATTTACACGTATTCCCCATCCCAATCCCCCCCCCCCCCCCCCCCCCATCCCTCTGGGTCTTCCCAGTGCACCAGCCCTGAGCACTTGTCTCATGCATCCAACCCTGGGCTGGTGATCTGTTTCACTTGATAGTATACTTGTTTCAATGCTGTTCTCTCTGAACATCCCACCCTCACCTTCTCCCACAGAGTCAAAAGTCTGTTCTGTACATCTGTGTCTCTTTTTCTGTTTTGCATATAGGGTTATTGTTACCATCTTTTAAATTTCCATATATATGTGTGTTAGTATACTGTATGGGTCTTTATCTTTCTGGCTTACTTCACTCTGTATAATGGGCTCCAGTTTCATCCATCTCATTAGAACTGATTCAAATGAATTCTTTTTAATGGGTGAGTAATATTCCATGGTGTATATGTACCACAGCTTCCTTATCCATTCATCTGCTGATGGGCATCTAGGTTGCTTCCATGTCCTGGCTATTATAAACAGTGCTGCGATGAACATTGGGGTGCACTTGTCTCTTTCAGATCTGGTTTCCTCAGTGTGTATGCCCAGAAGTGGGATTGCTGGGTCATATGGCAGTTCTATTTCCAGTTTTTTAAGAAATCTCCACACTGTTCTCCATAGTGGCTGTACTAGTTTGCATTCCCACCAACAGTGTAAGAGGGTTCCCTTTTCTCCACACCTCTCCAGCATTTATTGCTTGTAGACTTTTGGATAGCAGCCATCCTGACTGGCGTGTAATGGTACCTCATTGTGGTTTGATTTGCATTTCTCTGATAATGAGTGATGTTGAGCATCTTTTCATGTGTTTGTTAGCCATCTGTATGTCTTCTTTGGAGAAATGTCTGTTTAGTTCTTTGGCCCATTTTTTGATTGGGTCATTTATTTTTCTGGAATTGAGCTGCAGGAGTTGCTTGTAAATTTTTGAGATTAATCCTTTGTCTGTTTCTTCATTTGCTATTATTTTCTCCCAATCTGAGGGCTGTCTTTTCACCTTGCTTATAGTTTCCTTTGTTGTGCAAAAGCTTTTAAGTTTCATTAGGTCCCATTTGTTTATTTTTGCTTTTATTTCCAATATTCTGGTAGGTGGGTCATAGAGGATCTTGCTGTGATTTATGTCAGAGAGTGTTTTGCCTATGTTCTCCTCTAGGAGTTTTATAGTTTCTGGTCTTACATTTAGATCTTTAATCCATTTTGAGTTTATTTTTGTGTATGGTGTTAGAGAGTGTTCTAGTTTCATTCTTTTACAAGTGGTTGACCAGTTTCCCCAGCGCCACTTGTTAAAGAGGTTGTCTTTTTTCCATTGTATATTCTTGCCTCCTTTGTCAAAGATAAGGTGTCCATAGGTCCGTGGATTTATCTCTAGGCTTTCTATTTTGTTCCATTGATCTATATTTCTGTCTTTGTGCCAATACCATACTGTCTTGATGACTGTGGCTTTGTAGTATAGTCTGAAGTCAGGCAGGAGTTGATTCAACTGGAGTTGATTCCTCCAGTTCCATTCTTCTTTCTCAAGATTGCTTTGGCTATTTGAGGTTTTTTGTATTTCCATACAAATTGTGAAATTATTTGTTCTAGTTCTGTGAAGAATACCGTTGGTAGCTTGATAGGGCTTGTATTGAATCTATAGATTGCTTTGGGCAGTATACTTATTTTCACAATATCGATTCTTCCAATCCATGAACATGGTATGCTTATCTGACTTTCTTCTTTAGGGATTTATCAGTACATTAAGAAAGCAAAAACAGAATCAACTCTTAGAACACAGAATGAAGGTAATCTATCAATGAGCAAAGAGATATTAGATAATAAGAGAATCTTGCTGAAAGTCTTAGGGATCATGCAGTCTTACCGCTTCACCTCACACATGTGCAAAGAGGGTAAGTTATTTGTTAAAGGTGACCAAGGCCAGTGGTAGCAGGACTTGAATGCAAAGTCAGATCTTTGTCCCCTGGACAGGAACACTTTTCTCTCTATGCATCTAGTATGTGTTTAGCACTATGCTGAGCCATCTGGGAAATGTGAAAGAAATACAGATGCTTTGTCTCACTTTCCCAAGTTTAATAAGTGTAAGCTTTTATGATAACAGTTCTTAATGAAGACAAGATCATCTAAATATACCAATATATTATATTAAGCAACAAAAAGGGAAAACAATGGATACCCATTGATCTTTCATTCCTGGAGAATAATTTTGTATACCTAGCTTCATCTTGGGCTTCCCTGGTAGCTCAGATTATAAATTGTCTGCCTACAATGCAGGAGACCCGGGTTCGATCGCTGGGTCGGGAAGATCCCCTGGAGAAGGAAATGGCAATCCATTCCAGTATTCTTGCCTGGAAAATCCCATGGACTGAGGATCCTGGTAGACTACAGTCCATGGGGTTGCAAAGAGTTGGACATGACTGAGCAACTTCACTTCACTTCTAGCTTCATCTTATTCTTTGTAACACCTTTAAGTGGTATGCTGCAGTTCCCTGCTTAGTAGATAAATAACTGAGGCTCAGAGGATTGCGTGACTTGTAGAAGTTTCTTTTATTTTCATTGCTGCATTATTTTCAAACTTCAAAAAAATTGTAGATATTTTTTGTAGTCTCTAAATACAAATTATTTGTGACTTTAAAATCCTCATTCCTTCACATCACCATTTCTAAAAGAGAGCATCTGATTGATGAGCATTGATTTGGACTGGAATGATCATCTTTGAGCTTTCAGAATAAATGGTATATAATCATGAGCATAATAAATGGTAGAACCAGAACCCAAACAGAGGCCTTCTGATTCCAGAACTTCTTTCTTTTCTCAAAATAACCCCTCTACCTATTTTCTCTCTTATTCTTTTCAAGTAAAATCTAAGTTTCTATTAGTAAAATTTCTTACTGAATTTGTACTTCAAATATTATATAAATGGAATAGGGAAAATTTGGGAAAGTGAAAGCTTTGTTGTGATAAAATACATACCCACACTCACACCTACACACATTACTGGTTAGTTAGACTAATGAATGAATAATTAATTCTTGGCATAATGCCTCTCTAAGAAAGCAAGGGGTATTTGATTGATTTTAGAACTCTTCCCTTGACTAAGGTGATGTAAGAATAACAATGTCTTATGCCATGTATATGTAAATCTTGTCTTGGGATATGATATTTGCTCTGCATATTCATATACTCTACAGCATCATTTACTATAGAATTGCTTTGAGGATCACATTGTCTCCTGTAGGTAAACCATGATTGTCAACCACAAGATGGGGATATTTGCAGAACTAGTCACCTAAAATTTTCCCCAAATATAATTTAAAGGATATTTGGATTGGGGTTTGGGATTTGGAAGGCTATGGGATTTGGAAGAAAGTCCATAAAATGGATTCAGGTGGGGATCTAACTCTTCTTTATTTTTGCTATAAGAAGGTGTTAAATTTTCCAGGAGACAATTCTTCTGTTGAGGCAGTCATAAACTCTGAAATCCATATTATAAGCATAAGCACAGGAAATATTGATGACTTTATATATTTATTTATTTTGTTCCTTTCTTAATACATTTTAAAATCTATGTCCATCTAAGCGAAGAAGAAGCAAATGTCTGTCTGGACATAATTGGTCAGATTAGAATCAATTAATGGGAGAAAGTACATATTTGGAGACTGGGCTGGTATAGTGATGACAGAATTAATCAAAGTAGACAAGCGGGAAAGAGAAAGATGCTTAAGAAGATAGTAGAAGTTTTCCTTAACAAGTTGATTCTTTTCTACCTTCAAAATAGTTTCCTTCTAGGAGGAACAATAAAAAAAGACTTTAACAGTACTAAGTTTGAATATTTTAAGGGCACCATGTGGTCAGCGATGGTGATACACCCATAAAACAAAAAAAAAAAGTCTAATTGGAGGAAATACGCTTTACAGAATCACTGCACACATTGAAACACTTACCCCTGTGATGATTGGACAGGGTTTAAAAAGAAAGTGTGTAATTATCTAGTCTCCAAATAGTAAATTAAAAGTTTGAATGTTTTAAGAATTTGTTTTTGTCTGAAATGTGAGTTTTTATTCATTCAGTATATTCATTTTCATTCTGACTCCTAATAAGTTGTGTGCTTTTTATCTAGCATTCAACTCAGTTCAAATCTTTAAACTTGTATTTCTGGGCAATAATGGCAGTTCTAAATAATTACTGTAGTTGGTGTTCAAAGACAGACCTTTCCACAACTAATTCAAGTACACAAAGTGAATTATTTTTATAGCAGGAGAGGATTAATCTTGGTGGTGTTGCCCTGGCATTTTTTGTGGGCTTAATTATTACTAATCTGGATAAATTTTAACTTTAAAAATGTTAATTTAACTCACCAGGTCTCCTGGCTCATTAGTCTTTTCAGTAGTGCCACTTAGGATGAAATGGCTCATCAAACAACAGTGATTCAATCATAAATATGTGGAAGTGGAAAAGCAGCGACAGTGAAAGCTCATAGGATTGAAAACATTTTTCACTTCTCAGCATTCTTCATTTTTAATAACATCAGTCATTGTTGAAGATTTCCCCCCTTCATCAAAATACAATTATTCATTAATGTGACTATCATTTCTCTCTCTCTCTCTCTCACACACAGTTTTACAAAAACATTAGAGTGCTTCGTTTTCCTCGTCTTGAGAATGGGCATAATTCTTGGCCTTCCTAGTTCAAAAAGTGCTTGAGGTAGATGATTCTTAAAATGATAAGATGTAATAATAATGTAAGCTGGTATAATTATTATTATTGTCAAGAACTGCCTTGTTTTCTAGCCCCAAAGAAAAATTTTCCAGCTCAATGACACTTTTTTTTCCATATAATAATCCTGTGTGCCAAATGTGATATTTGTGTGCTTTACACACAAGACGCAAGCTCTTCACAATAACCCTTCAAGGTGGTTGTCCTTATTGGCAGTTTGCACAAGAGGAATTCAAAGAGACAAAGTGACCTGCTCACAGTCAAGTAAGCACCTGTGTTGATAATAGATCTGCTCCTAAAGTCTGTGTTCTTTCCACTGACCTTTGCTGCGTTGTTCTTTTGTTTGAACCTCAGACTCTCTCTTACTCTTGCAATTGGTTCTCCTGTAAAAATATTACATAAGAGTAGTATATAATTTTTTATGGTGTTGGAACAAAAATAGCCACAATTTTATTTCAATCATAATCTGTGCTAATGATGTTATATAAATCACATCAATTAACTCAGATCGGCACATGGTTGTTCTCTGTTTTTTGTTTTTATTTTGTTTTGCTTCATTTTATGGATCAGAAAACTGAGACTCAGGGAAATTAATAATGTGTGATGCCTCAGATTATACATACAGTTAATAAAATGTGGTAGAAATGGGCTTCTATCCTTGATCTATTTGACTCTGAATCTCTTTTCATCATTTTATTAAATGGAAGTGTTTCATGAAAGTGAAACATGCCTGCAATTGTTGGGATTCTTACAACATTTTTGACTTTTTAATCTTTTGCCTCTTGTAATTAGCCATCACCTCAAACTGTGGACGTGGATATTATCTCCTTTGTGTGAATTATTTTACCCTGATTTTTCTTTCACTGTGGTCACACTGCCAACTCCTTATGGCAGAATGTTACAGCTCCAGAGAGAGTCAGAAGTGCTTGGTAGTTCACCCAAAAAGTCTAGCTGCATGGAGAGCTGACAATTTATAGTCAGCAGCCAGCACAGAAATGGGAGGATCAGTTGGACTGTGGAGTCTATTGAGACATGTACAAAACCCACTTTCACACTTGATTTATGTCCTTTAGGGGCAAACAACTGATAATCTTTCGAGGCTATGGAACCAGACTTTTTAGACCAGTGAGTGATAATATCTCAAGATTTATTCCTAAAGCTAACTCTTTCTCTTTCTATATGTTCTCTCTAGTTTTTTAGGTTCACAAAGGGAAATATCTCTGGCTTCAGACAGATCATAACAAACAAGTTGGTAGGAAAGCTACAGCCATCTGTTTTCTATAAAATGTTTCGATTAGAGACCCCTATAGAATATATGCGTCAGGAAGACATGGCATATTACTTATGCGAAAGAACATTATTTCTTGCTATGACTAAAATATTCCAGTCTTAGAACGTGCCTCTTTTAACTGTCTTGGAACATGCCTTTTTAAACTTTAATTCTCAGTTTTGTTGTTGTTTTTTTAAGAAATATTATAATTAGATCATAAGTCCAGTATACAGATGAAAATTTTAGCTTGGAAACTTAGTGAAGGGGGCTAGAGAAAAGAAGAATTTATTATCCTCATTTTCTGATTGTATCAAAATGAGAATTTTTTTACCCTTCTATTTTCTTATACAATTGTAAAAAGGAAAAATTATTTATTTGGGATTATTTTTGCTCTAACTTTCTTATTTGTTTAATTTTAATTTTTTATACAATTTTTAAAGGTTACTTTCCATTTACAGTCATTATAAACTGTTGTATAATACACCTTGAACCTATCTTACACCCAAGAGTTTGTACCTTGCACTCGCTCATGAACATTTAAATAAAGGCATTTTAAGAACTAGATTTTTTAAATAGATTCCTGATTATTGTATTGTTTCCCTGAGAGTTTACACTTAATTGCCAGAACCCAAAGTAATTTTGCCCATTACTGTTCCCAATCTTTAATAGAAAATGATGATACCCCATTGCTACCTTAAAGTTATAAGGAAATCTGCTTAAAACTTCTTAGCTCTTCCTCAGAAATGTCCACATCAGAGTGCTAGTAAGAATGGTCCATAAAGCATCCATCTGTGGGAGCTAGCTAAGCCGCTTCAGTCGTGTCCGACTTGTGACCCCATGGACTGTAGCCCAATAGGCTCTCTATTCATGGGGATTCTTCAGGTAAGAACACTGGAGTGGGTTGCCATTTCCTCCTCCAGGGAATCTTCCTGAGCCGAGCTGGGGATCGTACCCGCATCTCTTAAGTCTTCTATATTAGCAGGCGGATTCTTAACAACTAGCGCCACCTGGGAAGCCCCCCAGAAAGCATGCATTCATGCTAATTAAGGAATACGAATTCCTCCTGATGCTATTCTTTGAGTCCAGACTAAGAATTGCAATAATATCGTGCTTTTATTGGGATATATAATCCCTGAAAATGTCAGTAAGAACATTTCAGTTATTTTACCCCAAGTATACATTTCTGCAGCACCACTCATATGGAATTAGATTAACAAATTTAAAACAGTAATACAAAGCCTGCATTTACTCACTGGTGAGCTGGCAATTCATCTAACACCTCACAGGAGATAGCTGCCTTCCCAGATTTGAATGAGGACAACTAACAGAATTGGGATGGATGAAGATGGTGTATGTTCTTCTACTATTTTTTTTTCTAGTTTTTTTTTTTTTGTGTGTGTGTGTGTTCTTTCTTCTTTGTTTTTATTTGCAACTTTGACCCTTTCGGTGGATGGGCTCTGTGCTGATCTCCCATCCTCTGGAATTGTAACATCACTACCCCCAAAATGTATGGATGTGAGAGTTGGACTGTGAAGAAAGCTAAGCACCAAAAAATTGATGCTTTTGAACTGTGGTGTTGGAGAAAACTCTTGAGAGTCCCTTGGACTGCAATGAGATCCAATCTGTCCAACCTAAAGCAGATCAGTCCTGGGTGTTCATTGGAAGGACTGATGCTGAAGCTGAAACTCCAACTTTGGCCACCTCATGTGAAGAGTTGACTCATTGGAAAAGACCCTGATGCTGGGAGGGATTGGGGGCAGGAGGAGAAGGGGATGACAGGGGATGAGATGGCTGGATGGCATCACCTACTCGATAGACATGAGTTTGAGTAAACTCCATGAGTTGGTAATGGACAGGGAGGCCTGGTGTGCTGCGATTCATGGGGTCACAAAGAGTCAAACATGACTGAAAGACTGAACTGACTGACTGACTGAACCCCCAAAACAATCTTGGCATGCCTTTAGTTCTGTATCTTTGCTATTCTTTTTTTCCCCTTATTTTAATTAAACAATCTATTTCCCTATTCTTCTCCACTGTTCTGCAGTCTTTCCACAGATTGGCCCTTCCATTCTCCATATGGGTGTGTGGGTCACCTAATTACACTGTTGTGAAATTATATCATATGCTTGTATGTGATTGAGCAGGGGATAGAAAATGGAAAAAATGTATAAAATAAAAATATCATACTCCTTTTAGAAAACTTGAAAAAGACCAAAATAAATGTTAAAATATTCCTCCTAATCTCCGTCCCAGGGTTGACTTTTGCAACCATGTTCTTAAATTTTTGTTTCTGAAAATGTCCAGAAGGAGATTAATCAATTTGGTGCAGATATTTATGCTACTTTGATTTTTTTTTTTTAATTTTTTTATTAGTTGGAGGCTAATTACTTCACAACATTTCAGTGGGTTTTGTCATACATTGATATGAATCAGCCATAGATTTACACTTATTCCCCATCCCGATCCCCCCTCCCACCTCCCTCTCCACCCGATTCCTCTGGGACTTCCCAGTGCACCAGGCCCAGCACTTGTCTCATGCATCCCACCTGGGCTGGTGATCTGTTTCACCATAGATAGTATACATGCTGTTCTTTTGAAACATCCCACCCTCACCTTCTCCCACAGAGTTCAAAAGTCTGTTCTGTATTTCTGTGTCTCTTTTTCTGTTTTGCATATAGGGTTATCATTACCATCTTTCTAAATTCCATATATATGTGTTAGTATGCTGTAATGTTCTTTATCTTTCTGGCTTACTTCACTCTGTATAATGGGCTCCAGTTTCATCCATCTCATTAGGACTGATTCAAATGAATTCTTTTTAACGGCTGAGTAATATTCCATGGTGTATATGTACCACAGCTTCCTTATCCATTCGTCTGCTGATGGGCATCTAGGTTGCTTCCTTGTCCTGGCTATTATAAACAGTGCTGCGATGAACACTGGTGTACACGTGTCTCTTTCAGTCCTGGTTTCCTCAGTGTGTATGCCCAGGAGTGGGATTGCTAGGTCATTGGCAGTTCTATTTCCAGTTTTTTAAGGAAATTCCACACTGTTTCACATGTGCTGTACTAGTTTGCTTCCCACCAACAGTGTAAGTGGTTCTTGTCTCCCAGATCTCCAGCATTTATTGCTTGTAGACTTTTGGATAGCAGCCATCCTGACTGGTGTGTAATGGTACCTCATTGTGGTTTTGATTTGCATTTCTCTGATATGAGTGATGTTGAGCATCTTTTCATGTGTTTGTTAGCCATCTGTATGTCTTCTTTGGAGAAATGTCTGTTTAGTTCTTTGGCCCATTTTTTGATTGGGTCATTTATTTTTCTGGAATTGAGCTGCAGGAGTTGCTTGTATATTTTTGAGATTAATCCTTTGTCTGTTTCTTCATTTGCTATTATTTTCTCCCAATCTGAGGGCTGTCTTTTCACCTTACTTATAGTTTCCTTTGTAGTGCAAAAGCTTTTAAGTTTCATTAGGTCCCATTTGTTTATTTTTGCTTTTATTTCCAATATTCTGGGAGGTGGGTCATAGAGGATCTTGCTGTGATTTATGTCGGAGAGTGTTTTGCCTATGTTCTCCTCTAGGAGTTTTATAGTTTCTGGTCTTACATTTAGATCTTTAATCCATTTTGAGTTTATTTTTGTGTATGGTGTTAGAAAGTTGTTCTAGTTTCATTCTTTTACAAGTGGTTGACCAGTTTTCCCAGCACCACTTGTTAAAGAGGTTGTCTTTTTTCCATTGTATATCCTTGCCTCCTTTGTCAAAGATAAGGTGTCCATAGGTTCGTGGATTTATCTCTGGGCTTTCTATTCTGTTCCATTGATCTATATTTCTGTCTTTGTGCCAGTACCATACTGTCTTGATGACTGTGGCTTTGTAGTAGAGTCTGAAGTCAGGCAGGTTGATTCCTCCAGTTCCATTCTTCTTTCTCAAGATTACTTTGGCTATTCGAGGTTTTTTGTATTTCCATACAAATTGTGAAATTCTTTGGTTTAGTTCTGTGAAAAATACCGTTGGTAGCTTGATAGGGATTGCATTGAATCTATAGATTGCTTTGGGTAGAATAGCCATTTTGACAATATTGATTCTTCCAATCCATGAACACGGTATGTTTCTCCATCTGTTTGTGTCCTCTTTGATTTCTTTCATCAGTGTTTTATAGTTTTCTATGTATAGGTCTTTTGTTTCTTTAGGTAGATATACTCCTAAGTATTTTATTCTTTTTGTTGCAATGGTGAATGGTATTGTTTCCTTAATTTCTCTTTCTGTTTTTTCATTGTTAGTATATAGGAATGCAAGGGATTTCTGTGTGTTAATTTTATATCCTGCAACTTTACTATATTCGTTGATTAGTTCTAGTAATTTTCTGGTAGAGTCTTTAGGGTTTTCTATATAGAGGATCATGTCATCTGCAAACAGTGAGAGTTTCACTTCTTCTTTTCCTATCTGGATTCCTTTTACTTCTTTTTCTGCTCTGATTGCTGTGGCCAAAACTTCCAACACTATGATGTAGGTTATATGAAGTGGTGTGCTGGTAAATATTTAACAGTCAGCTCTTGAAACAAAAGATATATGTATTTGTATGTGTGTGTGTTTGTGTGTGTGTATGGTTTGTATGTATTATAAACCTTTACTGATATAAAGGATGTATTATAATTGAAAAATAATGATAAAATATAAAATATTCTTTATTGTAAATTCATATCACTGATTTATCCTCACAGAATGCCTTTGTTGACTTTTACAGAAGTCTTTCATCTATAGCCAACCCATGGTTGCACTTGACAAATGAATTTTTGTCAATTTCCAATATTGTCATATTTCCAATATGAATTTTGATTGATATTTTCATTCACATTAATGTGCAAGTCAAAAGTGAAACAACAAAGACAGGTTGAAACTTCAGAAGTTTTTAAATGAAGTAAGCAAACTCTTTGTTGGATAATAATGTTCAAATATTGGAAGAATATTTATCCAAATTGTTATTCACAATGCAACATCTACAGTCATGAGACATGTATGTTTAATCTACATTATTAACATTTTTTCCATTACTTTTTAAAGTTGAGATTATGTATTCTCAAAGGAGGTGATATGGCGCCATAGGGGCAAAAATTGGTTCTTGGGATGGACAGAAATTTTTTTTACTTTTCATGTATAAAGCATAGATATAATACTCTATACAAATGATAATGTATCTATGTTTTCAATACTTCATGAGGAGGGAACACTTAGGCTGAAAAATATCTATAAGGACTACTCAGGGGTAGTGATGCTGCTGCTAAGTCATTTCAGTCATATCTGAGTCTTCGCAACCCCATGGATTGTAGCCCGCCAGGCTCCTCTGTCCATGGGATTCTCCAGGCAAGAACACTGGAGAGGGTTGCCATTTCCTCCCCCAGGGGGTCTTCCTGACCCAGGGATCAAACCCATGTCTCTTAACGTCTACTGCATTGGCAAGTGGGTTCTTTTTCACTAGTGCCACCTGGGAAGCCCAGGATAATAACAGTAAGACAAAAAAAGTTGAGAAATGCTTGTTCAGGAAATCGACCAAACAAGAAATAAAGGTCTGATTTTCAGTGTTTCCTGATTTCTAGTAAGTACTCCCTTCATGGCCAGTTTCAAGCTACCAATGTTGATATCACTGAGCATGGTGTTGGGAAGAGAGGTACAGCACCATACTGTTATATAGTATTTCCACTCTGCAGGTAAGGTGTGAAGAACCTCAAGAGCATAGAGAATGGTAACATGTGATAAAATAATTAGTAAACAATGAGTTTTAAATATTTTAATATAAGTTATTAAATTGGAAATTTATGTAATTGTGTTTCTACTAAAGACTTTATTAAAGAACTGCCTCACAGAATTTTTGAACATTCAAACATCATCTTTCCTGAGCATCTAGTGATAAATGCAAAATTTTGGTGGGTGGTTGCCTCATAGACTCCTTAAAGAGGCAGCTTCTGTTCAGCCCTGTTGAAAGGATGCCTAGAGAGGACCCAGCTATTTCTTTTTGTTTAATATGAAATAAATATTTTCTCCACATATTTAATTAAAAAAATAGTGTATACTTCTAGAATTAGACTTATTGGTTCAAATGGTATGAACTCATTTTAGGACTTGATACCTAATGTCAAATTATTTCCAGTAAAGTTGCATCAACTTATGTTCTTCCTAGTAGGGTAGGAGATCCCTGTTTCACTGCACATATATATATTTTTTAAAAATATGTCATCACCAAAGAATTATAGTATCTCATTATTGATTGAATAGCAAATTTAAAAGTGAAATGTTCATATGCCAGTCAGAGAAGATTTTATTGTACCAAACAATACAACTACATGAAAGATAATAAAAATCAGAGCTCCAAATCTTTAAGGGTTAATTAAAAGGTTCCTAAAATTTGTTTTTCCTTTACATTTGAAGTTTTTAGGTCATTCCTATCATATACGATGTTATTAATAAATAACTCAATTTATTCCTAGCGGTTTTGCATAGAATCCCCTTTGCCAGGATAGACAGTATCACAATTGCTAACAGTTTTATACACAATATAACTTCTATGATAATGATGACAGAGAAAAAAATACTGTCAGAGTCTGTTTTAACTGAAAATTATGTCACTTCAAGAATCTAGAGACATATTGAAAGTTCTCCTGGATGTGAGATTATATAGAATAGCATTTGAATATAAGGACTTTCAAATGTATTCTCCAAAAAATTTGTTGATACATATGTTTTCATTGCTTCTAAGCAGTTTCATATGCATATTTATGCATTAAAATCTTCATCATCTTAATCTGACAACACATTTTATTTCTCTTTATTTTTATGCTTCAAGACTGAAGTGATTATTAAGTCTCAGGATTTGTTGGCTGGCACATCAAGACTTAGATGAGACATATAGTCTTTGCTTAGAGATGTGAAAAAAGAAATGAACATTTTTTTAGAATTATAAAGGGCACATATTATATAAACTGTTGTTGACACTTTTAAAATTGGACCCATCTTCATAATAAGAAAATATATTATTAAAGATTGTTGGTTTAAAGCAAGGAAATAGCCGTCTTTTACCAAGATGGATGTTCTGTGATAATGTTACTCTTTCTGATCAGGGAAGCTATGGAGAGGTCTGGGAGGTTGGCCTCATATATAGTAGCATCTGAAACACTCATGTCTACTAGACATCTGGTGCCCTTATGGGCCTGATGAAGGAGAAAGCTCTGGGAGAGTTCTCTTTATTTGGAGGGCTCCTTAATAACGTCTTTTCCACAGTTCAAGATTCCATCGAGCCTTATTTATCTAGGGCTGTATTTCCATCAGACTATATATGATAAATAGAAGATAATCAGGAGAGAACCTGAGCTTAGGCTTTGACAGCAACTAAGATCAAATCCCATTTCTCTGTTGGCTAGTTCTGTCCTTAAGCAAGTCCCTTAATTTTTCTCAATTTCATTGTCCTCAAAGAGATTACTTGGACACACATTCATCCATTCCACAAATATATGTTGTGCTCTCTACTAGGATTCTCCAGAGAAAAAGATCCAGTAGGATGTATAGAAAAATATTTTATTTGACTATTCATTATTTTTAACAGACCTTATTTCTTCAGAGGGGTTTTCTGTTTACAGCAAAACTGAGCAAAAATACAGAGCTCCCATATGCCCCTGTACCCGCTGTGGACATTACCTTCCTCATTATCAACATCTCCCACCAGAGTGATGCATTATTACATTTGGTGAACCTACAGAGAGTCATCCTTATCAACCAAAGTCCATAGTTTACATTAGAATTCGCTCTTGGTTTTGTACATTCTATGGGTTTGGACAAAATTATGATATGTGTCTACCATTATAGTATCAAACAGAGTATTTTCACTGCCCTAAAAATTCTCTGTGCTCCACCTATTCTTCCCCTCCTTCCCCAGCCCCTGGAAACTACCAATCATTTCACCATCTCCATAACTTTAGCTTTTCCAGAATGTCATAGAGTTGGAAACATATGTTATTTAGACTTTCAGATTGGCTTCTTTCATTTAGTAATATGCATTTAAATGTCCTCTAAATCTTTTTGTGACTTGACAGCTGATTTCTTTTTAGCACTGAGTAATTTTCTACTGCCTGAATACTCCTCAGTTTATTTATCCATTCACCTACTGAAGGATATCTTACTTGCTTCCAAATTTGGGTAATTATGAATAAGTTGCTGTAAACATTTGCGTATAACATTTTCTGTGTGGGTTTGGTTTTCAGCTCTTTTGGATACATACTAAGGAATGCAATTGCTCAATCATAGGATAAAGGTGTATTTCACTTTGTAAGAAACTTCCAAATTATCTTCCAATGTTGCTAAAACATTTTGCATCCCCACCAGCAATGGATGAGCGTTGCCGTTGCTCCACATTTTGGTATTTAGTATTGTCAGGGTTCTGGACTTGGCCATTCTAGTAGGTGTCTAGTAATATATCATTGTTGTTTTGATCTGCATTCACTGATGGAATATTATGTAGACTATCCTTTTCATCTGCTTCATTGCCACCTGTATATGTTCTTTGGTGAGGTGTCTGTTCAGGTGTTTGGCTCATTTTTTAATTAGGTTATTTATTATCCTATTGTACAGTTAATTTTTGTATATTTTGTATAATTATCCTTTATCTGACATGTCTTATGAAAATATTTTCTCCTGGTCTGTGCCTTGCATTTTCATTCTCTTGAGAGGGGATTTATATTAAGAAATTGGCTCATGCAATAATAGAGGCTGGCAGGTCCAAAATCTGCAGGGTAGGCCTGCAGGCTGGAAGCTCAGGGAAGAGTTGATGTTGCAACTCAGTCAAAGGCACTCTGCTGTTAGAATTCTCACTTTTTCAGTAGAGGTCATTTTTTTCTTTTTCCTTCAGACCTTCAACTTATTGGATGAGACCCTCCTATATTTACTAATGTAAATATGAATCTCATCTACAAAGTATCTCTATTA